>NC_048230.1:57157212-57363775 GCF_002007445.2 Ailuropoda melanoleuca | reverse complement strand
GCTTCCTGACGGGGCGGCGCGGACGGACGCGGCCGTTGGTGGCCGGGACGCCGGGCCCGCAGCCTCTCTCGCCCGCTTGCTCGCGCCGCCCGCCCGCGGGGCTGCCAGCCCCCGCCGGGCCGGGGCCATGCAGGAGAGCCAGACCAAGAGCATGTTCGTGTCCCGGGCCCTGGAGAAGATCCTAGCCGACAAGGAGGTGAAGCGGCCCCAGCACTCCCAGCTGCGCAGGGCCTGCCAGGTGGCGCTCGGTGGGTGAGCCGCTCCGGCCCGGCCCCGCGCCGGCCTCCCCACGCCGGCCGTTACCCCGCCCGGCCTCCTGGCCTCCACCTCCCCCGACCTCGAATCCCACCTTCCCGGCCCCTTCATGATACCCCGGGGAAACTGATGCCCTGGCAGCTCGGGACTGGCCCAAGGTCACCTAGCAAGTTAGTGACAACCTGGTGCTACCTCTCCAGCCTTCCAGCCCAGGGCTCTTGCCACGACTCCTTGCCGTCCTGTTTCCTGGTTCCTCCTCTCGCCACCCTCAGAGGGAGTAGCCCTTGCCCCAAGTTTTTTCTTTACTTGCGTTCTTCTAGTTAGGATTCCCCCCTGTGAGCAGAGCAGGTGGGAAGAGCTGCTCAGCTGGTTTAGGGAAACCCCTGAGGCTTGCTTTGGAAGTCCCGGATTGGAGAAGTTTTCATTTGGGGCTCTCCCATGACTCCGTCGTATGCTACACTTCCTTGGTAGGGGCAAGAGATCTGCTTATTGCGGGCAGTTCACTAAAATAGAGGGTCTGTGAGGGCAGAGAGACTCGTCTGTTTTATTCACTTCTGGCTCTCCTGCATCCGCAGTAGTGCCTGGCACATAGTATGTGCTGATTGAATGGACCTATAGATTATGGAGAGAGGGAAGAGAACCCTACCTCATAGCTACTTAAAACCTTGGTAATTAACATCAACATGCTGTCTTTTAGTTTTAATCATTGAAATATTTATCAAATGCCCACTGTCTACTAGACGCTGTGATGGGGAACAAGACAGGCAAGGTATTTGCCCTTGTGGTGCTTACAGTCTAAAAGGAAAAGCAAAAAAGAAAGAAAGAAAGAAATGAGACATTTTTGAATACTGATAAATATTTTGTGAAAGTAAAACAGCAAGATGTGATAAAGAGGGCCTGAGGACTGCTTTTGATAGGTTGTCAAGAAAGTAATCCTTTCTGAGGAGGTGACATTTGAGCTGAGTACTGAAAGGCAAGAAGTATCCACCATGGGGAGTTTCAGGAGAGGAGAATTCTGGGCAGTTAGGATCAATACATTTGCCCAGGGCTGGCTTCAAGCTGATTCACCACCCCGATGTTGGTTTGGAATCTAAAACGACCTGTTTTTTCCTAACAAATTGACTGACTAAAAGGAAAATTTGATTTTTCTGTCGGAGAGTTTGAAGTTGCCATCACTTTTCTCGCTACATTTGGTATAAGGTATAAGCTGGCATTCTTTTCTTGGGGCCTAGGAACGACCTTGTGAACTCTGCACTTCTGGGGAAGAAGTTCCGTGGCTTTCATCTAATTCTCAGAAGGGTCTGATATTCCCTCATTCCCTCAAGGGTCAAGAACCATTGATGGAGAGATTGTTGTTGCTTAGGTAATCTGGAAACAGATGTTAGTCCTGTGAAATCCAGGATCAGTTGGAGGAATTTACTGAGATTTAGATTTGTAAAGCTTTTCTATTCAGAAAACCAAGGCTAACTGTTGGATATTGTTTTATCAGGAATGTAGGATAAGCACTACAAAGCAGTTTGTTAGGCAAAAGTCCAATACTTAGAACTCCATTTTGAAATCTGCCTGGATTCTGTCCTCTCAGTATTACTTTAAGAATATTGTTGCGGAAATTTAAAAATAGTAATCTGGCAGAAAAGTATTCATTCCTCCTTCAGAAGACTTGACGTAAAATTTTCACCAAATTGTGTATCACATTGTTGAAACCTACCCATAAGATTGTCTTATGGGTCATAAAGGGTCAAAGCATTGAGAGCTTATTAGATATTTTTGCATCATACCTTTGTTCAGAAGTTCAGATTTGTCCAACCCAAATTGTGGAATGCACATTCAATGGTTTAGTAGTGAGTTGTAAGAAATAGCTAATATGGGGCGCCTGGGTGGCACAGCGGTTAAGCGTCTGCCTTCGGCTCAGGGCGTGATCCCGGCGTTATGGGATCGAGCCCCACATCAGGCTCCTCTGCTGTGAGCCTGCTTCTTCCTCTCCCACTCCCCCTGCTTGTGTTCCCTCTCTCGCTGGCTGTCTCTATCTCTGTCGAATAAATAAATAAAATCTTAAAAAAAAAATAGCTAATATAAGAAGTAATTTGGCCATCGGTTAAATGAGTAGCCAGAGGACATGGTGGCTCATCATTGTCAGCAAATTGGGTAATAGGAACTATTATAAGGGAACTGATGCACAGTGTTAGTTAAACTGGCCATCTTTTTTAAGAGAGTGATCGTGTCATTGCTGTTAAATAGAAATGACTGTTTTTATTTATAAGCAATAGAAAACCTATAGCAAAGTACACGGTGGGATAGTTCATTCTGCATCTCTTGTGCCCGGAATAGCTGAAACAAGCCTATGTATGAGCTTGTGTATAAGGAGTGTTGCAATGTGTCTGGCATTTTAGAGATTACCACGTATAGATTATCATGAATTTTGATAAGAGGAACTGTAAATGACCACTCAAAGTTGAAATGCTTAGATGATAGAGAGCACTTACAGGAAACAGCTGTGATGGTATTCCGTCGTCAGTTGTAGTATTGGGGGAAGGGATCAGGAATACAGGGACTGCACAGTAGAGAGGTGAGGAGTGTGTTCTCTGGACTCAAGACTGCCTGGGTTCAAATTGCTTGCCTTCCATTTCTTATCTTTGTGATCTTGGACAGGTATTATACCTTCCTCATTGAGTTATTATAAAGGTGAAGTTAGTTGACATTTCTAAAGAGCTTGGCATGTAGTAGGTGCTCTATAAAGGCTTGCTGTCACTTTGTATTATTAGTTTAAGTGCAACAAACCACAGACACTGAGCGCTCTAACTTGATGTCCTTAACCTGTGTTGGTTCCTCATTCAGGAGTGACTTATTGCTCTATTTGGTTTGTAGATGCAATAAATAAGAATGTAATTACGTGACCAGGAGGCTATGTTTATTGGAGTGTTAACTTGCTAAGCTCAACAAAGACAGGGCTTGTCCCTTGTAAAAGGAGTGATGACTGGGATGGACAGGTTTGAAGTAATATCAGTGGTTTATCTGCACTAAGTGCCAAATGCACGGATATGGACTGCCCAGTTAGGGGATTGTGTCCTTCCAACCTGTATCTGGAGATAACAAAATACCCTGTAAGAGGAGTCATCACCCCAAGGATATTGTTGCTCTTTACCTTGTTAACGAAGCTTTGATGTATATTAATAATCTTGAATCTTTTCAGGCTTCCCTTGGGGCACATACGTACATTCTTAAACCTCCCTTTCATAACTGTCTTCAGGGCCGTTTTCTCTCATGACCCCTCTTTAAATAATAGTACTGCTCTTAAACTCTACGGAGTTTGGAGACTTGACAAGATAATCTGAAGGTTTTTAAATTGAGTATGGAAAAATTTGTCCGGAAATCTGGAAAATGTTAATAACTGAATTGTTCTGAGGGTGCTCTTTTCATGTCTATATGATAAGAGATGCACTATCTTAATAACTTAATCTGCACAGAGTGCTAAGCAAGGGCCGAGTGCTCTGTGATTAGTAGGTGTCAGTCATTATCGAGAAAATATAAAAATGGTAAACATTTATGGCTTTCATATGAAATAGAGTGATTTTTTTTATTTTTTGATTTATTTTATTTTATTTTATTTTTTTTTAAGATTTTATTTATTTATTCGACAGAGATAGAGACAGCCAGCGAGAGAGGGAACACAAGCAGGGGGAGTGGGAGAGGAAGAAGCAGGCTCATAGCAGAGGAGCCTGATGTGGGGCTCGATCCCATAACGCCGGGATCACGCCCTGAGCCGAAGGCAGACGCTTAACCGCTGTGCCACCCAGGCGCCCCGCTGTGCCACCCACGCGCCCCTAGAGTGATTTTTTTTTTTAAATAATTTTTTAGAGCAGTTTTAGGTTCACAGCAAAGTTGCACAGAAGGTACAGAGATTTCCATGTACCGCCTGCCCCTACACATGCATAGCCTGTCTCGTTATCGGTGTCCCTCACCAGAATGGAACACGTATTAATTACCATGATGAAGCTACACTTATCAATGCACCATTTATCAACCGAGTCACTTCTTAAAATCACATGTTATGTAATAACTATTGCTATCTACCATGTACTGAGCTTTTCTGTGTTCCAGGCACAATGCCATGTGCTTTACATGCAGTTTAGTTCTTACTATTATTATCCTCATTGAGGCCCAGAGAAGTTGCCCAGCATAACTCAACCAATAAGCCATGGATCCAGGAGGGAACACTGGCAATCTGGCTTCAGAGCCAGATCTTCAGATCTTAACCATTACTATCATGCTGTACTGCTTCTCCATATGAATGTTAGTGAATATAAAATACTTGATGGAGTCTTTAAACAATAATTGCACTGCAGGAAAGTTTTGAAGTTTCATTAAGTAAAGCATTTGGCAAGTAGCGAGACCGTATTTTCTGTAGTTGAATTTTGGGGTGTATTTGAAAACCTCTAGTCAAAAAGATGACAGCTGTTTTTCTGGAGCTTTTTGCTGCATGTATCTTTGGTTTACTTTAACTTAGGGACTAATGGGAAGAAAGAAATGAGGGTAAAGAGCTTATGTCTCATAAGCTTCATTTTTTTTTTAATGATTTTTTATTATATTATGTTAGTCACCATACAGTACATCCCCGGATTCCGATGTAAAGTTCGATGCTTCATTAGTTGTGTATAATACCCAGTGCACCATGCAATTCGTGCCCTCCTTACTACCCATCACCTGTCTATCCCAATCCCCCACCCCCCTCCCCTCATAAGCTTCATTTGAGTTATGAAGTGTTCTGATTTATGATATCTCTCTTCAGCAGTAAACTGCCTTTGATTAATTCTGGGGTTGTGATGTGGAATTGGTGTCTGTCTTTGGGAACCACAGGCAAAGGGAGACCAAGGCTCAGAGAGCATCTTGCCCACATCCGCACAGCCAGGTGGGAGAGAGCTATGACACATGCTCTGTCCTGACATAGAAATCATAAAATCCAGTTTTAGATTTGCCACTCTGTTTAATATATGGGATTTAGAGGCATGGGGGTCATTGGTGATGTTAGCTTGAGCTCTTGGGGTAGGACAGTGAAGGTGCAAACCAGCATGGAATGGTTGAAGCATGCGTGGGAGGTGAGGAAATAGTGAGCACAGACAACTGTTTCCCAGAGTTTGGCCGTGGTGTGAAGGGGAGGCGGGAGATGTGGATCCTGGGAGGTTTGTTTCCTCCTCCTTTTAAAGTGGAAAAAACTTGAACTAGTTTAAATGTCATGGGGAAGGAGCCAATTAAGAGAGTACATTCATAAATCTTAGTTGTATATTAATGTGCAAAAAAATTTAACATTTAGGGGCGCCTGGGTGGCACAGCGGTTAAGCGTCTGCCTTCGGCTCAGGGTGTGATCCCGGCGTTGTGGGATCGAGCCCCACATCAGGCTCTGCCACTGTGAGCCTGCTTCTTCCTCTCCCACTCCCCCTGCTTGTGTTCCCTCTCTCGCTGGCTGTCTCTATCTCTGTCAAATAAATAAATAAAATCTTTAAAAAAAAAATTTAACATTTACACGTCCATATGATAAACAGTAAATCACTTTGTCCTCCATATGATGTTGTTGTTTTTTCTAATGTGTTCAAAATAACTGTTCTCACTATTAGGAAGAACCTAAGTGCAAAATTTGAAAAATATTTTAAAATCCCTAAATTGTCATAGCAAATAAAGTAAAGCTTTCCGTTGAAATACAGAATAAAGCCTTTAATTTTAGCAAATTCTGGTGTTTTGATTAGACATTTTGTTTACATGTGCTGCAGAGTAAAGTTTTGAGAAATACCAGGACTCAGGACCTTGACGGATTACTTTTTGTTGAAAAGCTTTATAACAATTCTTTAGGAGGGGGTCATCTGCCTAGAAGCAGCCTATAAACGTTGCATTTTGATTACTGAAAAGTATTTATTTATTGGTTTGGCAGAAAATTCACTGAGAGCTGAGTTGGAAACTTTGCTTCTCGATTAGTTCTGTGATCCTGGGCTGACGCTTTAGCTTCTTTTGAGCCTCGGTTTCCTGAAATGATAAAGGTGGCCGTATCTATGTCCCAGGATTATAGCGACGGGTAAGTGAACCAGTGCAGTCAGGTCACTGACAACCTGGCACCTGACAGCTGACCTGCTGAAATTCAGAGGCACTGGCATTACCATATTTAAAGGAGAAGGAACTGAATGCTTGCTCTTCTCTGCCTCCCGTCTAAGTTGGTTTATGGATGTTTTTGCTAGTCTCTGGCATTTCGACGCCAGTGAAGCAAGTGGTTGGATGAATTTAGAGCTCTGTCCTGTACTTGTAAGTCTCAGGGGAGACTCTGTAAGCAGTGCTGGGGAAAACAGTAAGACTATTCTTTATGGAAAAGAGCAGACTTGTGAAAACGTGTACTTAATCAGCAAGTACATGGAGTCTCCTATATAAATAGCTCAGAACTGTATTTAGTTCTCACCAATTTCACCAGGCTTCGGGGGCCTGCCAGGAAAATACTTGACTGTCTTTCCAGCAAGGTTATCTTAGAAAACCTTGACTCATTCCTGGAGTCCTCCTATAAGAAGCTTCTTTCAGTTTACTGTCTTGGTTGTAAATAAGTCTTTTAGCTTTTTTATTAGGTATTTTGTTAAGTTTTATAGATTTGTAGGGAGAACGGCCTTCTTGTGCTGTTAAATTCTTAAATTTTTCCTTGGTCCCAGGGAGCGGTCAGTGCATGTTTGTTATTTATGTAGTCCTTTTGTTTGTTGGCTAAACAACGGTGACATTCATTGAGAAGGTATTTATTTGGGTGTCACTTTTGGTGTCATGATGTAAGGGAAACAGACAAGGACCCTGTTCTCATGGAGTTTTCAGTTAATGGGGAAGAAGTGCATTATTCAAATGATCACATCCTCTGGATCGTAGTAACAACCTAAAAAGTCCTGTGAAGGAGAGAAGCCTGGTCCTGCAGGGGAGTGAACAAAGGGGTGAGGGAAAATTTCCCTGAGGAAGTCTTGAGATCCGAATGATAAATAAGAAATAGGTTGGGGTGAGAGGCATTTTGGCAGCAGGTGGGAACAGTGTGTACAAAGGCCCTGTGGCAGGAAGGAGTATAATTGTTAAGGAAACTAAAATGTGAATTGACAGTTATCTCAAAATAGAAAAAAGTGATTTAAAAAACAACAACAAACAACGAGAGAAACGGAAAGAGGCCACTGTGTGGTTGGAGCATAGTAAATGAGAGGGGAGAGTGTTTGAGAATAAGGTGGGAGGGGTAGGCCAGGACCCCAAGGTTGTCATGATGAGGAGTTTGATTTTCAGACCGAAAGCAGCGAGATAGCACTGAAAAGTTCTAAACGGGAGAAGGCAACAGGGCGGTTAGGTTTGTATTTTGGAAAGATCATTTGGGCCATTGTGTTCAGAACATTTTAGAGAAAGACCAGAAGGATGGCCTAAGGACAATGAGGAGGCAGTTACCATCTTCCAGGTGAGAGATGTTGGTGTCTGGACCTGAGTGGTAAGGACAGAAGCCGGACAAAGTGAACGTATTCCCCACTTGCTCAGAAGGTGAAGCTGACAAAACCTGTTGATGGGTTGGATAAGAACATTGGATAAGGAAGAGGATTGGTACTCACCCAGTTGGATGGATGTTCTGTAAGGTGGGAGTGTGGGAAGACCATCTGGGGGAGAACTGGGGGCAGGTGGTTGATCTGAGTTGGGACTTGATGTGTTGAGGCTCCCCTGCCTTTGAGCATCCAGCTGGACTGGTAGAGTTGTCAGCGGATGGAGGCACAACCTGATGTTCATGAGGCAGGCCTGGGCTGGAAATCGTGATTTGGGAGTCAGGGGAGCCTTGGTAACTGAGGATGAGGTGGCCTAGGGGGAGTGGACAGAGAAGGAGAGGCGGAGGAGGTGTGCCTGGGCCAGAGGAACCCCTGCCTGCCTGGCTGGGCAGAGAAGGCAGAGCCTGCAAGGGCAGTAGGGAGGACTTGGGGCAAGAAACAGAGGACCCATGAGAATGTGTGTCTGTGGTGGCAGAAAGGCGGGAAAGGCCATTAAGATCAAGTGCTGCAAGGAGGTCAGTTTAGATGGAGAGTAGCAAAATGCCCATCAGACTGAGAAACATGGGGTCTTTGGTGACCTTAACTTGAGCTGCTTTGGGTGTGTGGTGAAGGTGAAAACCAGACCTAGTGGGCTGAGGCCTGCGTGGGAGGTGAGGAAATATAGGCAGTGAGCATGGACAGCTCTTTGCCAAAGTTCAGCTCTAGTGTAAAGGGGAGGAGGAGATGTGGATCACGGAAGGTTTTTTTGTCTTATCTTTTTCTTTCTTTAAAGGTTTAAACTTGGGAAGGGAGCCAGTTGAGTGAGAGGTTAAATAATGCAGGAAAAAGAAAGGACGGTTTATTCATTCAACAAATATTGAGTGCCTACTCTCCGCCTAGGAATTCCTAGGTGTTGGAAATTCAGCAGTGAACAAGATGGACAGAAGTCCCTGTTGTCATAGTTTATATTCTCCTGGGGAAGACGGATAACAAATGAGCTGATATATAATATGTCAAGGGCAGTAAATACTGTGAAGAGAGATTGGAAAAATAAACCAGAGTAGTGAAAAAGTAAAGCAGGTGAGGAGATACAGAATTATGGGGTGGGGGGGGGGCAGAGATGGCAGTTTTGGGTGGTGAGGGAAGGTGACATTTGAACAGTGAACTGAAAAGAGGGAAGGAGGGCATTCTGGGCAGCAGGAATAGGAATTGTCAAGTCCCTGAAACTGGAACATGCAACAAGCCGGGGGGCGGGGCAGGGTGGTAGAAGGTGAGATCAGAGGTTTGGCCCGGGGCCATATCTTACAGAGGCTTGGAGGCCAAGGACAAGATTTTGGATTTTACTCAGTATGAGATGGGAAGCCAGTGGAAAGTTTTGAGCAAAGGAGCAGAGGTAATCTGATTTATATCATAAGGGTTATGGATAATCTCGTTTTGAGCAGATGTAATTTCATTTACATTTGAAGGGAGTCCCTCTGGCTGCTGTGTGAAGAAAGATGTGGGGTGGGAGGAAGGATGAGAGCTGGAGCAGTGTGGATGGTAGTGCTGGTGGGCCAGCATGGTGAAAAGTGATCAGATTTTAGTTGGAAAGGAGAGCGTGAAGTTCCCAAGAGAGGCAGATAGGGATGGGAGACTACAGAGGTGGAGGGATTGGACCCTGTCTTCTAGCAGGGAGAGAGTGGAGGCTGGGTACAGAACTGGGTCAGTTGGTAGGTTCTCTAATGGTAAATTGAGGAAGTCTCCTTGCGGCAGCTTCTAATCTCTGCGTGAAGTAGGAGATCGCTCCATGGGCTTTGAGTAAAGAGGAGGGGTGATGGTTAAGAGGGGAGGTCGGGTATTTGAGGAGAGCAGAGAAACGTGCAGTAGTCATGAGGATAGAGGAGGTGGGCTCAGCGGGCATGATTTAGGGTTCCATTTGTGGTTGGTGGTTATGGCTCTGTAGCCCTACCAACCTGCCCTGTTGTCGGAGGTCTGGTTGTTAGGTGGAGACAGGTCAGAAGGAGATGATAGTGTAGTCTGAGTTTGGGTAAGACTAAAGGTCAGAGAGAGTCATGGCTATCGATTGCCTATCGTTGTGATAATAGTCCTGCTAATGGGACCCATCCTGGAAACTGAAGAATGGGGAAAGCTGAGGTGTTGGACTCGTCAAGATCTGACAGGCCAAAGAAAGGCCCTGCGGAGAGCAGTTGAGTAGGACGTCTGGAAGGAAAGGAGAATGGAAGGCATGGAACAGGAAGTGCCACAGATCCACATAGGGACAAGATTCTCAGTGGGACCAGCCACACCAGCCTGGCTTGGAGTGGGGGAGGTGGAGGGCCTTGAGGGGAAGTTAAAGGAGTTGAGGGCAGCCCTGGTTTGCAGAGGAGGCAGGTACGTGGCAGGTCAGGTGTGGGGGGGAGAGTTGAAGGTTTGCAGGGACGTTGGACTTTGGGTGAGTTGACCACTGATGGGATATTGAGGTTGGTGAAGGTGGTTGTTGGACTCAGCTTGGGAGTGGAGCAGAGGTCAGTGCCAAAGTCACTGATGAATGGGGGGGGGGGTCTGACCCTAGGGGTTCATAGATAGCAGCGATGCCCAGAAAGGACTTCCTGGGAAGATAGTGCGGCTTTTCAATTGCAAATTGAAACTCAGGTCTCCCTGCTCTCCAGCCTGCTCATTTATGACTGCTAATTGCCCAGTTGGCCGTTGGGAAAGCAATGCCTATTAAAATGTAAAGCAGTAAACCAGAGCAGGTGTGCCCTGCCATATGCTCCTCTTCCTTCAGCCATCCTCCTCCTCTGTCTCATCACTGAGGGGTTCTGGAGTATTGCTCTGGAACAGACAGCCTGGGTTATGAATCCTGACACACAGTAGGACTTGGTGGCTAGGATGGTGCACAGGTGACCTCACATGTGCCCAGATTCCTCAGCTGGATAACAGTTATGGGATAAGAGTGCTCCAGCTTTCCTGGGTGGTGGTGAGGACTGAATGGGCACCTGCCCTTTTCTTTTTCCCGTTGGCTCTGCTTGGTGCCATCAGTGGCACTAGAGATTTCGCGCTGTTTCTGTCTCCTGTTTTAAGAAAAGAGCAAGAGAACTGTCACTTATTGGCCACCTGCTGTAGGTCAGACCCTGCCTTAGCCATTGGTGAGTTACCACTGGCGACATTCCAAAACAGAGTATTTTGGAGCTCAGAGGCCAGCACAGACTCTAGTAAAGGCCTAATTGCTTCAGGTACATTGAACATCTAAACTCTCACAAAGTAGCCATGGTTAGAAGGAAACCTTAGGTTTGTGACACGATCTTAAGCACTGAGCAGAGCCTTGATACTATGGATATAGATTTCTGCAAGCTTGGCTCGCAGTGTCCTGGGCCATTCCCACAGCCTGGGGGCCTTTGCTGGAGGAAGCCACAGCTACTTCCTCAGCGAATTCTTGTCCCTAGAGGGAAGGAACCATGCCACAGAGCTCTCTTTCACAGACCCTGTGTGTCACAGCCCTTATGGTCTGTGAGCAGAACACTTGATATTAATCATCTGGGTGTTTCTCACCCATTTTCTTATGTGTGTAGTAAGAAGACATTGGACGGTTGGCTTGAAGGTTAGAAATTGCCACGTCTAGTGAGTCTAGTTGTTCAGTTTTCACTTCCTAGCTCAGTCTAGAATAGGAGTTCTCCAAGGAAAGGAAATTTGTAATTACCAGAACTGTGTTGCTGGGATAACTAATGCCGTATCCAAACCACTGGTTCTCAACAGATTGTAAAAATGCTGCCGTTTTGGAGATTATCTAAATACATGGCATTCAGTGCAGACTTATTTCAGTGGCCTGCTCTGATAATACGTTGAGCCCGCAGAGCCTAACTTGCGGGAATACATCTGACCGAGGGGGTGGGGGAGAATTCTCTTTATATCTAGATGGGGTGTTCTGTTGTTTCAAGGGCACAGAACCTTGTTCTCCTGGAAATAAGACTATCTGAGGTTGTGATTTGTAAATAATGACACTTTATTTCTGTAACCTTCACTGGGTAGTTGTTATAACCTCCACGGTAAAAATTTTTAATTAATTCATAAAAATTACATATGGCTTAGCACAACAATGTGAATGTAGTCAATATACTGAGCTGTACATTTAAAAATGGTTAAGATGGTAAATTTTTAGGTGTGTTTACCACAATTTAAAAAAAAAACTGTCTGTAAAAATAACAGTATATGTGCTTATAGAAAATGTGAAAAAAGAAAAAATAGTCATTCTACTAACACACCTTTTTCTATTTGTTGCCAATCTTCTATACATATTTTTACATAGTTGAAATGTTAGCACATGATCATAATATTGTGGTAGCTATTGTTAACATACTTTTTGCAGAATAAGGAAATAGCTAGAACGTTGGACTATGGGGCCAAAATGCCTGGATTCAAATTCTGGTTCCCCAGTTCCTGATACGTCACAGGAGGCAAGTTACCTAACCTTTCTGTGCCGTGGCTTCTCATCGAAATCAGTGATTCTCAACTGGGGCAGTTTTGCCCAGGGGACACTTGGCAATGTCTGGAGACATTCTTGCTTTTCCAGACCGCAGGTGGTCGCTACTGGCATCCGGCTGGTGGAAGCCAGGGACGCTGCTAAGCATTCTTCAGTGCACAGGCCAGCCCCGTGGGTCACCGGTTCTCGGTGTCACAATGTCAGTAGTGTCTTGGTTGAGAAGTACAGCTCTCAGTAAGATGGAGGTAAACACCACCTACCTCATCGGATTGTTTTGAGGATTAAGTAAATGAAAGTATGTAAAGTAATTAGAGCAATGCCTTGCACAGAATAACCACTGTGTCCATGTTAGCTGTTATCATTGTCACTTTTTATCCTTTCATGTCAGCATTGTGTTCTTTAAAAGCTCATAAGCATTCTTTTTAATATTTTCCAAATATCTTTTAGTAAAGTTTTCTTTTATAGAAATATTGCATGTTCCTAACATGGCTTTCTTTCTTCCCCACCAGATGAAATTAAAGCAGAAATAGAAAAGCAGAGGTAAGCTTTTCTCCTTGCTGAAGTACAGTATTAAGGGAGTAGGTAGTGGCCATAGGAACCCCTTTATGTGCATGTTTTCTCGTATTTCTTAGCTCCTGGGTGGCACACACTCCCCTAGCACGTGGAGTGCCGGGCACATGGCAGGACTCCGTATGTGTTTAAACAGATGCTGGGTTAACAGGTTACCAACTCAGTAACTGCACATTTGCAGGAAGGGGTAAAGTGGATCGAGTTAATGCTGCTGTACCTTTTCTTGATGGATGAGGCAGAGCCCTTAGCCCGTATGTCATGCTCCTTGGGCGGGAGGACAGCTTGCCCCGAAGTGGCTGCTCCTCGTCTTCATAGTTAAAAAGCCAGTTGGTCACATTTCAGAACATGGCTGATGCCAAGATTCAGTCCAGGATGCTGTCAACATAGCTCACTAATCAGAGACCCTGCTTCTCCCTGTGGCACTTTGGTCTTTTGTCCTCACGCATGTGTTTCTGTTTTTAATTGTCTTGCCCCGCAGATGGAGTTTGTGGGCACTTTCCTTTAAATAATCACAAGTGGGATGGAAAGTTAGAAGTATACGAGAAGCAAAATTTTTGTTTTTTCACTTCCCCTCTGTGGTGCTCTCCTGCTTTTTCCCTAGGCTTGGCGCCGCCGCACCACCAAAGGCAAACTTCATTGAAGCTGACAAGTATTTCCTTCCGTTTGAGCTAGCTTGCCAGTCCAAGTCCCCACGGGTGGTCAGCACATCCCTCGACTGCTTGCAGGTACCATGTTCAAACTTGATTGTGTAAAGAGGGTTTTCTCCAAGCCATCGGCAGTCCTTTCAGAGGAACTGTGCTTCCAGGGTGATGGAAGAAGGAGCAATCCGATGTGTTCTTTATGGAGGTCTCATGAGGGAGAGATGGGTAAGGGGTCTGACCTCCTCAGCCAGAACAAGAATGTGTTTCCGTGGAAATACTTTCTTGTACTCTCTTACGTGTGTTTTTCTAACTGAAAGCTTTAGGATTAGTTGGAAATGTGGGTACACCTGGGCACGTGCAGTATTTTTATGCCACCTTTTTCTTGATGGCATTGAAATTCAGAATATCGAGTAGAGAAATAGATATAATCAATATTCATCATTTATGAACACGGGATAAGCAAATACTAAACCATCGTTCCCCACAGGAAATACAGGATAAGGTATCTGGGAGCCTCTGGCATCAACACATTCGTCAACTGATCAGGACATAAAGCAATACGTAACTTTGTTCTTTGTGTGTTTCTGTTTAAAGACGTCTTATTTAATATATCTTATTGATTCATTAACATTGCACTCATGGTCAACAGCACTATAACACAGGTCTGAACGAAGCTCACCTAATACGTAATTTCTCCATAAGGCACATCATTGCCTTCTTGCTCTTAGGTAGAGTAGACAGCACTTCAGCATGGGTCCTAGGGACCATTTTAAATGACAGAAACATCCACAAAATGGACAAAAGTCCAAAAAAAAGATTGCAAAAAATGTGGCATGACATAGGCCACAGGAAAGATACTAGTTACGGTATAAGAGGTGAAACGAGAAGACAGTCTCCTTGTTTGACCCCAGCTGAGGACATATGCATCAAGTAATTTGATTTTTTTTGCTGCTCTGTGTGTGTCCACACATGACTGCAAAAGTGCCACAAGTACTGATTTGGGGCTTACAAATAAATTATAGTTGAGTGGGTACATTTGCAAATACAGGATCCGAGAATGATGAGGATTTTCTATATGAGAGCCACGGTGACCTTGTGATAAATTACCTTTGACTGATGAAGAAATAGGAATAGAGAAGTTAAGATGACTTGTCCAGGGGCGCCTGGGTGGCTCAGTCGTTAAGTGTCTGCCTTCGGCTCGGGTCATGATCCCAGGGTCCTCGGATTGAGCCCCACATTAGGCTCCTGGCTCAGCGGAAGTCTGCTTCTCCCTTTCCCACTCCCCCCCCCTTGTGTTCCCTCTCTTGCTGTGTGTCTCTCTGTCAAATAAATAAAATCTTTAAAAAAAAAAAAAAAGATGACTTGTCCAGTAATAATGCAGGTATGAAAGACAAACAAGGTAACAACTTGGGTGTCTTAATTCCCGGTCCAGCATTCTTTTTTTTTTTTTTTTTTTTAAAGAGATCTACTCCTGAGGTTTCTGGTTACCTCACTTTTATCCTTGGCCCCAGCAGGCAGCCTGCACATCAAAAGCTTGATAAATTAAAAAATTATATTTAGAGGTCCACAATTTACCAGTACTTTCTAGAACAGGCATAGTGAATAGGTTCTGTATTATGATTGCTCAGAAGCTGTGTTGAAAAGCTATCTGAGGGGCGCCTGGGTGGCGCAGTCGTTAAGCGTCTGCCTTTGGCTCAGGGCGTGATCCCGGTGTTTTGGGATCGAGCCCCACATCAGGCTTCTCTGCTAGGAGCCTGCTTCTTCCTGTCCCACTCCCCCTGCTTGTGTTCCCTCTCTCACTGGCTGTCTCTCTCTGTCAAATAGATAAATAAAATCTTTAAAAAAAAAAAAAAAGCTATCTGAAGCTTCATCTGGGTTTCTTGAGAAAGTACAGTGATCAATTGGTGATGTCTGCTGAGGTGTGGGCTGCCAAGTGGCAGTGGGCATGCCACGTTTTTGGCATCTCCAGTCTAATATTTACTCTATTAATCTCACTTCTTTGATATATCTGTATTTGAACGTTGGTGACAGTTTCTTCACAGAAGCAATTCTTCCAAATGAAAAACTATTTTCTCATTCAATATAATTCTGTACAGATTGTCCTATGTGAAACATATAATGAGCCAAGAATTCTTAAATGGCAGGCCCAAGTCCTCCTTCTATCCTAAAATATTTGTTGCTGTGAAATTTTCTGAGGAAGTTTGGCATAAGTTTAATTTTAGTTGTTTTCTTCTCGTGTTAACGGTCTAGTTCTGAAGCTGGTGCTGACAGTTTACATTACCAATGTACTAAGAACAGTGGCTATTGAGTACTTGGCCTGTGCTGGGCCCTGTGCTCTGTCTGCAGCATCGTGTTTAATCTTCCCAGAAACACTCTGGTTACTTAACTCTCATCCTCATTTCGGAATTGAGGAAATGGAGGCTGAGAGAATGAAGTGACCAGCAGTACCAAGCTCCCCCTGCCCAGGAAGTGGTGGAATGGGGTGAGTATCTAGAACTCTTCCCACCCCATCCGAATTCTTAACCTGGGGTCGTTAAACTACAGTTGTAAGCCAAATCTGGCCTGCCACCTGCTTTTGTGAATAAAGCTTTATTGGAACACAGCTGTCTTAATATAGTCAGGCTAATGTAATAGAATTCCACAGACTGGGTGGCTTAAGCAAGAGATATTTATTTCCCTCCGTTCTGGAGGCTGGAGAGGGCGAGTTCAGGGTGCCCGCTGATTCAGTTCATGGTAAGAGCCCTCTTCCTGCTTTGTAGATGGCTGAGTTGTCAGCTGTGTCCTCACATGGCAGAGAGAGCACCCTAGATCTCTGGTCTCTTCTTCTAAGACACTTATCCTATCAGGGGACCCCACCTTCATGATCTTATCTAAACCTAATCACTCCCCAAAGGCCTTAACTCCTCATACCATCTCACTGAGAGTAGGGCTTCAACATAGGACCAGGGGCACACGAATATTTAGTCCACAGCAACAACTGGGCCCATTGTTTATTATCTCTGGCTGCTTTCCCACTACTGCGGCTGAGTTGAGTTTTTGGAACAGAGACCATAAAGCCTAAAAATTTGGTTCTTTACAGAAAAAGGTTGCTGACCACCACTCTTAACTGTTACCGTATGGTTCTGGCCCTTTGATTAAAAATATACTGTTTATATTTTATGTTCTGTATTTTCCTGGAAATAGTCTGTTTCTGGAACTCTGGAACGGAAACATTGACATCCTGCTCTACTTCAGCCCACTGTCCTGACTTGAGCTATAAATGTAAGAGTGTCTTGAGGCCGATGACATATGGTTAGCTCTTTTTTTTTTTTTTTAGAATGGAAGTTCTCTGTGATTTAGTAGGTACACTCGAATTTCTTTGGTCATTATACAAAATGCAAGCTGTGTCATTCTTTTTATGACATTAGAAAGTGACCCAGTGCTCCCTGGAATACTGAATGAAAAATTTCATTTGCTCTTGGAGGCTGTCCTTGCAAAGCCTGTTCTACTGGCTTTTCCCAGTGTGGAGAGGTGACTTCCGTCTTGGAAATGGAAGGCCAGTGTCCAGGGGCAAAGGTTGGCTTGAGCAGAATTGAAGCCAGCTGCAGACACATCCACATTCTGCCCTGGGCATTTAAAGGCATCCTTCTCTGAGCTTGGAGAGGTGATGGGGTGGCAAAGGTGCTTCCGGGTTTGGTTTGTCCTGACAGAGTTAGCTTAGAGTTCCCTCTCCCTGCTGAGAGCAACCTAGAGTTCTGCTGCTGCTCACTTCTACCAAACTATGAAGATTTTCTTTATTCCTTCCCTTCAGCACCTGGTCTGCTGCACACTATCTCCCCCACCGGGGCGGGGGGGCAACATGATCTCCAAGGTTGCCTGGGCATATGTCAATAACCAGATTTTTTTTTGAGAATACCCTTCTAATATATTCATATTTTTTCAGTGATAAGATTACGTATATGTATTACTGTTACTATATTACATATATTATAAAACATACAAGAATAGAACTTTCAAAAAGATTTAAAAAATAGGATTAGAGTTGTAATATTTTCTTTCTAAGTCCCAGTGAGGCCTGTAGGAAACTACTGATCTCAGCTGTCCTTTGTTCATACCACAAGCATTATCTTTTAGTTCTTATTTCTAGAAAACTTTGGATTTTTAAAGCACATTTTAAAATCCATTAATAATTATAAAAGTTGTACATGGCTACGTTCTCTGTTAAAATTTTTTTTAGAACTTTTTTTTTTTTTTTTAAGACCATAGCCCCAAACCCAGTTGCCTGTGCAGGGCATATACTCTTTTCCTTTTTTGTTCATTTTTTTTCTTGCCTATGGGTGGTAGATTTTTATTTTATGAATTTGACAAGTTTCCCTAATTTATTTGCATCTTTAGAATTTTAGTTAGATACGTGGACTTTCTTTCTCATTTTGATAATGTTTTAGGTTGAAACACATGAAATTGTCATTCTCATGGAGTGAAAAACAGGTATTAGGAACTTCATATGACCCAACCTAATGTAACTTTTTGTCCATAAAGAAGGAAAATAAGTCAAGGCTAAAAAGTATGGACTTGGGTCACAGATAGCTTAGCATTTATATGCTGGCTTAACATGTCACTAAGACACCTGGGACAAATTCTTTAACCTTTCCGGAGTCCGGGATCCTCAGACATGGATTAGCAATGCTGTCATTTGCCTCCGTAGGTTATGATGAGGACTCTGTTTTTCAAACACAAGTCAATCATGTTTCACCCTCACAATTTCTTCTGTATCTGCACTCTTCTTTATCATTATGTATTTAGTACTTTTCTTTAAAATAATTAATTTTTAAAGAGCTTTTATCATTGAAGTATAGTTGATATATAATGTTAAGTAAGTTTCAGGTGTTCTGCAGCTTGCTCTTCACTTTCAACAATGTTTTTAAGATCTAGCTATATGGCTACGTGCATCCTTTTGACTGATGTATGATATGTTATGCCATCATTTTATTTATCTCTTCCCCTATAGAGGGGCATTGACAAATAGAGTAACAGTGAACATCCCCGTGCATGCAGCCTCCTTGGACACAAGGGTCCGTGAGTCAGCTGCCCAAAGGCCTCCCTCCTCTGCCCACTTCCCATCTCATTGCATCGACAAGGAATAAAGCAGGAATTTCTACTCTCCATCCATGTCACCCTCTGAGAGTCGAAGCCACCAGCATCTCCCTCCTGGACAGCTGCAACAGCCTCCTCACTGTCCCCTGCTTCTACTCCTATGGCCCACCAGCCTGTTCTCCACGCAGGAACTGGAGGGAACCTTTAGAAATGTACCACATCATGTTAATCCTTTACTTAAACCTGCCAGTAACTTTCCACCCCACTCACTGTGCAAAGCTCTTTCCTCAAGTGAGCTTGCCAAGCACACTCATGCTGCTGGACCTCTGCTATGTTTCCGGGGTTTTTTCTGTGCATTTACAAAAATACACACACAGTCACATAGCTTTTATTTTCCAAAAATGAGATAATGCTATGCATTATCAGTGCAACTTGTTCTTTTTAAGATGTCTACAAATCAGACAGGGTCCTGGAGATCCCAGCCAGGACTTTTGGCTTCGGTCTGCCCCTGTCCTGGAGAATATAAACTCTAGGAGAAGAAGGACCGTCTTACTCCCTGTTGTACCTCCAGTGCCCAGGACAATATCTGGCCCAAGGAGGGGTAAGAGGGCAGACCTAGAAATACCCAGGGACGCAGGAACTGTGCTTTCTTCTGGCCCTGTGTCACTGCACAGACACGGGAGTAAAGCCATACTTTAAAAACCTGTTCAGCTTGAAGGGGAGTGTGCTCTCTCAGGAGCCTATAGAGCAGAGAGAACTCTTCTTTCTAAGCCTTTTTCATATTTGAATTCAACAGTTCACCTCCATCCTTGCTTTGCAGCACCATTGTTCTATGGGCCTACTTTTCAACATTTGCGTTTTAGGAGTTCAGAACCATCCCACTCATAATCCGGTGCTCCAGATGGGCTTCTGCATCCGTTAGGGCTAAGGCATAAGGAACGTCAAAAACCTGAGTTGACGTACCAGGTGCCAGTGCTGCCCACTTGGGAAGCCTGCGTGTCTAGCAGCAGGAAGAGGGTTGAGGTAAAGAGCATCTTGAGCAGTTTTTCAGAAACACATTTCCCACCCTCTGCACCTTCCCCACTCCTGCTCCCGCCCCCTGCCCCTGTGTGGTGTTGGATTTGATCAGCAGAGGGTGTGCAGGCCTCTCCTGTTCATTCAGTCACACGATCTGGCAGGATCATGTTCTACTCTCAGCCACTCTCTCTTAACCTGTTTTGTTCTGCTTACTAGATGGCGGTGCTTCCACAGCTAACGATGAGGGGAAAGCTGTTGAGAAATGGAGTCGGGCCTCTGCAGAGCGGCAGGTCTTCCTAGCGCAGTGGTGGTGGCACCATAGACAACCTCAGATCCGTGTGTCACTCTGTGCTTGTAGAGGCAAGGAGATGACAAATTAGGAACGGAAAAGGATAAAGAACAGAATAGCATTTTAAGGAGTCTTTAAGTCAGTAGAAGCAGAGAGTGCCTTAGAATGCGCATATCCTAGAGGGGTTGTGTCAGATGAGTGATTCTTTTAGCTGCTCAACCCTCAGAATAACCTGGACAGCTTAGAGAAAAACACTGATTACCAGGCTGTCCTACAGAAATTCTGATTTGGTAGGTCTGCTTTGAGGTCTGGGAGTCTGTATTTGTAATGGGTTCCCTCAGCTGATTCTGAGTCTCAGCCACGCTTGGAAATCATCTTGCCTCTGACCTTTGACTTCCTTTCCAGCTTTCACATTCTCCATGGTGAAATCCAGGTCCTAAGTGAGACGGCACAGGCCTCTGAAAGGCAGTCCCTGTCCAAGCCAGTCAGTAGCCCAACCAAGAGGACGTGGCCCAAGCAGCCCCCTACTTCTTCAGCCACTGGGTTGACACACATGTTTAATAACATAGGTGCAGAATTGAGTGCCCCCTCCAGCAAAACACGTTATCAGTTGTTCCTTATGTATCTTTCCTCTTAAAAAGAAAAAATATATATATGGTTTGTTAACAGCTCGTGATATAATTCACATACATACAAGTCATCCATTGAAAATGTACAATTCAGTGATTTTTGTACATTGACAGAGTTGTGCAACCATCCCCACGATCTAATTGTAGACCGTCTGGATCACCTCAGAAAGAAAGCCTGGGTTCATCAGCAGTCATTCCCCGTTTTCTTCTAACTCCCCCCACTGCCCCGGCCAACCACCGACTACTTCCTGTCTCCATTGTGTATGGCTTTTAGTCCATCAGTTTTTCACACTAGTGGTTGTGTACCAGTGACTGTTCTACACCTTGCCTATTCCACTGGACAGCCTTTCACCCTCCTGGGGCTCTTCTGCCACGGGAGGCAGGGTGGACACGGCACCCACTGGGTGGCTGTGCTTGCCATGCCCCAGGGGAGCAGAGGGATCTGAGGGAACCAGAAGTTAAGGCCAAGCTTACTGCCTGTCTTTTGCTGACATGGACAGCCGCAGTCCTGGCCAGGCAGAAACTTCTCATCTCTGTTCTTTCTGTATTTAGAAACTCATTGCATATGGGCACATCACCGGCAACGCCCCCGACAGTGGAGCCCCAGGGAAACGGCTCATCGACAGGATCCTTGAAACCATTTGCAACTGTTTTCAGGGCCCTCAGACCGATGAAGGAGTTCAGTTACAAATAATTAAGGTATTTCTGTTTGTTTGCCTGGTCTGGATTTTTGAATAAGAAAACTAGTCTCCCTTGGGCATTGGGATTTCTAATTTACCATGTGTTAGTTGTCTCAGGTGGTGCTGAGCTGGAACGGAAGAGTGAGCATCGCCTAGATCTTTTGTTAAGTGTCAGAATTTATTAGCACAGACTGAGACAAGGAAAGTGGAACCAGGTGTGTTTTCAAAGTAAACAGTTCCACTAATAACAATGTAAATTGCTTGTCAGTTGACTCGGCTTGAAGTCCTCTGGTCTTCTTGAAATTCTGGATTCCCAGTCTGCCATTTCTCAGTGGGTCCTGAATAATCTTAGACCACTCTGCCCCTTGTCCTCTTGTCCTGCCCCCCATTCCATTTCCATTTCTCTGGTCCATTTCTGCTGGCAGAAGTGGTTTGGCATGTGGTAGTACTGTCTGCTTGTTGGGAGAACAGGATCAGGATGGGTGTAGCCAATGTTCCAGATCTTCAGTCCTGACTATCTTAGCTTTGTGCGGGATGGCTCCATGTTAGCCACTCCTGGAGCTCCCTTGAAAACCCTCTAGGGAACTGGGACACTGACTGCCTATCAAAACCTGTATATTTTATGATTAATATAGGTGAGATCGAGTTAAAGCAGTTTCCCTCCTAAGAGAACTGTCTGTATTTTTGGCTTTTAAAAAAGTATATTGATAGAAAGCCCTCTTCAACACAACTTAATTACAGCAAATAATTTGGATTTTATAGTGTTAATAATTATCTTTAAGCTCAGAGCAGTAGGGAGTTATGGTTTGCAGAGCCATCTTAAAATTCACAAAACCAAACCAAAACAAAGCCACACCCTGTAGAAAAGTTTGGCTGTGGGAGGATGGGAGCCAGGTGGATGTTTGTGAAGGTGAAGGTTGTGGATTTTTGTTTTAGGCTCTTCTGACAGCGGTGACATCCCCACACATTGAAATTCATGAGGGCACTATCCTGCAGACAGTCAGGACATGTTACAATATCTATCTGGCCAGCAAAAATCTCATCAATCAAACCACTGCCAAGGCTACCCTCACTCAGATGCTGAACGTCATTTTCACGCGCATGGAAAACCAAGTGGTGAGTGGTGGCGGTCATCAGCTACTGGGGACGCGGCACACCCGATCTGTGAACGGTTTCATCTTAAAGTGCATCCTTTCTTCCACTGAATTCTGTTTTTGTTCTTGCTTTAAAAAGCAGAGAGAGAATCTAGCTTGGGTTTTGGAATCAGCATTCAGAATTTGCTTTGAGTTTGTCGAAAGAGTTCATTTCCTTTTTAAAATGTTATCCTTCTGTTTAAAATGTTATCCTTCAGGCTGGCATACTTTCTGGTCCTTCTCAAAATGCTGGGACCATTTTTTTTCTTTTTTTTTTTTTTTTAAGATTTAGTTATCTCTACACCCAACATGGAGTTTGAACCCACAACCCTGACCTCAAGAGTCACATGCTCCAGAAACTGAGCCAGCCAGGCACCCCAGTGCTGGGAGCATTTAGATTGAATCCCTTTTTTGTTGCCTTGTAGTTGCAGGAGGCCAGAGAATTGGAAAGACCAATCCCGTCAAAACCCCAGTCCCCTGTGATCCAGGCTGCAACAGTGTCCCCAAAATTCAGTCATTTGAAGCAGAGCCAGGCACAGAGCAAACCAACGACTCCTGAAAAGACAGATTTAACCAACGGTGAACATGCCAGGAGTGCTTCTGGAAAAGTGAGCTCAGAGAATGGAGACGCACCCAGAGAAAGAGGCCCATCACTGTCAGGTACACCCTGGACACTGTTCCTTTCCTGCTGTGCGAGGGACCCATCTGTGGCTGAGGGGCAGTTGAAGGGGTCTGGTAACATCTGCAGGAAACCTCTGATAGCAGCTTGTCTATTTCTGGGCCTTCCCCCTTCCCTGTTGCTCGTCTCTTGAGGAGCACAGCCACCAAAGCATGATGTCTAATGTCCTGTGTCAGCTGTGTGGTTTTCTCTAAATAGTCCTTGGAATGCAGCAAGCGTCTACTTCTTGATGTCAGCTTCAGTGCAGTGGCTTCGGTTGGGGGTGTTTATCTCCCAGTAGTTAATTGTTAAGGTAGTTAGTTACTCAGTGTCTGTCTTATCTGCCCTGAGAAGGACAAGGGGACCCCCTCTGTCATGTATACACGGGATCTCTGCTTCTTGCTCCCAGCCCGGCAGCTAGTGGCTGCTCACAGACATCTGTGAAAGGAGCAGGAAGGTGGGAGGGTGGTGGACTTAGAGATGGACAGAGAGATAACTTTGTTTTCTTCTGTGGCGACTTAGTACCTTACGTGTTTTTGTTTGCTTTTTAATTTTTTTTTAATTTTAATTTTTTTTTTTTTTAAAGATTTTATTTTATTTTTTCGACAGAGATAGAGACAGCCAGCGAGAGAGAGAACACAAGTAGGGGGAGTGGGAGGAAGAAGCAGGCTCATAGCAGAAGAGCCCTGATGTGGGGCTCGATCCCATAACGCCGGGATCACACCCTGAGCTGAAGGCAGACGCTTAACCGCTGTGCCACCCAGGTGCCCCTTGTTTGCTTTTTTAAATGAAAGAGACATCCCACACCTGATTATAGTCTTAAAGTAAACAAAACATTAGGCAAGAAATGGCAGATTGGGTTATCATAAGATTATTTCAGAGTGTTTGCATGTTTCCCTGGGCAGTTTGTATGAATCAGTTCTCAAATTCGTATTTTTTTTTTCAGGAATGTACCTTCCCAAATGATTTTTGTGCAGTAATTCTTCACTCTAGCTGCTTGGCCTACATGAAATACCTGACCCGTCTTTCTAGTTTATCTCATCTCTTCTGTCCCTTTATTGACAACAGTGTCCGTTGGTAGTGTGTCCTGTGAGAGGACACACGTGTGAGCAGCTTTTGTTCCTCTGTTATTTATCAGCGTGCTTGGCATACACAGGAACAGACCAAGTGCTGTTGCTGCAAGGTTTTTCTGAATCAGTTTACTCAAGGAAAGAACAAAAGAGAAAGTTGCCACCAAGAGCGGCACATGTCTCCGGGTGAGCACAGAGTTGCTGTCTCCTCAGTCCTGCAGTCCTGTATCTGGGGGAAGGTGCTGAGAAACTCCTGGCCCACCCTCCAGATCTGTCGCTATCTTCGCTTTCCTAAACTCTCGGGGCAAGGACCAGGTTTTTACTGTAACCCTTATCGGGCTGTGGTCAGTCAATAAATATTTAAACACTTGATATGTAGTAAGCATAGCTGTGCAGATAAAAACACAAATCTCTCTAGCTGCATCAGAGTGCTTCCACTACAGCCCATTTTCTGCATGGCAGCCAAAGTGATCTCTTAAAAGCATGAATTAGATCAGAGCCCCCCCCCCCGCTTAAACCCCTTTGGTGATTTCCTATCAGATCCCGTTCAGAGTGGAATCTGTGCCCGCCCTGCCCCATGGCTTCCAAGACCGTGTGTGACCTGGCCCCTGTCTGCCTCTCCGTCTGCTCTTACAGCTCTTTCCCCCTTATTGACGGCACAGTGTGTCTTGAGAGTGCCGTGCTTGCTGTTGGTGCCTTTGCACTTCCTGCCCCCGCCCCCATTTATCTTCAGGTCTCTGAGTTCAAACTGATCACCTTCTCTGCAGCTCCCACATTTCTGCCATATCAGCCTCTTTTATTTTCTTCATAGCACTTATCACTACCTGAGATCACTGAAGAGTTTATGTTCACTTATTCCCAGGCTGAGATCTAGATCACTCTGTTCACCGTTATATTCTCAGCACTGGCATGGTGCCCAGCATTGATGGCAGACACTCAGTAAATACATTTTTTTTGAATGAATGGGGGGAAAAAACTTGACTTCTAAAAGATGGTTTTGCAAAAACACAGTAACTTAAAATTCTGCTATAAAGCAAAGAGTGATTTGCACTGAGTATATCACTGTGGGTTTTGTTGCCAGTACTTGATGCCCCCCACGAGGCTTCTCCCAATAATGTGGGAATCAGATTGCCTGTAAGAATCAAATAGCAAACTCGAAAATAGTGGGTTGGAATGGAAGTGTGCTGTTACCTTTAAAAAGAGCGAGTGGCTTCTGGTTCTCAAGATATGGCTCTAAAGAAAGAACAGGTCCTTCAAAAGAAGGTTGAGCAGCCTTGGAAGCTGAGGAGGAAGGATAGCCCGAGACAGGTGGTGGAGATTTCCATGCAGGGAGATGGTGCTCTAGGCTGGAGTCCAGGCCGTGGAGGCCCACTGAGAGGCCTGGGCTCTAGTGTCTCTGTGATGGAGGGAACACACCCTGCCCTTCTGTGAGGTGTGTCACCGTCATCACCATCCTGGAGCCACCCCTAACCTTCCAGTCACTGTGCCGGCACCATGCTTGCTAACTGGGCACTTGACATGCATTTTCCTATTTATTTGTTTTTATTATTATTATTTTTTTAAGATTTATTTATCTATTTTAGAGCGAGTGCAAGAGCAGGAGAGGGAGAGAGAATCCCAGGCAGACTCTCTGCTGAGTACAGAACCCTACATGGAGCTCGATCCCAGGAACCCGAGATCATGACCTGAGCTGAAATCAAGAGTTGGACGCTTAGGGGCGCCTGGGTAGCGCAGTTGTTAAGCGTCTGCCTTCAGCTCGGCGTGATCCCGGCGTTCCGGGATCGAGTCCCACATTGGGCTCCTCGGCTGGGAGCCTGCTTCTTCCTTTCCCTCTCCCCTGCTGTGTTCCCTCTCTCGCTGGCTGTCTCTCTGTCACATAAATAAATAAAATTAAAAAAAAAAAAAGAGTTGGACACTTAACTGACTGCACCACCCAGGCACCCCTATATTTCCCTATTTAATTTACTGAGAATCCTCCCATGGGCTTCCTGGGATCATTTGCCTTCCAGTGAAATTTGTGTGGATGGAGACAGTTCACCAACAGACTTGAGCATCTTTTTCTCCTTACTAGTTTTTCATCCTAAGTTGATAAATCAACAGTCAGTTCATAAGTCTTATCAGCCTGTCCAAGACAGGGATTAAATTACTCTGTGTAAATTTACAAAATGAGATTTTTGAGCCTGAGACATTCTAGCTTATGCGAATTTGGGGGCACAGCCAGCAGTCTTCCTAGGGGACCCCACCCCATTTGTCCATTCACACTCCTTGTTACCTGGCTGTTCTTGTCATTTTTTTTTTTTTAAACAGCTTTATTGAGATATAATTTGTGTACCGTAAGTTGAGCTTTTTAAAATGTACAATTCAGTTATTTTTAGTACATTCGCAGAGTTGTGCAGTCGTCACCACAGTCAATTTTAGAACATTTTAATTAACACCCAAAAGAAATCCTATGCCCAGAAACTGTCACTTCCCATTTTCTTTTATTTTTTTAAGATCATTTTTAAGATTCTGACTTTTTGACTCCCAACATGTATGAGACATTAGCGTCTTTACGTTTATATAGCTAATGAGTAGCTATTGTAGGTACACAGATACCTGTGTGTTTAGGGATTTCTTAGCTCATTTTTTCTTCTTGTGTCTCATTCTTTAAGGGAAAAAAACAACACAATTCATAAGTATTCTAGAACAGAGCAAATTTATCCTCCTTCAGCCAATATGGAGATTCTGATTGGACAGCCTGGTTTCAGATCATGACTCTCCGGTGTAGTAGCTCTGTGACCTTGAGTGGAATCTTTAACCTCTCTGAGCCTCACAGTCCTCATGTGAAAAATCAGGCCACAGCTAGTACCTTTCTTACAGGTTTGTGAGAATTAAATGAGAGCAGTGTCTGGCGCTTGGACCTATGTGTTTGTTATTATTATTAGCTTTCAAATAAGTTTCCGCTTAAAAAAATGAGTTAAAGAAAAAGAGCAAATAGTTAAGATGGTAATCAGGTGTGAAGGTGGTGAGAATAGTGCGTAGAATAAAGGGAGCCTATTTTCCATGTTAGCAATCCCAGATCCTCTGCTTTAGGAATTTCAGTGTTTTTTGTGGACAAAACAAAAATATGTCTCAGACCAACACTTTATAAAAATAACAAAATGTGCCCCCAGGTCTCCCTCCTTTGTGACACAGCCTTCTTGCAGGGCAGCTCCAGCTCAGGGGTTTACGACCTCTGTGTTAGCTGCTTGATGGACATTTACTTTGCGACAGTAGGTCGCCTAAGTGTTTCTTCCTATGGAGGAACCATGTTGGTGTGTGGCTGGAATGTGACAGCAAACAGCTTTTTTCCCTGATTTTTTTTCCTTTAGTATTCTTGCATATTACCAAGTGCTTGGACATTGGACACAACCAAACCCTAGTTTCTAGGAAACAGGCATGTCACATTTTATTGTCACCATATGTTCACATTTGTTCCAGCCAGTTCCACATCTGCCTCCTCCCACTCTGCTTTTCCCCTAGTGCTGTAGTGTACAGCGTAACAGTTATTATCCCAGCTAGAATGTAAGCGCCGTGAGGATAAGGATCTTTGTTTTAAACAGTGGTGTATTCCACATGCCTGGAACAGTGCCAAACACACAGGCACTGAATTCGTTGATGGAATGAATGAGTGAATGCATCTTACTACCCCAGCTACCCACATCCCCCACGGTCCCCCCCTTCACTGGACAGAAAACAGGGGTGTGGGAGGGTGTGTCTCAGATTCCTTCTATTTTTTCCTGATTATTCTTAGCATGTAACTTTCATCCTCCAGGTTACCTCATGGTTCCAGATGCTGTCACATTCTGCAGGAGGGAGGAAGAGGGTGGGACTCAAAGACTCCCAGCTGAGTCATGCCCCTCCCTAAGGAGCCCATGCAATCCCCAGTAATTTGTGCTTTACCCCTCATTGGCTAGAACTTGGTCACATGGCCACCCTTTCTGCTGGGATGGCCAAGAAATATAGGGACAGCCCCTTCCAAAACAAAATTAGAGCTCTGTAAGGACTCAGGGTATGAGTTAGTAACTGGCGATGCCCACCGCAGGGGTGGGTTCTCCTGCTGGCTAGGGAGGGAATGGCATCAAGGGTTTCTTTTATCTGAACCTATTCAAGGTGACCCTCTTATTTTTCTTAGGGACAGAGTTTGTGAAATAGCCAATCAGTAATGGCCAGGTGGTGAGTGCTGGACATCCTGGGAACCAGCATTATACTCTGAACCTTGCAAGGATTTGGTTTGGTTTGGTTTTCTAACATTTTGACAGCGTGCTTGAAGCTTAAATACAGCAGACCTCTTAGTGGTTCTTCTATCATCCAGGAAGGTCTCTTCTGAGACCTACCCCAGGCTGACACGTCAGCAAGGGAAGCAGAGCGGAGATACTGTGGGGAGTCCTGCTACTTCTGGACCTCTTAGGGGCTCTTCAGCAGCAGCTTCCTCTACGAGAACCTTCTTTTGGAATTAGGGCTTCCTGACTCTCCCACCTCTTCCTCGCCTGAGAATATTTTGATTTTGCACAGGTGCTGTTAGGGATCCAGCCTGTCAAAGAAAATGAGTTAAACACTGTTATTCCTTCAAAAAACGGTGGTCTTGGTGCTGTGTTTTTTTTTTTTTTAAGATTTTATTTATTTATTTGAGCGAGAGCATGAACAGGGAGGGACAGAGGGAGAAGCAGACTCCTGGTCGAGCAGGGACCCCGGTTCATGACCCGAGCCAAAGGTAGATGCTCAACAGACTAAGCCTGTAGAAAAGGACATTTTTTTTCTCTTTAGAATGAAAAATAGTGATGGCTTTAAGTAACCAAAACTGCCTTCTGTGTGCTTAGTGGGAAATTTCTTGTCTGGTTTTTTGTTTGTTTATTTGGGTTTTTTTTGACAGAGAGAGTGGGGGGGGGTGTGGTGGGCAGAGGGAGAGAGAGAATCTCAAGCAGTGCCCAGCGTGGAGCCCAACGTGGGGCTCAATCTCGCAGCCTGAGCCGGAATCAAGAGTTGGACGCTTAACTGACTGAGCCACCCAGATGCCCCTCCTTGGGAAACTTTAATATGGACTTAGTCTCCAGGGCCAGGCAAGTGGCAGAAATGAGAAGGCCTTGGGGTGCCTGGGTGGCTCAGTAGGATAAGGGGCTAACTCTTGATTTCGGCTCAGGTCATGATCTCAGATTCCGGGGATCAAGCCCTGTGTGGGGCTCTGCACTCAGTGGGGAGTCTGCTTCTCTGTCTCTCTCTCTTTCTCTCTCTTCTTCTCCCTCTGCCCCTGCTTTCAGTCATGCATGTGCTCTATGTCTATCTCTCTTTAAAATAAATGTTTTAAAAGGGCATGTGATGTGATGAGCTCTGGGTGTTACATGCAACTAATCAATCATTGAACATTGTATCAAAAACTAATGATATACTATATGTTGGCTATTGAATTTAAATTTAAAAAAAAGAAAGAGAGAAACGAGAGGGCCTCTCTCATGAAGGCATCATGAATGTCTTAGCACAATCATACTCTACGGGCCAAAGAAAAATTAACGTTTGAGTTCTCACTCTTCAAGTACCATTTTAAATGCTTTCCAGGTATTATTTTATTCAATTCGCACAAAGTCCCATGAGGTGAGTGCTGTTGAAATCATCCTTGTTCAGGGAACTGAGGCTTGGAGAGGTGACGTGACATTAGTCCCCACACTGGGAAGTGGCAGAGCAGGGACCTGAGCCAGACACACTGGCTCTGGAGCCTTCACTCTTCCTCACCGTGTTGAAGGCACTTCCACAAGGGAACATTTTCTCTCTGATGTCCTTCAGACACCCAGCCCTGTCAGTGTCCCATTTTGCCCACTCTTGACAGAGACCTGTGTCACTTTCCTGCTCACTGTAATGACACCTGTCCTCAGTGGCAAGGACTAAGGCACCAGGACATCTGTAGAGTTCACGCCTTGGCTAAAGGGGGCAGCTGCTCTTGGTTCCAATCACTGTGGCCTATTGTTGCCAGATTATCTTTTTCTTAATAGAAGCCAGATCTGGATTTTTATGATATGTCTCCCAATTTTTTAAGTGTTTGCAGCTAATTCAAATTAAAACAACAAAACAGAACAGTCCATAAGCACAACCAATGAAACAATCAACAGAGTTTAAATGCATCCTGTGGAGTGGGAGAAACTATTTGCAAACCATATATCTGATAAGGAGTAAATATCCAAAATATACAAGGAACTCCTACAACTCAATAGCAAAAAACAAATAATCCATTGAAAAATGGACAAAGGACCTGAACAGACATTTCTCAAAAGAAGACATACAAATGGCCAACAGATACTTAAAAAGGTACTCAGCTTCACTAATCATCAGGGGAATGCAAATCAAAACCACGAGGAGATATCACCTCACCTCTGTCAGATGACTATTATCAGAAAGATGAAGGACAAGTGCTGGGGAGCATGTGGAAAGAAGGGAGCCCTTGTGCCCTGTTGCAGGAATGTAAATTGGTACGGCCAATATGGAAACAGTACGGAGGTTCCTCAGAAAATTAAAAATAGAACTACTTTGTGATCGAGAAGTCTCATTTCTAGGTATATCTTCAAAGGGAATATAATCAGGATCTTGAGATCATCTGCACTCCCCTGTTCAGCATTATTCACAATAGCCAAGATGTGGAAATGATGTGAATGTCAAAAGATGAATGGATAAAGCGCACACGCACACGCATGCGCACACGCATGCACACACACACGGGAATATTATTCAGCCTTTAAAAAGAAGGACATCCTTCCATTTGTAACAACATGGATGGACCTGAAGGGCATTACGCTAAGTGAAAGAAGCCAGTCATAAAAGGACAAATACTGCATGATTCCACATATACGAGGTGCCTAGAGGAGTCAGATTTGTAGAATGTAGAATGTAGAAGGGTGGTTAGAGAAATGGGGAGATGCTGGTCAGGGTTACAGAGTTTGTTACGTAAGATGCGGAGTTCCAGAGATGTGACATGTAGCAGTGTGACCGTAGTTAACAGTACTGGGCCATAGGCTTGAAATTTGCTGAGTGTCGATCTTACATGTTCTCACCACACACGAAGAAGGAACATAACAGTAGCCGTGTGAGGTGATGGAGTTTTAATTAGCTTGATTGTAGTGACCATTTCACAGTGTACACATACATGAGATCATCGAGTTGTGCACCTTCAGTACATACAGGTCTTCGTTGTCGATTGAACCTCCGTAAAGCTGGGTCGGGGGGGAAGCAGTGCAGAGGCTGCAGAGCGCCTGCTTGCAGACCAGGTGTCCCCAGCAGCCTCCACCTGACAGTCTCTGATGCAGCTCCCCCGGTGACACGCATTCGGCATGCTGGCATGCTCGGGGTGGAATCTATGGTGCAGATGAGCAGCTGTCATCATCCTGGTATTAAATCGTGGCACTGGAGAGTGTTGGACCCGGAAAGGAACTTGGAAATACCCTGTCATATGTAGATGAGATGGTTTTAGGCAGCTTGTTGGTAAACAGTGTTGATTTTCATAGTTACACATTGATTTTAACACGTTCAGAAAATATAATTGGTGCGTGAAGCCTGCGGGCTTGTGAACGTTCTTGCCTGAGGTGAGTCAGCATGAAGAGCGCTGGTAACTGTACATGTGTGACGTACTGATCCTCGTGTTGGTGAAAACAGCAAACATGACGAAGGTGGCCCGAGAGCACCTGAAGCGTGCTCACACACCCATCTAGTCTAAGCCACGTTGTTTAGAAGAAGACGTGGGTGCCGGAGATCATAACCATGGCCGCCCACTTTCCTAACTTCGTTCACATTCTTTTTCACCCTCTAAGAAAAGCATGCAACATCCACATTTTCCACAGAGATTGACTTATCCTTCTAAATAGTTACCGTGGTGGTTTTATTTATCAGTCATTCCTCGTGGAAGCTTCGGGGGAGGGGCAGATAAGTAGTTTGGGTGGGTCCGCTGCTCAGTGGAAATGGAAATACTTTGTACTGCTCTCCAGGACCTTGTGGATCAAACACAGAACTCGTAAAAGTAGGGGCTGGATTGAAAGACCTCATTTGGGAAGAATGTGAAAGCTTACTTTGGTTCTGTTTTATGTGTTGGCCTTTTTGGTCAATGTGATGTTTAAGAAATCACTCGTGTTTACTCTTTAAAGTCTAGTCCAAGACGGTGGACTCGTTCTCCCAGAACAGCTGGTGCCAAAGCTCTTCCATGTAAGCAGTTAACAGTCGACAGAACAATTTGATTTAAAATGCAGTAAATCCTCAGCGACCGCATTAGAAATCTCGTGCTGAGTTCTGGGTTCTGAGTGTGGAGGAAGCGAAGCAGCAGGAGGCGTGTCACTTCCCAAGGCTCTGGGGTGCCCGAGGTGAAGGCACAAGAGAAAGCTCCATCTTTTGCTCTGCTAAGAAGCATAGCTGGGTACAGTCCAGCTCCTGCCTCCAACTTGGGGGTGGTGGAGAGGGCCTTAGGAAGGAAGAGTGATCCACAGAGGGAAACTCAAAGTCATAGCAGATGCTGCCTAAGAGTTTCCAGATTGCACAGGACTTGTTTTCTTTTGGCATAATGAAATTTGGCTTTGGAGAGGACTTGTTTGCCCCGTTTGCCTCCTGAGATGTGACCTCCTTTTCCCCCTTCCTTTGATTTTCTGGGAAATACCCACATGTTCGTGTTTGTGTCTTTGAGTGTGTGTAGGGACTGATGATGGAGCCCAGGAGGTGGTGAAGGAGATCTTAGAAGATGTGGTCACATCTGCTGTTAAAGGTAAGAACCAAGAGCTCAGCCTCTCCTCCTCCTCACTGCTCCCAAAAAGTCCTTGGCCAGTTAATTTTAGTGGTGGAGTACCCACCCCCAGTGAAGTCATGGAAACTGAGTCTGCTCGTATCTGCCTGTCTTTCATGTGGAATTCAGAAATATCTGTGAAAGATATTTCTAAATACCTAAAAAAGAAGAGTCTTTTTAGGGATTAATTTTATTCTCATCGGGGCTGTGTTCAGCACAGTCTGATGATGCTGGAATTGGGTGCTCCACGTGGAAGACAGAGGCCACTCCCAGATATAGCCAGCTTTTTCCAGGAGTGGCTGTGAATCCCGAGGTGGTGCCCATGGCTGCTGAATGTTCATGGCTAGCCACTGATGTGTCAAGGGGACAGTCCCAACATCAGCGCTATCAGATGCACAGGGAAGCTTTGTTCGTTTTGTTAGACTTCATTCATAGCTCCCTCAGTTTTATGGTGTGGTTTCAGTGGAATTAAACTTGTAGAGTCAGAATGACTATTGGCGGAGTTTTTTTTTTCCCCCAAATCTTAGGTAAATGGCTGTGTGTTGAACACTTGGCTCCAGTGTCAATAAACCATTAACGGGTCAAGAAATCATTAATTTAACAAGGGGTTACAATCAGCATTTCTTTCTTTTTTTTTTTTCCTAAGATTTTATTTATTTGAGAGAGCGCATAAGCAGGGGGACAGGCAAAAGGAAGAGGAAGAAGGAGAAGCAGGCTCCCTGCTAAGCAGGGTGCCTGGGGCTCGATCCCAGGACCCGGGATCATGACCTGAGCCCAAGGCAGACACTTAACCAACTGAGCCACCCAGGTGCCCCACAATTGGCATTTCCTAAGCAAGAGAATAAAATGAAAATAGAACACAAACTGCATCACACACGATAACATTAAGCATTATTTCATGAAACGTGTTCTTCAGTTATCATATGCACACATGTACTGGGTCATGATTTTTTTTTTTAAGATTTTATTTATTTGTCAGAGAGAGGTATAGCTAAGAGAGAACACGAGCAGTGGGAGAGGGAGAAGCAGGCTCCACGCTGAGCAGGGATCCTGATGTGGGGCTTGATCCCAGGACCCGGGGATCATGACCTGAGCCAAAGGCAGACACTTAACCAACTGAGCCACCCAGGCATCCCAGGAGTCGTGATTTTTAAAATGTATTTCTTACTGAGGATCACAGTCAAAGGAGTTTGACTCGCTGCTCTAAGCCCTATCCTTTTTTTTTTTTTTTTAAGATTTTATTTATTTATTTGACAGAGAGAGATAGCCAGTGAGAGAGGGAACACAAGCGGGGGGAGTGGGAGAGGAAGAAGCAGGCTCCCAGCGGAGCAGGGAGCCCAATGCGGGGCTCAATCCCAGGACCCTGGGATCACGCCCTGAGCCGAAGGCAGATGCTTAACAACTGAGCCACCCAGGCGCCCCTAAGCCCTGTCCTTTTGTTGATTTAGGTTACCTCCAATCTGTATAAATAGATTTCATTATTTATTTAATGTAGAATTAAATAAAATTACTTAATAGAATGTAGAAATGTACATTCTGGTAGCAATGTCTTTAAAATAGAATGATTTTAATTCTTTATCTTTCCCTTTTTCACATGGCTGCCAGGAAGCTCAGGTCTACTTTGTTTTTTTACCCCGTGTGACTGAGGTCTTCGCTCATAACTGCCAACTCTTTTCATTTACATGGCTCTTCTGCTCTAACTCCTATATTGGTAACACTTTTTAAAAATCTGTGCTTTTCATGTTCAGCTGCTTCTAACCTTTTCCAGAAGTGGACAGGGATGGGCAGGACTGCTGTCTTGCTCAGCTCTAGAGGCACCACTGACATGGACTGCAGTATGAATGAAACTTCTGGGGAGTGGGGCATGGATAATAGACACATGTAAAGCCTAAGCACCACTTTGGTCAAGCCTTTTTCAAAATTAGGTCAGTCTCCTAGGGCGGTGGCAAAGAGAAAGGGGAAAAAGCAGGAGCTGGAAGGTGATGTGAATAGCTTCTCCCTGGTGTCAGACCTTTTGGGATAAGTACTAATTTGGTGATGATTTTTGCACTTGTGTTTTAAGAAGCAGCACAAAAGCACGGCCTGACAGAACCCGAGCGGGTCCTGGGTGAACTGGAGTGCCAGGAATGTGCCGTTCCCCCAGCAGCTGATGACAATTCACAGACCAACGGGATAGCAGACGACAGGCAGTCCTTGTCGTCGGCGGATAATCTGGTACGTTGGGGATCCTCCTATACAGACCCGTTCGGATTTTTACTTCTTGAGAAGATGCAGAATTAAGTCTCTAGCAGAAGAAATGAGTGAAAACCAGCAGACGCTCTTCAGTTAGTCACACAGTCCTGGCCTGATACGCTCTGTATTAGGAGGTTCCGTTCTTGGAATGTGCTGCTCTTGGTTGTGCATAGCATCGTTATTAAACCTTGTGTATTCAGACTTTTAAAAACTTAGATTTTCTGGGCTTTTCTTTTCTCTCTCATTATACATTCATTATAGAAGAAAGAGAAAATGCAGAGAAGGAAAAATAGGGAAATAAAAGTCATCCATAATCCCCTGACCTAGAAATAGCCCTTGTTAACATTTTACTTATGTCCTTCTAGATTTTTCTCTCCTCATATTTTTCCACTTAAGTGTAATCACATGACATGCTTCTGTTTTGTAACCTGCTTTTGAAACTTAGCGTATATTATGAACATCCTTTCAGACCCATAGATCTGTCTGCCACATCATTTTTTTTAAATAGCTTTGTTGTTTTCTTGAAAATGCTATGTATGAACAGGCGAAACAGGGAGAAATATGATGTTAACATCCCACCTGAACCCACTCTCTGCACCTTTTCACTGGTGTTTCTCAATCTTTCGCATTATCAGTGCCCGCCCCAGCCTTTTTATAGATTGCTTTTTCTGATGCACCGCCCCCTTTCATGACTTTAAAACGACTGGAACTGGATATCTGATTATGATTATGTTTATGATTATATCTGTGCTCTATACATACAAAGAATAAGATTTTTTCCACCCCCACCCCCCGGATATCCCTTCACCAAGAACCAATACCTGTCCCTGTCTTAGTCTGGGCTGCTGTAACAGAATACCATAGATTGGGTGGCTTATAAACAATAGTAATTTATCTCTCAAAGTTCTGGAAGCTGGGAAGTCCGAGATCAGGGTATTGGCAGTTTTGGTGTCTGGTGAGGGCCTGTTTCCTGGTTCATAAATGGCTGTCTTCTTAAGGACACTAATACCATTCACAAGGACTCTTCCCTCTTGATGTAATCACCTCCCCAAAGCCCCACTTCCAAATACCTTCACTTTGGGAATTAGATGTCCACCTGTGAGTGGAGGTGGAGAGGGCACAGCATTCAGTCTGTAGCAGTCCCCATTGGATTATGTCATCCCCATTAAGAATGCACTTACAGGGATGTACTCAAATCTGTACGAAAGACTCTTGCCTAATATACTAGGCTGTGACTTGCTTTGTTTTATGGACATCTTTCCACATCAGTACATACAGACCTAACTAATTGTCGTAGCGGTCATGTCAAATTCTGTCCTGTGGATTGCCATAATCTATTTTACCAATTCCCTGTTAGGTTTTTATGTTACTTCAGTTTTTTATCACAGGAAATACTTCTATAATGAGCATCCTTATAGATAAATCTTGTGCACATCCTTAATTTTTTCTTTAGGATAAATTCCAAGTGATATTGCTGGGTCACGAGTTGGAAGCTTTAAGGCTTTTGTTCCTTAACATCACATTAGCCTGCTGGGAAGGTAATGCTCGAGTCTCTGCCCACCTGTAGGCTATCAATGCTCATTTCCCTATTCCCTCATTAAAACTGGGCAATAGCCTTCATTCCAAATTTCGCTGGTCTGATGGGAGAAAGAGCCCGCCTTAATAATTAGTAATAAGATTATTTAGGTTTATCTGCCATTTGCATTTCTTAGTGAATTGCTTATTCATGTATTTTTGCCTTTTTTTTCATTGGGTGGAAGGTTTCTGTATTTCCTTAATGAATTATAAGAACTTTTTGTATATCAAGCATATTAGTCTTTGTCATATGTTACAAATACTTATTTTTATTTTTTAATGTAGCTTTTTTAGTTAAAGAAGTATATTTTAAAATGCCTATCATTTTTTCCCCATCTATCCTGCAGTAGTGTTCTTAGAAATACCACTATCCAAGCTAATATAATTACTTATACACATGACCCTTAAATAATGCGAGGGTCCCCCTCCCCATGCAGCTGAAAATCTGCATTTAACTTTTCACTCCCCCAGAATTTAACTACTGAGAGCCTACTGTTGACTGGAAGCCTTACCAATAGTATAAACAATGGATTAACACATATTTTGTATATGTATTATATACTGTATTCTTACAGTAAAGTAGAGAAAAGAAAATCATAAGAGAAAATACTTTTACAGTACTGTACTGTATTTATTGAAAAAAATCCACATATAAGTGGCCCCATGCAGTTCAAGTCCGTGGTGTTCAAGGGTCGGCTGTATTTGTGTTAGATTTTTAACGGTTTAACGTTTGCTCATTTATCATTTTAAGCCATCCATACCCACTTTTTGAAGGACAAGGAACAAGGTTTTAGAATTGCTAAAATGACTCCCCCATAGCTCCGATTTTGGCATATTGTCCCCTCCCCCACATTCCTCACTTCCCCATTGAATAAATAACAGAATTTTAAATTTCCATGAGATAATTACATTCCTTATTTTTGAAAAAGAGTTCTTTTATTTTGACCCCTTGATTTTTCGCTTATTTTTTTCTAACCCTAGGAATCAGATGCACAGGGACATCAAGTGGCCGCTAGGTTCTCTCACATCCTGCAGAAGGACGCCTTCCTGGTGTTTCGCTCCCTTTGCAAGCTGTCCATGAAACCCCTTGCTGAAGGCCCCCCAGATCCAAAGTAAGCAGACAGTAGTTCTTGGCCGTGTATTGACCCAGACGACCCAGGAGGATGTTGGGGGTTCCAGGAAACCCCAGTGCCCTGTCCCCTGGTTGGTGTGAATGCAGGAATTTACAGCTTTTCAGACTCCTGCTGTCCCTATAGCTCTTTCATGATGGATTGTCTCTGTGTCCACACCAAGATTTTGCCCAGTGTTGCTTTCCTTGGTTTATATGCAAAAAAGAGTTGTTAAATTGAACGTGCACCCTCTTTTTCCCTGACTAATGAATTTAATCTGGAGCAGGGTGGGCAGAGGCGGGATGTGGACAAACCTGACTTCCCTGCCCTCATGGAAAACCTCTGCTCCGTGGGTACAGATTTAAGCCCAGCTGCAACCCAGAGAATCCAAACCTTTCTTCGGAGTGAACCAGTTACTGCAGAGAGGATAGCGCTTCGGGGCCGGAGAGCCGCACTTACACTCCTGTCTTGCTTGAAAGCCCCTCCATAGCCATCTGCCCTACTGAACCTCCCCTGAAAAATGGGAATGTGGGAAATGGTCGTACTGGATCAGTCACATAAAGTGATATAATCGCATCCTGAGTGGGGGGCCCTGCACTTTGTGTTTTATTGTCACTTTTATTGTTGGTCTCTAATAATAATCCTCAATTCTTCTGTTGAGACATGATGGCCATTAAGGAGATGATTCAGGAAAATTTCTGTCTCTCTGGCTCTGTGGGGAGGGTGGAGAACGTGAGGCAGGTGGGTCAAGAGCACTGTTGCTGTTTGTGCGTAGAGACAGAGCAGGACACAGGGTTTAGTCTTGCAGGTATGATGGTTAGTTGCAGAACCAGCTCTCTGGAGTCGCTTTATACTTACTTTGTTCCTGCTAAATACCCTGTTTTATGGCAGGGAGAGGAAAAGGATAGTAGGAGTTGGCTGCTCTTGTCCTCATGGGCCTGCAGGTCCCAGGAGGACCCACCTCATGCCATCTGCCCTCTGGCTCTTGGCATCTAGGTGCCAATTCTTAACTCATTGGCTCTCAGAAAATTCTGCTCGCTGGTAGAGGAGCGAGGCCTTCTCAAGAAACACACTATTTAAAATCGAATCTTTTAGCGCTGTCCCCGTCCTTCCCTTCCTGTGCCAGATCCCACGAGCTGCGTTCCAAGGTGGTTTCCCTGCAGCTGCTCCTGTCCGTGCTGCAGAATGCCGGCCCCGTCTTCAGGACTCATGAGATGTTCATCAATGCAATCAAGCAGTATCTCTGTGTGGCGTTGTCCAAAAACGGTGTCTCTTCAGTGCCTGATGTCTTCGAGCTCTCTCTTGCCATTTTTCTTACTCTTCTGTCAAACTTCAAAATGCACTTGAAAATGCAAATAGAGGTATGGGGTCCAAAATGATTTTTGTGGGGGTTCGTTTTGTTTTGTTTTTTTGTTGTTGTTTCTTTTTTTTTGTATGATGCTTCTACACAAAGAGTTAACTAGACTTACATGGTCTGCTTGCTGACACCCCAGAGAACTTTTGAATGAATGAGAGAATACCTTTTCCTAAAAGTTCCTGCCCCCAAATCTTGCATGCCTTCATTTTAACCAGAAGTTTAGATTGAGTGGCCCATGTGCTGGGCTCAGTCCTCTGAACATCATTGTTTAGCCTCTAAATTATTTGAAATAACCTGAATTAGTTGGCAAATTGAGAAGTCGTTTTCCTTTCATTTTACATGAAAATCAGGTTTCTGGTTTCTTTCGGGATTGTAACACTAGGCTCAGCTCTTGCTGGTTGCTGAGGAGCATGTGCTCCTCTAGGGGGGCCTCCGTCCTCCAGGTCGCAGTGGTCCCGCCCGGCTAGCCATTCCCATGGGAGGCCAGGCTTCCGACGCGCCTCAGCAGTGCGTGTGTGCACGCTGCTCTCTTACTTCTCCCCAGGCTACCTCACTCGTCGGAGCTGCCTGTTCCCTAAAGCCTTTGGGGGTTTTGAGCCCTAATTTAAATGGTATTAATTGGTGTCCCCCTTTGTCTTCATGTCATGTAGGTGTTTTTCAAAGAGATTTTCCTGAACATACTAGAAACATCAACAAGTTCTTTTGAGCACAGGTGGATGGTCATTCAGACTCTGACAAGGATCTGTGCAGGTATTTTTACTCTGAGGGTGCTCATCCGTTGACTCACCCAGAAATACTTGTCCAAAATCCAGATTGAGACCTTTGTTGACCTCCTGCGTTTAGAGTTTTAATACAGCGCTCGGAAAGCCTCACCCTAAAGGCTAATGCTAACCTAACCTCTAGTCCGGCTCTGCTTCTCCCTTAGAGGATGACCAGCTCAGTCTGGTTTGCCCTGCACTTCGTGGTCTCCACACAGAAAGTCCCACATCCTGGGAAGCCTCCTAATCCTGCAAAATCCACCTACGAACCGAACACTTTGTTAGTCACAGGGTCCAAGGTATTGGTGCTGCCAACCCTTGGTTGGATGCTAAGGTCGGTTCGGTTTTACCTTATCACCGTACAATTGTGTGGCTGTCAACCAAGCCTCCCACTTGTCTGTCATCAAATAGAATTCCATAAGTGACAACAACCTTGAGAGGTGGATCGGGCAATTGTTGTCCCATTCTTAGGAGGGAAGTGAGCCTTGGAGAGGTGAGCTGCTCAAGATTCCAGTTAGTGCCGAGGCAGGCCTCAGAAGAGGGGCTCCCCCGACTTCTAGTACATCTGACACGCATTTCCTGAGGGAGGCTTGTCTACGTGAGTCAGTGATTCAGTGGGAAGCATTTTTGAAAAAGGAATCTCATTGAACAAAAAAATGTAACTGCTGTGTCTATTGTATCAGAATTTCTAATATCTCTTTGTTATTTTTCAAGACGCCCAGTGTGTTGTAGATATTTATGTCAACTACGACTGTGATTTAAATGCTGCTAACATTTTTGAGCGCCTCGTGAATGATTTATCCAAAATCGCTCAGGGAAGAAGTGGACATGAGCTGGGAATGACACCTCTGCAGGTAAAAACACTGAAAACATTCATTTATATATGTATTTTTATTTTATTTATTTATTTATTTTAAAGATTTTATTTATTCATGTGACAGAGAGACAGCCAGTGAGAGAGGGAACACAAGCAGGGGGAGTGGGAGAGGAAGAAGCAGGCTCCCAGCGGAGAAGCCTGATGTGGGACTCGATCCCGGAACGCCGGGATCACGCCCTGAGCCGAAGGCAGACGCTTAACGACTGCACTACCCAGGCGCCCCATATATGTATTTTTAAAGATCTTTAAATTTATCCATCTGCAAGAGAGTGCAGCGAGAGCATGAGCTGGGGGGGAGAGGGTCAGAGAGAGAGGGAGGGGCAGACTCCCTACAGAGCATGGGAGCCCGACACAGGGCTCCATCCCAAGACCCTGGGATTGTGACCTGAGCAGAAGGCAGCCGCTTAACCGACTGAACCACCCAGGTGCCCTCCCCCCAATTTACATTTAAGGTGCATTTGTTTCAGGGTGTCTGGGTGGCTCGGTTGGTTAGGTGTCTGACTCTTGATCTCTCAGCTCGGGTCTTGATCTTGGGGTCGTGAGTTCAAACCCTGTATTAGGCTCCATGGCCAGCGTGGATTTTTATTTTTAAGGACCCATTTTTATTTGAAAAAAATAATAAAGTGCATTCATCTCAGTAAACATTTATTGAGCACCACGGTGTGCCAGGCCGGCACTGTCCCTGGTGCTGGGATTCAGCAGGGGAACAAAACGCAGTGCGTGTGAATGTGTACAACTGCTGTGGTCACATTTACAAGCCAACATGGAGAAGTAAGCTGCAGAAAAGAATAAAGCAGGGATAAGGGGGTGCTAGAAATGAGGGTGCTGTCATTTTTAATGGGGTCACAAAGGTAGTCTCTCTGAGAGGGTGACATTTGAGCCGAGACCTGTAGGAAGTCAGTTCACTCTCAGTCACCTTTCCAAAGCTTATATGAAAACATGATCCTAGGCTCCAGTAGGGCAAAGGAAATTGTCTCTTATCCAATTGCCTCATTGGAGGGCCCACACAGAGAAGAGGATTTTAAGCTAAGGCCTCGGAACGAACTGGTCAGAAGGTCTGTGAGCTGCCTTGAATCGTGTAGAATTTTGGTGTAAGGGCATTTTCCCTACAAGGTCCATCGCTGTCATTAGACTCACAGAGAGATCTGTGCCTCCTTAGGTACTGTTTTGAGTAGAAAATATTTGCATTTGTTTAGGTTATCTGTGATTCACATTCAATTTTTTAAGAAACGCTACTTTTTTAAAAATTAGTATATTTATTTGTAGGGCAAGCCTTAAAATTGAACGCATTTGTGAGTGTTTGAAGAGTAAGAACGGGGGCGCCTGGGTGGCCCAGTCATTAAGCGTCTGCCTTTGGCTCAGGGCATGATCCCAGAGTCCTGGGATCAAGCCCCACCTCGGGCTCCCTGCTCCACTGGGAGCCTGCTTCTTCCTCTCCCACTCCCCCTGCTTGTGTTCCCTCTCTCACTGGCTGTCTCTCTCTCCCTGTCAAATAAATAAATATTTAAAAAAAAAAAAAAAAAGGTAAGAATGTGTCCAGAACCACTCATTTGTTGCATGATGTACAATTCTTTCTCTTTTTTGCGGGTGGGGGGGGGTCACTGGTTAAGACCCTATTGATTTTTAGTTTTTATTTATTTTGAGCAATTTTTTCCCAAGGTTTTATGTATTTGAGAGAGCGTGCATGTGTGCGAGGGGAGGGAAGGAGTAGAGGAGGAGGGAGAGAGGGAGGGAGAATCCCAAGCAGACTCTGTACTAAGTGCTGAGCCTGATGTGGGGCTCAATCTCATGACCCCGAGATCATGACCCGAGCTGAAACCAAGCGTCAGATGCTTAACCAACTGAACCACCCAGGCACCACAACCCTATTGGTTTATTTATTTATTTTTAAAGATTCTGTTTATTTATTTGACAGAAAAAGAGAGAGTGAGCACACAAGCAAGGTGATCAGGAGAGGGAGAAACAGGCTCTCCGCTGAGCAGGGAGCGCAATGCGGGGCTCAATGACCCTGGGATCATGACCTGAGCCGAAGGCGGACACTTAACCAACTGAGCCACCCAGGCACCCCAACCCTATTGGTTTATTTTTATTTTTATTTTTTAAAGATTTTATTTATTTATTTGATAGAGATAGAGACAGCCAGCGAGAGAGGGAACACAAGCAGGGGGAGTGGGAGAGGAAGAAGCAGGCTCATAGCAGAGGAGCCCGATGTGGGGCTCGATCCCACAACGCCAGGATCACGCCCTGAGCTGAAGGCAGATGCTTAACCGCTGTGCCACCCAGGCGCCCCAACCCTATTGGTTTATTAAAAAGGAAAGTGTCTTACAAGCAATGAAATAACTTCCTTTTAAAAATCCAGATAACACTTGGGGCACCTGGCTGGCTCAGTAGGTGAAACATGCAACTCTTGATCTGGTGGTCGTGAGTTCAAGTCCGTGTTGGGCATAGAGTTTACTTAAAAAGAAAAAAATTCACATAACACTGTTCCTTTTAGGAAAGCACACATCTCCTATTTTTCTACTAGGCTGTTTGTAATGAACAGCTTTAGAGATTTTCAGGGTTTTTGCAATGAACTCTTAATATTTACATCACCTGTTAACTTTTCCTTGGGTTCTGTGCTTAATAGCACTGAATGTCAAGTGATTATCTCGTATTCTCACAGAATTCCCTAAGAGTTCCGTAGATGTCTGCACTCAGTTTATCTGTTAAGTCTTGTGCCATATCCCTTCTGTCCTTTAGGAGCTCAGTCTGAGGAAGAAAGGTTTGGAGTGCCTCGTGTCCATTCTCAAGTGCATGGTGGAATGGAGCAAAGACCTGTATGTGAATCCCAACCACCAGACCAGCCTTGGTGAGAGGGCTTGCTGCATCACCACCTCCATTCCCATAATGGCTGTTGGGAAAGTCGTCCTTTTGTCGCTTTCTTAGAATTAGCAAAACGCTTTAGTTTGCTGACTACCTTAAAGCTTCTGCTTTTTAATCCATCTGGAATTGGCGGGGGGGAATAGTGTGAGTTATGCTCTGATGTCATTTTCCCAAATGGAGAGACAGTTGTTCTGATTTTTTAGTAGTCTCTCCTCCCCTCACCACCTTGAAGCACCACCTTTATGATACACCAGATTTCCCTGTGTAAGTCTGTTTCTGAATTTTCTGTTCCATTCTATGGATTTGTCTGTTCTTGCACCAATACCACACTTTTCAGATGCCTTGAGTTCTTGAGTGAGTTTGATACCTGTTAGGATAGGTCTTCCTATTCGTTGTTCTTCAAGTGTCTTGACAGTTTTTGTACTTATTGTTCTTTCATGTGAATTTTGGAATTAGCTCATCAAGTTCCACAAAAAAGTAGATTTTTAAGTAAAGTACCTGAGCGATATCAAAGTTTCATGCTTACGGCTCTTACGGTATAAATGTCATTGTTACAGCTCTGGCAAAGGGAACTACAGAGCCAGACCTGAGCTCAGGTGTGTCTGTATCCCATGTGTTGATTTGGTTTCCTTTGCTTTTATGTCGTTGCAGGTCAGGAGAGGCCCACAGATCAGGAACTGGGGGATGGGAAAGGCCTTGACATGGCAAGACGGAGCAGTGTGACATCCATGGAGTCCACAGTGTCCTCGGGGACCCAGATGGCTGTCCAGGATGATCCGGAGCAGTTTGAGGTCATCAAGCAACAAAAGGAAATTATTGAACATGGCATCGAGCTGTGAGTATGGCTGTATCTCTTGGGGCCTCTGACAAAGCCACGTTTTCTCTGGGAACCTGGGACTGACTGCACTAGGGGAATACCTGTTACCAAGGCCAGTGCTGGCACTCGCAGCCAAGCCTCCCTGAGCCAGGCAGAGTGAGTGAGTGAGAGAGTAGAAGAGGGGGAGGCAGATTGAGATTGAAATTTAATAGCTTTGTGTAGTTGATGCCTGGTCTTTTTATTTTTCTTTTACCTAATGCAAGAAATTAAACCAATTTAGAAAATAAAAGCATGAAGCAAGAATGTTTAATCAGTCATAAAATTATTATTTAAAGGAAATCACCATTGGTAACAATTTTCCAACTATATCTTTTGAATAGTTCCAACATACGGAAGAAATAACTCTTGCCATGTTAGCGTTATCTATGTATATTTTTTTCTGAACCATTTGAAAGTAATTTGCACCCACCATAATACCTCAGCCGTGTATCTTTGAAAAACGACATTCTCTCATCATCATTAGTACAAGCATTGGTACATCTTAATGTGTTTCTTTTCAGTCTTTCACACACAAAAATACGTAAACTCAGTCTCCTATCCTGTCCAACTTTTGAATGATTAGTTAACTTAGTAAATTCAGTTTGGTTTAAAAGTTGATGTTATAATACTTACTAATTGAAGTGTTGATCTCATTTCCACTCTCCCCGGCCCTGTATTGCCCCCAGTCTGTTCTCCCCGCAGCAGCTACTCTTTTAAAAACTTAAATCTGGTCTTATTACTACCCCGCCTAAAATCATTCCAGGTTTCCCTCTCCTCATCACAGCCTGATCCCGTCCCCACCGCCACCGACCTCATCTCCTGCCAGTACCCAAGTCACACGGTGCACTTCAGTCCCTTAAACACCTTGAGCTCTTCTCACCATTGTGCCCTCTGCTTGGAATACTCCTGGGTCTTTTTCCTCCCTCAGGTCTGACGAAACATCTCTTCCTCAAGGGAGTCTTCTGTAGCCGCCTGTCTGCAGACTGCTCTCACTCGCACCTGATCTATGTACTTCCTTCACGGCCCTTGCCCCAGCACATAATCATTCTCCAGTGCAGGGCCTGGTAAATAGCACACTGAATTTAGCCATAGTGAAGTGTGCCTGCCTTTAACAGGAGACAGAAGCTGTATTTAAGCACTGTTAAAGGAAATCCCAACGGGGATAGCCTAGGGCTGTTATATTGGCTCTCATGGACATCAGAGATCCAGGCTCTTTTACTCTTTCTTCTTCGCCATCATTTTTTTTTCTTTTTTTTTTTTTTTTAGGGGGGGAGGGCAGAGGGAGAGAGAGAATTTTAAGCAGCCTCCACACCCAGCGCAGAGCCTGACATGGGGCTTGATCTCACAACCCTGAGATCATGACCTGAGCCGAAATCAAGAGTTGGATGCTTAACACAGTTTTCACCTTCAGTGTTCCCTCATGGTTTAAGGTGACTGCTAGAGCACCAGCCATCACACATATACTGGGGAATAAAGGGGAAAGTGCAAAAAGAATATACCTCCCAGCCAAGCCAGTTTTGTTTAAGGATCCTTCCTAGAAGTACTGACACCATTTCTGCTCATATATCACAGGCCAGAACTTTATCACGTGGCCATACTTTAAGGGAAGCAGGAAAATGTAGTTTTTATTCCAGGTGGTTGTGTGCCTAGCTAAACATCTAGGGCTCTATTACTGTTGGAGAGGAGGAGAACAGATGTTGGATGACAGCCATCAGACTCTGCTGTAGCTAGGTCAGAAATTAAAGGTGAATTCAGAGAAGGCTCAGGACTCACAGGACCTTCCTGAGCTGATAGGCAATGACTGTTCATGCCTCAGATGCCAGCTTTTTTTATCCTCTAGATTTTGAAATAAGCAACCCGTGTCTTGTCTCTTCTTGAAACAGTTTCAACAAGAAACCCAAGAGAGGCATCCAGTTTCTCCAGGAGCAGGGCATGCTGGGAACATCAGTTGAAGACATTGCCCAATTCCTGCACCAGGAGGAGCGCCTTGATTCTGTAAGACTGGGGGTTGGACGCTTGAGTGTAGGTTTTATCGGGTTTCATCAGCTTGAACCTAGAGCGTGGCGGACCCTGAGTGCAGTGGCTATTGTCCACACCCCTGTTTATAGCAGTCCTACTTATTCCTTTGGCCAGTGTTGCAAAAAGCTCCCAAGAGGTAGCTGTGTACTTGGTGGAGTGTCAGAACCCGAAGTGTCCCTTGGCTGCTAGAAACTTCTGGCTGCCTGTCTGCAGCTAACCTCCCCCCTTGAGTGTGTCCCATCATTTTTTCATCTTTAAGTCTCTCGTGCCTCCTCCTCCTGTTCTGTCTGAGACAGGATAGACTGAGCCTGGAATGGGTGGGTGGGTAGGCAGCAGGCAGGCTTGGAGTCGCCTAGCTTTTCTATCAGGCCAGCCTGTTCTGGGTGTGAAGAGCAGGGCATTCTGCCCCCCCACCCCCGCCACTCTGCCTGAACTGTGTTTTACTGTGGGTTCACATATGACAGTTTCTAGATGTGAGTGGGTGTGTATGTTTCAGACCCAAGTAGGTGATTTTCTGGGAGACAGCACAAGGTTCAACAAGGAAGTGATGTATGCCTACGTGGACCAACTTGACTTCTGCGAAAAGGAATTTGTCTCAGCCCTGCGGACGTTTCTAGAAGGTTTCCGTCTACCTGGGGAAGCCCAGAAGATTGATCGATTAATGGAGAAATTTGCTGCAAGATACATAGAGTGCAACCAGGGGTGAGTGCTATGTTGAAGTCCCTTCCATGTCATCTTTTTGCCGCCTCAGAGCACTGATCTTAGTTTGGTTGGGAGTTGAGTTTAATCTTTCTAAATCTGTGCCAAACAACCAAAGTTTCTGTTACGATGTGCCAGATACTGTGCTGAGGGATTATCTCAGATAAGACCTCACAGCTTTTGTTTCTGTCCCCTTTCTGCAGACAAGAAGATTGAGGACCAGAGAGGCTAAGTAACTTGCCCATGTTCACACAGCTAGAGCCAAAGCTGTTTGGATAAGAGTAATTTTATGAGTTGAGAAGAGGCCCTTGGGCACCTCTTTCCTAATTAAGAACAGCTCCCTGATTTAACATATGGGGTAGATCACAAGGAATTTTGGCTTTTCTTTGATTACATACCGATGGGCAGGTTATAAAAAGTGGCTGCATAACTAATAAAACCCGCCTAAGTACACGATTTCATCTTAGGTCTTCTTTTGGTGGGCAGTTCATGTTTCTCTAGAAAGTGCAAATTAAAAAGAGAGCTAACCTTTATTAAACATCTCTGGGGGCACATGGGTGGCACAGTAGGTCGAGTGTCTGACTCTTGGTTTTAGCTCATGTCATGATCTCAGGGTCATGAGATCGAGTCCCGAGCCGGCCTCTAGGCTCAGTGGGAAGTCTACTTAAGACTTTCTCTGGGGCGCCTGGGTGGCTCAGTCGTTAAGCATCTGCCTTCGGCCAAGGGTATGATCCTAGGATCCTGGGATCGAGCCCCTCATCAGGCTCCCTGCTCTGCTAGGAGCCTGCTTCTTTCTCTCCCACTCCCCCTGCTTGTGTTCCCTCTCTCACTGGCTGTCTCTCTCTGTCAAATAAATAAATAAAATCTTTAAAAAAAAAAAAAAGCAGAAGAAGACTTTTTCCCTCTGGGGGCGCCTGGGTAGCTCAGCCATTAAGCATCTGCCTTCGGGCTCAGGTCATGATCCCAGGGTCCTGGGATCGAGCCCCGCATCGGGCTCCCTGCTCAGCAGGAAGCCTACTTCTCCCTCTCACACTCCCCTTGCTTGTGTTCCCTCTCTCGCTGTCTCTCTCTGTCAAATAAATAAAATCTTAAAAAAAAAAAAAAGACTTTCTCCCTCTGGCCCTCCTCCTTCATGTGTGCACACGTGCATGCTCTGTCTGTCTCTCTCTAAAATAAATCTTTAAAAACAAAAAACAAAAACACGTCTCCTGTATGTCAGCCATGCCATGGGTTTTACATACATTTCATTTAATTAATGGTAAGCGTGGGAGTAGTGTCTCCATTTTTTAGAGAGGTAACTGAGGCTCTGGGAGATTGAGCAACCTGTCCCCAGTTAATCAGCTAGTAAGTAACAGAGCAGGATTGAACATGGATTGTCTAACTCAAAAGCTCACACTCTTTCCCCTGGGCATAAAGTGAAGAATGTCTGAATATACTGTGAACATGCTGTGAAAATTGTTCAGTAGAGACATTTTGATAACAGTTTGCCTCTCGGGTCAACTTGGTTTTCATATTCATTGGTTCTAATCCTCCAGGTGCACAGCAAGCTGTTCCCATTAGATGTATGGTCAACAGAGGCAGCATCTGGTCATTTTAACCCAGTGGACATTAGAATTGCCGTGAAGACAGAGGAGATGTTACTTATTTTGAACGTATCTCCTGTGTGGACCTGGGGACCTTGGTCTGTTTCTCTTAATGGCTAAACATGTTAGATTGTTTCATCTTAGAACACAGACCTTTTGTTAGGTTCTCCAGAGTTTCTCCCTTTCCTTTTGGGGATGATTTGGACAGACCAGTTTTTGTAGCTTTAGTCTCACCTATTTTGAGGCTGTGTATCCACACATTTTTGTCTTTTCTTGTCTAAGGCAAAGAAGTCAGACTTCACCGGCATGTTATGTAGAATAACATAAATTTTTTTCTTCAGATTTTGCTATTCAGTATTACAGTGGGTAATGTAAGCTGTAAGTAATAACTGAACAGCAGTTTTCTTTTCTTTTTTTTTTTTAATATCTGCTGCCAGCATGGGGCTTGAACCTACAAACGCAAGATCAAGAGTCACACGCCCTATCGACTGAGCCAGCCAGTCGCCCCTGAACAGCAGTTTTCGTCCTCTTGCTTCCCAGTGCCTAGCACAAAGTAGATGCTGTCAGGAGCAGGACCAGCGTGAGGCAGGTGAGGCACAAGGGTGCAGACTGTAAGAGGGCCTCACTGTCATGTTCAGAGTGAGGGTCTCCTTGCATTTTGTGCTCTGGGTGCCTCACTTGCCACACCCTAATCCGGGGTTCTGGCTGCACCTTAAGAATCTTCTTTAAAACTTGACTTAAAAGTGCTTTATTCAAAGAAACCTAAAACCTGACACAATTTCTTAATTAGCTGTTTCTACACTCAAGGTCATTAGTTATTATTCAATGGTGATAGAAGCATGACTAGTTTGGCATCACTTGAAACAGTCGGCCTGCTTTCAGTGCAGCGTGTCTCCATTAGCCTCTTCTCTGTGTGTATTCTTACATCTGAAACCTTCTCTTCCAGGCAAACCCTGTTTGCTAGTGCTGACACTGCGTATGTCCTAGCGTACTCAGTTATCATGCTAACCACCGACTTGCACAGCCCTCAGGTAAAATATTTTAATGATTTATATATTGTAGTAGCTAAATAAGGAGTTTTATTTGGGCCATTGGATGTTTTCTGAATGGCTTTTAATTTTTTGTAATTTCAGGTAAAAAATAAAATGACAAAAGAACAATACATTAAAATGAATCGGGGTATCAATGATAGTAAAGATCTCCCGGAAGAATATCTCTCAAGCATCTATGAAGAAATAGAAGGCAAGAAAATTGCCATGAAAGAAACAAAAGAGCATACGATCGCAACCAAATCTACTAAGCAGAGTAAGGTCTAATGACAAATTATTTCTATTTTAATTTTCAAGTGTATTGGATTGCATGATTAAGTTCCCTGATGATAAATTTAATTTGCCTATCTAGATACCTGAATAGTAAATGTGTTTGAATCAGTTATTGTGATTATGTTGATTCTCTCATACCCATCTTCTTGCTAGATTTGTGATTAGCCACAAGAAGGAATTTAAAATGAGTAATCTGAGAGCTAAATTATCCCACGCGGTGTTCCTTAAAACTGCTTTAACGCCAGTGGTGATTGTACCAGCCTTGCTGAGAATCCTGTGAGGGAAGGCCTGTGACTCTCTCGGCTTCCACAGAGCGTAGAGATTGAGAGCACAGGCTGCAGAGCCACACCGGCCGGGGTCAAGGCCCACCTCCCCTACGTACTGGGCAAGGTGCTGAGCCTCTCTGTGCCTCATTCCCCCCTTCAGTAAAATGGTGATATTCGGAGCACACTCGTGGAGGTGCTCGGGAGGATTTGTGACTTAACCGTTGTAAATCTTTTAAAACTGTGCCTAGCCCATAGCGAGCACTCAGACGGTGTCAGCAGCTACTGTGAGACTCTCATTTCTTTGTAGGCGTAGCTAGTGAAAAACAGAGACGGCTCCTGTACAACCTGGAGATGGAACAAATGGCTAGAACGGCCAAAGCTCTGATGGAGGCTGTGAGCCATGCCAAGGCTCCGTTCACAAGTGCCACTCACTTGGACCACGTCCGGCCAATGTTCAAAGTGAGTATCCTGAGAAGCCGGGACCTGGCTCGGCCTGATTCTGCAGGTGACCAGCTAGAAGCTAACCAGTGACTCTGTAATGAAGAGGTGGAGGAGAGGAAAGGCCAGGTCTGGGTGCTTCTGTGTGAACAGTAACTCAAGTGAGTCCTTCCCAGAAGCCCTTTGATGATGCAGGGGATGTGCCATCGCCGGCCACAGGTGTGGGCTCCTTGGTCAGAATGGCTGGTTTGAATCCTGCCTTTGCCACTTCATAGCTCTGTGACCTTGGTCAGCTTACTGAGTCCCTCTCTGTGTTCATCATCTGTAAAATGGGGATAAATACAGGGTTGCTGTTGAGGGTACTGGGGGACTGAATGAATTAAGAATTATTCAGGCAAAAAAAAGAAAAGAAAAGAAAAAGAATTATTCAGACAAAAGAGATCATTTTATTTTGACTTTTCACCTCCATGGCCTCAGGGTTAGTTTACCGGGTGAAATTAGTTGGAAATAAAAGACAATATTCTGAAGTCCCTCTGTTTTTAAAATTCTAGAAAAGATACTTGCCTTATATACCTAACACATAATTTTTCTCTAAGGTGTTTTTTATAGTAGCTGTCAATATCCTATTAGTTCATCAGTTCTAGGTTTTTGTGACCCTTTATTTCCAGGGAATTCACAGGAAAATTGGAGGAAAAGTAAAGTCGAAAGGAATTAGGAACCTTTCAAGAAACTAAGCTCATAGAGTATGAGTTGCGTGTAGGTTTTATTTTGCGTGCCAGCCTCTGATTGGCACCACCTGCCTGCTATACTGTGCGGAGAAGGGTTCTTGTGCCCTGAACAGACGGTGCAGGCAGCGGGCTCTCCAGGTGATGAGCGATGTCTGCCACGAGCAGACAGATGTGGTCGTGGCGCACTAGCCACGTACTTCTCGTCCTTCCTTTTGAACTGTGCATTTAGTAAGGAGCATATCTGTAGTGATACCTTTGACCCCAGTTGAGGAGGAACCATTTTATATTGTGAATAGAGTAGATTGAAATCAAACTAGCAGTGAACTTGGCATCCTGGCTCTGCTTATAACTCACAGTGTGGCCTCTAAGTGCTGTTTCCATGCTGAAACTCTAGACATGATGGAAACCTCGCTTCCTTTCAGCTGGTGTGGACGCCACTGTTGGCAGCCTACAGCATCGGGCTGCAGAACTGTGACGATACGGAGGTAGCCTCGCTGTGTTTGGAGGGCATCCGATGTGCAATCCGGATTGCCTGCATCTTTGGAATGCAGGTGGGTGGAAGTGAGCAAGACTCCAGAGATGCTGGTGGGCTGTGCTCTTTCAGATTTGGCAAAACTTAGAAACTATCAGACAATTCCAATTAGCCAAAAATATCTCAAGCTACCTACTCATGCCTGCAGAGAGGAAGCCCGCAGATTTGTGCTGACAACAGTCTCGGGGAAAATTGGAGAGTTGGATCGTAACCTTCTTTAGTGAGTAGGTGGGGTCTAAGTTACTTGATGGAATTTGACAAAACAGACTTCCTATCCGTCTACCTAGTTTGCCTGCCCTAGTGCTAAAATATTACTCCTCCTTTTAAGTTCAGTTTTTATTATAATGTCCTTCGTTTCCAAGTCTTCTCTGGGGGAAATAGTTTACTACAAAATGAGTATGTCTGTAAACCTTTGAATCTAGAAAAATTCAAGCAACTCAACAAAATACAGTTCTCAAACTCTTAGGAAATTAGGAGGCTGTCAGCCCCATGCATCACTTCCTAAGTAAGTGATGCCCCCATTTATTTTGAAAAACTCAAATCTTCTATTCCCATGTATTTTGCAGTTAGACATTTTCTTCTGTACGAAGACCTCAGGCTTTGACATCAGACAGTCTGGGTTGTACAACCTAGCCCGGCTGCTTCTCTAGCCACGTGACATTACCCAGCTAACTCCTCTCTAAGACGCTCTTGGTTTCCTCTTCTGGAGAGCTGAGAAAATAGGCCTCCCTTCCAAGATTGTTGCAGAAACTGGAGTGTGTGTGGCAGTCTTAGCATTCATCCGATTCCTCTCCTCCCTCCAGAGGGAACGGTACATAGAACTTAAGTTTGAGGTCAGTGGCAAAGGAGAGAGCCGGCTCTCGGCCATGTGGCACACGGGGATGTTCAGTAGCAGGAGGACGCCAGCACAGAATAACTGGCATATTGATGTGTCTGAAGCCTGTTAGGTGATGTGTGTACCGAAGGTATCAGGAGCCCAGTGCACACGCAGTCCCGTGGATGTGCAGATGGGCACGCTAAGGGTGGAATCTCAGCGCACTCTCTTGCTTGAACTTCCGTTGCAGCTGGAGCGAGATGCCTATGTTCAGGCTCTTGCTCGTTTCTCCCTTCTGACGGCCAGCTCCAGCATCACAGAAATGAAGCAGAAAAACATCGACACCATAAAGACACTCATTACAGTGGCGCACACCGATGGCAACTACCTTGGGAATTCCTGGCACGAGGTGCGTTTCCTTTGAAAGCCTGGTAAATGCCTTTACTTAGTGAGGAGGACTCCCAGCATTCCTCTGACTCAGTGTCCGTCTTCTATCTTTGGTCAGTCCAGTTCTGGAACTAGAGTCAAGCCTCGATTTAACTCTGGGCTTTCCTTTATCCGTAAATAGCCTCACGTCTCTAAAACTTCTGGGGCTGTGGTGGGTGCGTTCAGATGCGCCGCGTCACGGAGCGCCCCCTCCCCAGCAGCTCCTGTTCACACGAGTGCTCCTGCAGCAGCTTTCCTTCCACATGAGCGCGCTGCCCCAAGCCCTTGTGCTCCTGGACGTGCATTTCAGTGTGTAAATTTAGAAAACGCTGGGGGCCTGATCTCTCTCCTGATCCTATCTGAAAAGGATAAAGAAAAGTGTTAACATCCTGGGTGATAGCATTATGCAGGCGATTTATTTTCTGCTTTTTTCCCTTAAATTACATTACCTGATTTCTCTGGTGTCGCATGCACGCATTGCTTCTTGCTTTAGGGAGAAAACTGAAAGAGTAGAGGTGAGTGTGCAGAGTGGCGGGGACTGTGGGCACCTAGAGGGGACATGGCTGCCTCCTCCCCCACGGGGTCAAGTCCTTAAAGGGGAGGGCCCGGAGCTGGACTGCCGGGGTCTGTCGTAGGTGTGCAGCTCTGCCTGCCTGTGTGGCATGCAGGTCCCTTCATCCCCAGGCCGCACCTTCGTGGGGTTGCCATGAGGTAAAGGGAGGTCTTGTGCAGGGCCCAGAACTGCATTTGTCAGGTGGTGAGGGCTCAGTACGTGTTAGCCTTCCCCCCCGCTCATCATGGCACGTACCTTTGTCCCCTTTCACCCAGCCTTTCCTTTCTCCATCGCAACGCTGGAGTTTTCCTTATTAGAAAAGATGGAATTGTACGGGGTGAGGGTAGGGAGGGCTGGTTGGTTGGGTTTGGTTTTGGTTTTGGTTTTGGTTCTTTATCTCTGTGCCCAGGGTGGGGCTCAAACTCAGGATCCCAAGATCAAGAGTCGTATTCTCCACCAACTAAGCCAGCCAGGAGCAGTTTTGTTGTTGTTTTTGCTTTGTTTTGTTTTTAAGAAGTAATTTCCTGTTTTCTGAGGAGTCACAATGTGTAGTGAATCAATAAGTAGCTGCTTTCTCTTACAGAACTTTTTTTTTTTTAAGATTTTATTTATTTATTAGAGAGAGAGACAGCCAGTGAGAGAGGGAACACAAGCAGGGGAGTGGGAGAGTATGAAGCAGGCTCCCAGCAGAGCAGGGAGCCCAATGTGGGGCTTGATCCCAGGACTCCAAGATCACTCCCTGAGCTGAAGGCAGATGCTTAACGACTGAGCCACCCAGGCACCCCTAGAACTTTTTTTAACGTAGGAGGCTGATCTCGGTGCAGTTCCTCCTGGTTGCCGGGTATATAACTGCACCTGGGAATGTTAAAATGAATCACCACCTATTTGATGGTCAGAAAGCTTGAGAAATCAGGCTGGAGCCAAGAAGTCCTGAGCCACAATTTGTTGACATACTTGAGACTCTGGCCGTCCTCAGCTTCTGGAAAAGGGAGGGAGTTAATAATAGCTTACTGGTAATAATTTAGTAGTGTCATTGTATGTGGAGCAATCAGGGGATGGCTCTTTCTGGTAGAATTAAGTACCTTTCTCAGTCAACAGGAAGTTTATAAGTAACAATACCAAGCAGTGCTCAGTGGTATAGTGGACTCCGTACTCTGAGATTGGATCATAAAGTCAACATGAAGGGCAAAACTCAGCTTTAGTCAGAAGTTCCCATGAAAATCCCTTAGGAAGGGTTTACCTGGAGAACTCCGTGGTCCCTCGATAAGTTTCTGGAAACCAGTTTTTCCTCCAGTAGAAGTCGAGACCCGTTTCGGTTTCTTCAGATAAGCTCCAGTCAAGAGAAGGCTGTGTGCAGGTAGGTCTTGTCCACCCCAGAACCACCCCATGGGGCCAGAACCTGCAGTCTTTTTCCTACTGCACACCCATTCCAGGTCATGTTCTCATTCATTCAGTTATCTGGATAATAATCACCAGCTATTTTAGGTGTTGGGGATTCAGTGGCGAACAAGACAGCATTAATGCCCTGTTGGTACTTAAGGCAGAGGACAAGCAAATACATGGTATAATGCCAAAAAGTGGTAAGGGCTAAGGGGAAAAAAAGTGTGACCAAGGGATGGTGGTAGAGAAGGTGGCGTGCAATCTCAGGGCAGTCAAGGGAGGTCTCTGAGGGACACGTGTCTGAGCTAGGACTCTAAGCTGGGAGTGAGCCGTGGGGGAAGAGCATAAGGAATATGTTCTAGGCATAAGGAACAGCAAGTACAAAGGCTTTGGGGGTAGGACGAGACATGTCAAGTTATCGGAGCAGCAGGGAAGCTAGTGTTTTGTGTCTGAGGGGTAGAGTAGAAAGGAGGTGAGGGGGGCTAAGTCAGACCAGATGGCCCACTTGCTGGGTACCACGGTGGGTGGGATTCCCTGCTCCAAAGAGCTTCTTCTCTCTTTCTTGAGTGCTTATCACATTTACATAACTAAACATCTATATGGCATAACTCCATTGTACCAGCTTTTCTTTTGGTCATTTTCTCTTTTAACAGTTTGGAAAAAAAATAGTGATGTCTGTCTTCCAGGTCTGTAGTCAGTGGGTTACCTCACCAGGACTAGGAAAACCATCCTAAGACCCTCAGATTTCATTCTCACCTGAAAAGCTGTGTATTTCAAAGAGCTCTCGAATGACTAAGATTTCAGTGACCTTTTCAGGCTGGAAATGGAAACTCACTTCTTCACGCCTTCTTTTCATTAGATCTTGAAATGCATCAGCCAGCTGGAGCTCGCTCAGCTGATAGGAACCGGTGTGAAAACCCGCTACCTGTCTGGATCTGGGCGTGAAAGAGAGGGGAGCCTGAAGAGCCACACGTTGGCAGGAGAAGAGTTCATGGGCCTTGGCCTTGGTAAGACACCAGGCCCCACGGCTGGCCGTCACGGAGTCACAAGTTAACCGGAATGAAACGCCTCTTGTCTCAGCAGGACTGTCACGTAAACCAGCTCTTCCTTGTGTGCCCCCTGACAGTATGTTTATTAATGGAAGTGGAAGTGCTGCTTTGGCTCTCTTAACTGTGATTAAACTGTTGAGTAAATGCCTATTTTATCAAAGTCAGCAGGGTGCATTACTTTTCTTTCTATGCATACAAGTGTATTGGGGGGAGAAGCCATTTGCTTTAGTACCTAGTATTAGAGGAATGGTTATGTGTATCTCTCGATTTTGAAAAGTAGATTCAACGTCTCTTCCATGTTCATTCTCCTGAAAGTAGAATGATTTCTCATTGAATCGAGAGGCTTCTGTCAGTATCTAACAGTAAATAAGGCAAACAAATGTGCCGGACCACTTTCTAAAAACTCGGTTTATGCATTTTAACTCATTTAATTCTCTTAACAGTACAGCGAGGTTGGTACTCTTACCATCCTTATCCCGTAAATGAGGAAGGTGATGCTGGGGTGAAGTGACTCGAGCAAGACCACACAGCAAGAAGTAGCAGGGGCAGGTTTCAAACCCAGGCTGTCTCAGGGCAGAGGGCAGGCTCCTAGGTCCCACGTACACTGACCGAAATAGGACAGGGTACAGTTAAAAGCACAGAGTGTATGGAAGGGGGAGGCTGTAATAGCACCTGCCTCTAGGGCACATGCGGGGATGGCTGGAGAGAAATCCGGGAAAGCGCACTGGACGTTGAGAGGTATAAGCCATCCCATCTTCCAGGAGCTCTAAGTTAGTGCTGCTTAATTTTGTCTCCTAAATGTAGGCATTCAATACGATAAAAATGTGAAAGACTTAAGAAAGGAAGGTGGTTGGTACAGCAAGGGAGCTTGTGTTTTAAGAAGAAGAACGCATTTAAACGCCGAATGCCAAAACCTACATTTAATTTTATTCTGTCGTCAGTTGAGGGTGTTTCTGTTTTGTTTTGCCTGCAAACTATTCTCTTATGTGACTTGTCTCTGCGTATTGATGCCACAGAATACTTTGTTCTAAATACTTGACTGTTTTAGAAGCAATGTTGATTTTGTGCATTGTGTTTCAGGTAATTTGGTGAGTGGTGGAGTGGATAAAAGACAGATGGCCAGCTTCCAGGAATCTGTTGGTGAGACCAGCTCACAGAGTGTGGTTGTAGCTGTAGACAGGTAATGATTTTGTTCTCCAGTGAAGCTGGACTGTCCAGTAGCTTGGCACATCCAGTGTGTAGCTAATGGATTCCTAATCTGTTTGACTCTTGTAAGTGTTGTGAGCTCTAGATCACTCGAACTAAGAAGTACCACACGTGATCCACAGCTACTGGTCACCTTCGTGTTCATTTGAATTCGTGACCTTTTTAAAAACAAGAGTTTTTGCTTGTGCTGATGTTTTAGATTACCTCGTTTCCTTAGTAGAAATTACTTATTTAAAAATTTCAAGAAGGGTTTAAGATATAAAGCCTATCTCTGAGTGAGAGGTGGCCACATAGTTTGCATTTCTTTTTTCTTAGAACCTTTCCATGATACCTGTTTACTTGAAATTAAACATCCATGAGAAATACAGGTATTCTTACGTGAAGACATTCATTAGATAGCAGTATTTAAAATATGAATTTTCTAAAATGAACAAACTCCTGAAAAGTACCCTTGAATAATCATGTACACCGCTGTTCATGTGGTTAATGACCTGTCCCACAGTATTAAATACAGACAGTGTTGAGATGATAGCAGTATAGAATTTGGGGCATAATTTGTATTGTTCTCAGAACAATCCTCTTAGTAGTTTAAACTCTTTAACAAGGTATTTTGATTACCTTGTTCCTTTTGCTTGCCTGCTTCTCTCCAACAGAGATACTGTCTGTAACACTTTTGATGGGTTTTCCTCACATTTTTCAGTTAGGTTTAGGCTAAAAGTTCAAAATGTTTATTCTTCCATTAACCACACTTGTTTCTTCTCTGTCTCTCTGCCTTAGCCAGATCATGGACAATAGTAGTCTTGCCCAGCATCATTTTGTGCACCATTACATTTTTTTAAATTGAGATATAATTCACATACCATAGGACTTATTCTTTTAAAATGTACAATTCAGGAGGCACTTGGTGGCTCAGTCAGTTAAAGAGTCCCACTCTTGATTTTACTCAGGTCATGATCTCAGGGTCATGAGATCACACTCTGCAGGGAGTCTGCTTGAGATTCTTTCCCTCTACCTCACCTTCTGCCCCTCCCTCTGCTCACACACGCTTTCTCAAATAAATAATCTTTAAAATGTATGTATACAATTCAGTGGGTTTTAGTATATTCAGACTTGTGTGGTCCTCACCACTATTAAATTTCACATTTGGTCTTAGCCAGAAGGCCGAGAAGCTATTCCACTATCGAATTTCATCACATTTTCATCAGCCTGTGCTTATTATTATCAGTCACTCCCCATTGCCTCCCCTGCCAGTCCCTATAGCCACTAATCTTCATTCTGTCTATATAGATGTGCTGATCCTGGGCATTGTTGAATTGTCCATTTCTACCTTTCAGTTTTATCTGTTCTGCCTTATGATTTGGGGGCCTTGTTGTTAGATGCATATATGTTTTTATGTTTTCTTGACAGATTAAACCTTTTATATTATAAAATGTTCTTTGTCTCTAGTAATGATTTTTCAATCTCTTGTCTTATATTGGTGCAGCCACTCCATTTCTCTTCTGGTTACTTTTTCATATGCTATGTCTTTTTTATTCTTTTACTTTCAACCTCTTTGTGTCTTTGAATCTAAAGCGAGTCTCTCTGGGGTACCTGGCTGGCTCAGTTGGTAGAGCATGTGACTCTTCTCTCAGAGTTATGAGTTCAAGCCCCACATTGGGCATAGGGCTTACTTAAAAAAAATAATAATAGTAAAATAAAAGAAGTAAAAATAAAGTGAGTCACTTCGGACAGCAGATGGTTGGATCATGTTTATTTTAGTCCATTCCCCCAATCTCTTTTTTTTTTTTTTTAAGATTTTTTATTTATTTATTTGACAGAGATAGAGACAGCCAGCGAGAGAGGGAACACAAGCAGGGGGAGTAGGAGAGGAAGAAGCAGGCTCATAGCAGAGGAGCCCGATGTGGGGCTCGATCCCAGAATGCCGGGATCATGCCCTGAGCCGAAGGCAGACGCTTAACCGCTGTGCCACCCAGGCGCCCCCCAATCTCTTCTTTTGGATTAAAGTGTTTTATCTATTTACATTTAATTATAATTTAATTGTTGATGGGTGAAATTTAGATCTGCTCTTTTTCTCTTTTTATAAATATGTGTTGTGTCGTTTTTTTTCCCCCATTCCTTCATTATCAGTGCCTTCTTAGGTGTTAAGAAATTTTCTAGTGTATTGTTTTACTTTCCTTGTTTCTTTTACTGTAATTTTTCATGTTTTTCTTACTGATTGCCTTGGGGATCATGATTAATAACATCTTAACTTTTAACATTCGACTCTGAATTACTGTCCACTTAATTTGTGTGGTGTGAAACATCTTGGCTCCTATGTAGCTCCATTCTCTGCCCTCTCCTCTGTGCTGTTGCCGTAGAAGTTTGCACCAGGCCTATGGTGGAGCTTTTTAAAGCCTCCTGTGGTTGGGGCAGCTGGGTGGCATAGTCGGTTAAGTGTCTGCCTCCGGCTCAGGTCATGATCTCATGGCCCTTGGGTCAAGTCCCACATCGGGCTCTCTGATCAGCAGGGAGTCTGCTTCTCCCTCTCCCTCTGTGCGCTCTCTCCCTCTTCTCTTTTTTCAAGTAAATAAATAAACTCTTTTAAAAAATAAAATAAAATAGAGCCTCCCGTGGATGTCTCATTCCCAGCTTTTCCTTTAGGTTTTTGGCCAGGTCCTTGTTTTTCCCCAGCTGTGACTGCCACCTCAGGTCGTTACTACAGATTGCTTTTGACAAAAGCCCCAGGGACAGGGCTGTACCAAATGAGGTCTGAGTCAAAGACAAATCCTGGAAATGGGGGTTTTCAGGGTACTGCCAGGCAGGTCAAATAATGTCAGTTCTCTGAGACTGGTGTTTTGGGGGAAATTTCAGGACTGTTCTGTTCTTTCATGTGGAGCTAGGTTGCTGGTTTCACCGTTATTGTGACTTCAAAGCTGTTGGTTTTCAACATTCCTATGGAACGGAGAAGACAGTAATGGAAATAGGCCAACCTAAAACACCATAATCGTCTCTATCTGTACCAAGATTGAGCCATTTTTCTTGAATAAACATTTTCCCAGCCTTTGCTAATTTCCAGAGTTCAGTCCTGAAAGAGTTGGTTTGGGTAACTTTTTTTGCTAGTTTTTTGTTTATTTGTCTTATGCAGGAGCAGTTTTTTGGAGGTCCTCACTCTCCCACTCCCACTGTTGTGACCCCACATGCTGTTATACTTTACGCTCCCTTCCTCCTTTTGATGTGTTGCTTTTTCTTTCTACCATTATAGGCATTTATGCTCTGGGTTCATTGACCAGTTTGGTACCTGTCATGCCTCAGTCATTTATTTTAGTGGAGGTACCAGACCTGAAATGCTTCATTTTTTACTTTTCTTCAGTGTTTGAAATTGAAACGCAGCTTCCATATCTAACGTTTATTTTACTGTGTCTGGAATTATCTTCCTAGAATTTTTACTGGATCTACCAGACTGGATGGAAATGCTATAGGTATGTATTTGTCACTCATGTGTGACAACTACAGAATCCTCATGTTGTGGCTGTCTGGCCATTACTAACGAAGCCTCGCGTGTGTCGTTGGGTCTGGCCTGTAGTTGACTTTGTCCGCTGGCTGTGCGCCGTGTCCATGGACGAGCTGGCTTCCCCGCACCACCCCCGCATGTTCAGCTTGCAGAAGATTGTGGAGATATCGTACTACAACATGAATCGGATCCGGCTGCAGTGGTCCCGAATATGGCATGTGATTGGAGATCACTTCAATAAGGTAACTCTTCAAATTCAAAAACCACTCCATCAGTGTCCAGAAAAGGCAACTATAATCAAAGAAGAAGCCATTGAGAGTTTAGGTACTTATACAGATTTTTCTGCTATCCAGAAGTAGAACGTTGTTATGAAACCTTTCATAAGCCGAAATGGTGTAAAGCAGAGAGACAGTAACCACTAATTTATATGAAAAAATTGTGAGCATTCCCACACCCCAAAAATAACCTCTCTTAGGCTTTTCTGATACCTTAGGACACATCTTGCTCGCAGTGCACAGAATTGAGATGAAGCCCAGATGTTCACTGACACAGTTCAAAGCTCTGGTGGCTTAATGCTGAGATACTGAGTGGAGTTCGTGGGGAAGGGGCTTGGCAGCACTGGTCTTGCTGCTGGGGCGCGTGCTGCCTCTATAACAGCTCGCGGCAAAACGAATGCTAAGTGTCACTTTCACTTTTCACCTTTTTTTTTTTTTCATAAAAGCAAAAATCCTCTTTAGATTTTTTTTGGTTAGTGAAAATAGATACTAAGGTAGGTCTTTCATAAAAGCAAAGTGGTGCATGGGGCGCCTGGGTGGCACAGTCGGTTAGTTGTCCAACTCTTGGTTTCAGCTCAGGTCATGATCTCAGGGTGGTGAGGTCAAGTCCCGCATCAGGCTCAGTGCTCAGTGAGGAGTCAGCTTGGCACTCTCTCTCCCTTTTCCCCTCCCCCCTCTCCCCCCAAGCATATGAATAAATCTTTGAGAAAAAAAGCAAAGCGGTGCAGTGTGACATTGCGAGAAGCAGAGGATACTTATAATTCATTTCCCTTGTGGAACATTATTTACATACTGCTAGAACTCATGGAATATGAAATTAAAATCTTAGTGGCATTAAAAATACTTTAATATCCATATCCAGGGTGTAGGCTAACACCACAAAAATCACTACGGTCACTGGACAAACAGTGGTGTTTGAATGCATGGCAAAATCGTCTAATGTCTTCTGAACAACCGAAGGTTAAGCTCTGTTCCATATAGTTTCACTGTTAATGTCACTGCTTCTTATAGTCTGGCTTTCGTTGCCACCACTCTTCAGAAACCTTTGTTGAGAAAACTAACATTTATTTTTTTAATTTATGTACTTATTTGAGAGAGAACGCACACACGCCAGCTGGGGGAAGGGCAGAGGGAGAGAATCTCAAGTGGACTCCCTGCTGAGCACAGAGCCTGACACGGGGCTGCATCCCACAACCCTGAGATCATGACCTGAGCCAAAATCAATAGTCGGCGCTCAGCCAACTCAGCCACCCAGGTGCCCCTAGCAAACGAACATTCATTTTTCCATCAGAAACAAGTTAGAGATTGGTGTGTTCTGAAACTGACAACTACTGAGAGAAAACCAGACTACACTCTTTTCTCTCCACTAGGGGCTTCATCGCCTACATATTGGCACACACACTCATATATTAAACAAATTTTTAAAAATCAGACCGTGTGTGTGTTGTGTATTTGCGTGTGTGTGTGTGTGTGTATGCATCTGTGATGCCATTAACTTCTTACAGGAAAGCTAACAGCTGAATACCACTGTTTCCTACGAAAGCATACTCCATGGTTTCAAAGCAATTTTCTTACTCCTGGAGAATGAGGAGTTGTAATACAGATGCTTAAAAGTACTGGGAGTAAAAAACAGTTTATCCAAAAGAGAACTGTGCTCTCTCCATTGAATGGGAGAAACTTATAAAAAGAAGCAGGTGACCTTTCATCTGCACCCTCAGGAAGGACACAGCCATGAGCCGGCACAGGACCCAGAGCAACTGTTTGTTGAGTGAATGGTGGATGCTAGCGCTGTCATCTACAGTGACCAGCTAGCTCAGCAACCAGCTTTCTCACTGTTCTGAATAAATAACTTCTTAGTGGACCAGCTGACTTAATTAGTGTGAAATTGCTTGAGAAAGGGAATGCGGACCATAACCATTACTGTACTTCACCTTGTATTCTTGTCCAAGCCGGTGACCACTAAGCGGGAGCAAACGTTGCTCACTTATTCCGTGAAATCTGTCCACTAGCAGCCATGGCATCCTTTTTTCTCTCAGAAGTAATAATCCAAAAGTGTCTTGGTAAAACCTTTCCCAGCTTCTCAGAGTCTAGACTTCATGTCCAGTGGGACTTCTTCAGGAGAGAACATCGCTTGTACAAGTAACTTTTCCCACCTGCAGTTCTGTTGTCAAGACTCTTCAGGTGCCAGTTCTCGGTTATCTGTGGGCCACTTACAGGCAGCTTGGGATGTAGGCTGACAGATAGTAATGAGACATTTCATGGCTGTCACCTTCATTACCAATGTCCGTTCCACTCATCAGAGCCATTAAGCACAAAGTTGTGGAAAACTCGGTTGCTCCCTCTGGGGCTCTTCATTCTTTGTACCACGTCAGGAAGATGTTCCGCTTCCCCTTGGGGACTGGAGCACGTAAGAATCTTGTAGGTTTGAAGAAACGGACGGCTGAGTACGACTGTAACTTAGCTCTTGGCATTCCAGCAGTCTTGGGAACAGTCCCATGTTTCTCTTCTAAAGTAGGACACATGTGTGTCCGGGCTGTGCAAAGTTGCACCATAAGTATGGAGTGTATTCCTGCTGCAGGATTTCCTGAATCCTGATGTTTAGGAGAATATTCTTTTTATTAGTATTTAATTTAATGAATGCTACATAAACACCTTAAAAAAAATTACTGCTGAAGCCACGTTTGACCATCACCACTCCCCTATTGAACCCTCCCCAAAACTAATTATTACCGGTTTGTTATATATCTTCCCAGACATTTTTCTCTGCACATGTATGTGTATATACTCATAGAGATACAGATAATATTGTCTTGGTTTCTTTTGCTTTTTTGAAAAAAAACATAATTACTATTACACTAAGTGCTTCCTCCACTTAGCAAGGAATCTTAAATATTTAACTCTGATATTAGTATGTATGAATTTGTTCTTTTTTAAATTGTGGTAAAATACATATAAAAATTTGTCATTTTAACCATTTATAAATGTACAGTTTGCTACTGTTAAGTACATTCACATTTTGTGTAACAGATCTGCAGAGCTCTTTCTTCATCTTGCAAAACTGAAACTCCAGACCCATTGAATACTAGCTTCCCATTCCTTCCTCTGCCCTGCTCCTTCCCCGAGTCCTTGGTAACCACCATTCTGCTTTCTGTCTCTACAAATTTGACTACTCTAGCTGCCTCATACAACTGGAATCATGCAGTATTTGTCCTTTAGTTTTTGGGGGTTTTTTTTAAATATTTTATTTATTTATTTGTCAGAGAGGGAGAGAAAGAGCACAAGCAGGGGCAGCAGCAGGCAGAAGGAGAAGCAGCTTCCTTGCTGAGCAAGGATCCTGATGGGGGACTAGATCCCAGGACCCTAGGATCTTGACCTGAGCCGAAGGCAGATGCTTAACCAACTGAGCCACCCAGGCGTCCCAGTATTTGTCCTTTTGGTTTTTTTTGTTTGTTTGTTTTTAAAGATTTTATTTATTTGACAGAGAGAGACAGCCAGCGAGAGAAAGAACACAAGTGGGGGGAGTGGGAGAGGAAGAAGCAGGCTCGTAGCAGAGGAGCCTGATGTGGGGCTCGATCCCAGAACCCCGGGATCATGCCCTGAGCCAAAGGCAGACGCCTAATGACTGCGCCACCCAAGTGCTCCCTTGTCCTTTTGTGACTGGTCTCTTTCTCTTGGGATCATGTCCTCAAGGTTCATCCATGTCGTAGCATGTGACAGAATCTTCTTTTTGTTTTAAAGTCTGAATGTATTTCTAACTGCCAAATGTTACTCCATGTCTGTGAACATACCATTATGTAACCGTTTCCTATTGATGTTCCAATTTTTCTTAATTACAAGTGATATTGCAACGTTACTTCTGTTAAAAATAAAACCTTTTCAGGTCAGACCACATGCCAGTGAAGTTTCCTGCTTGGAGCAGGCTGCTGCAAGATGCCCCAGATCCCTTGGCAGGGATTCTGGTGGGAAACATTCCCTTGCTCTGTTTGAGGGATTCTTCTTGAGAGAAAAGTCTGAGAAGCACCAACCAAATATATACTCATAACTCGAGACTCTAAAAGTAGGTAAACTATAGACAAGTACAATTTTAAGGAAATTGAAAAGCCTCAATATTTGTGCTGAATTTTTTGAGGCTGATGATAATCAGTTTTACAATTATAATCAATTATAATCATCTGCTTCAGGCGACAGATGTGGGCAAGTATGAAAAGGCTTTACAGAGGGGTGCCTGGGTGGCACAGTTATTAAAGCGTCTGTCTTCGGCTCAGGTCGTGGTCCCAGGGTCCTGGGGTAGAGCCCCGCATCGGGCCGCCTACTCAGCGGGAAGCCTGCTACTCCCTCTTCCGCTCCCCCTGCTTGTGTTACGTCTCCTGCTTTCTCTCTCTCTTTCAAATAAATAAAATTTTTAAAAAAGAAAAAGGCTTTACAGAGACTTTAAAGTCTTTTGACTTCTTCTGTATATTTGGATAAAATTAATTAGCACATGGGGGATTGTTGTTTAACGGGTATAGAGCTTCAGCGTTGCTCGAGTTCTGGAGATGTGCACAACAACGTGGATGTCCTTAGCACTACTGCCCCGTGCGCTTCAAAATGGTTAAGATGGTAACTTTTGTGTTCTTTGTGTATTTTGCCACAATCTTTAAAAAATTAAATAGTACGTTTGAAAGCACTTTTAATTAAATCCGCAGTACTGATCTTTCATCATTAAAACAGAATTGCCCAGGTCATAGCCAAGAAACATCATGTTCTTTTCTCCTTAGGTGTGTTTTTCCATAGCATTTATTTCGAAGGCAGGCTGTCCATTTTTGGCGTTCAGAACCCCACATTCACAATTGTTGTACCGTGCCTATCTCACCTCCCCTCCCGCTCCTGCTCAGGTTGGCTGTAACCCCAATGAAGATGTGGCGATCTTTGCTGTTGACTCCTTAAGGCAGCTCTCTATGAAGTTTCTCGAGAAGGGAGAATTAGCCAACTTTCGTTTCCAGAAAGATTTTCTGAGGCCCTTTGAGCATATCATGAAGAAAAACAGGTATGTGCATTGTCAGATTCCCCATTGGAGGCCTAAAAAGACCTCCTAACACTAATCACACAATTAATATTTTCTCCCTTTGTTGATGGAAACAGGTAAAATAAACAGACTGATTCACATGTATCGTTTCTAAGTACAAAACTCAGATCTGTGTGTGACCTTTCCCCGAAGGACAGATCACACCGGCACAACGAGTAGAAACATGCCATGCGTTCTTACTGGGGTGGGGGCTGACGTTGTTCAGAGAAAGAGCCATTGCAGAGGCATCCTAAAACAAGGTCAAGAATTATGTGACCCATCCTTTCTGTCCCAGGAGGGTGATAGAAGAGATCAGACAGCTGTCCCTCTGAAGGAGTCACCCTGTTCATGCGTTCACTTGGCCTGTTTCTATTGCAGCCTGCCAGCTGCTGGTACTATTCTGAGTGCCAAGGATACAGCACTAAAGAAAACAGTCAAAAATGCCTGTTTTCCTCTGGCTCCTGTTTTCATCAGTACAGCTGGGTACATGGGTGTCCAATACCATATCCTCTTTACTTTTATATGTGTTTGAAGTTTTCCTTAATGAAATTAAGCAACATTGTTTAGGGGCACCTGGGTGGCTCAGTCGGTGAAGCATCTGCCTTCAGGTCATGATCCCAGGGTCCTGGGATGGAGCCCCGCGTTGGGCTCCCTGCTCAGCGAAGAGCCTGCTTCTCCCTCTGCCGCTTCCCCTGCTTGTGCTCTCTCTTTCCTTCTGTCAAACAAATAAGTAAAATCTAAAAAACGAAACAAAAACAAGAAAAACTTGTTTACATTCCAGTGAGATAGATAAACAAGAAAATAAATGTTTAAATCAAGGTAAGGGGATAAGAGTAGAAGCACTCCTTTATATGGGGCAGTCAGCCGAGATGCATTTGGTAAGTTGACCCTTAACCAAAGTGATGAACAAGCCAGGAGTGGCTGTATATGATCTTGGGAAGAGTGTTGTGAGCAGAGGGAAGAGCAGGAACAAAAACCCTGCAGCAGAGTGTCCTTGGCATGATAAGGAGGAGCATGGAGGCCAGGGTAGCTGGGCAGAGTAAGCAACGCAGAAAGTCCTGGAAGATGAAGCCGTAGTGGCAGCAGAGTGCCTGGGTCATGAAGGAGCTGTCAGCCTTGGTCAGCACTTTGCCTTGTTCCCTGTCAAAGACAAAAGCTTTGGAGGGTTTTGAGCAGAAAGGGGAAATGGTCTGACATACGTTAAGGGATCTTCTTAGGTTTATCCGTGGAAAATGAAAAGCCACTGTAATTGTTCAGATTTGGATCAAGGGGGTGAGGTACCATGGGATTGGATTCTGCATACATTTTCGAATGGAAAGCCTACACCATGTACTAGGAATTAGCTGTGGGGCATAAGAGGAAGAAATGTCAAGGATGACTTTCAGGTGTCTGTCCCACCACTAAAATGTGTCCATGAGATCTGCTTAGACTTTTTTTTTTTTTTAAGAAAATGAAAGCTTACGAGTTCAAAGGCCGTAAGCCAGTGTGGGTCGTTTGGGGTAACAAAAAGCAGCAGAAAAGTCTCCCTGATATGTCTCTCTTTCTTTTGGTTTTTCTCTTCATCACCTTACTGCTCATTTTAAGAGAAAATAAAGCCCATTCCAGAATCTGGCATCACCTTGATTTTTATTTTATTTTATTTTTTTATTTTATTTTATTTATTTTATTTTATTTTATTTTATTTTATTTTTTTATTTTTTTAGAGAGAGAGAGCAGGAGGCAAGGGGAAGAGAGAGAATCCTAAGCAGGCCCACCCCCAGCATGGAGACCAACGCGGGGCTTGATCTCATGACCCTGAGATCATGACCTGAACTGAAATCAAGAGTTGAACGCTCAACTGACTGAGCCACCCAGACACCCCTACCCCTGATTTTAGCGTACACACAGAAATACCCTCCAACCTTTGGGGACACTGTTCTGAGTGCCGAGGAGTTGGAGGCCTGGCGTGGCAGCCGGCCTAGTTGGCTGGTGGCACTGATGGCCAGAATCCCAGGCCCTCCCTGCCCATCCCATGGCTGCCCAGCCAACATTTGAAAAGGGACAGAGCAAGTTTAGAATCACACATTGCCAGCCACTCTCAGACACTGTTGATGGAACTATAACTTGCTATAACATTTTCAAAAGCATTGGGCAGTGTGCAGGAACCTTAACATTTCTCTGCTCTTTGATTCACTAATTCTGTACTTCTGTAACTCTTCTAAGGAATTAATTTGAAATACAGCAAAATGTTGTAAATCACACAAAGTAATTTTTAAAAAACCAGATACCACCTAAATATAAAAGAGTGTTAAGTCAGTGTTGGCACAGCCAAACATGGACTATTGTGCAGCTGTTCAAGATGTTCACAGTGTTTATGATCAGGAAATGCTTAATAGTTTGGTCAAAAGGGCAAGTTGTAGGGCGCCTGGGTGGCACAGCGGTTAAGCGTCTGCCTTCAGCTCAGGGCGTGATCCCGGCATTCTGGGATCGAGCCCCACATCAGGCTCCTCCGCTATGAGCCTGCTTCTTCCTCTCCCACTCCCCCTGCTTGTGTTTCCCTCTCTCGCTGGCTATCTCTATCTCTGTCGAATAAATAAATAAAATCTTTAAAAAAAAAAAAAAGCAAGTTGTAGAGTTGGACAGTGTAATAAGAACAGTTTTATCAGTCTCTCCTGTGAAATATCATACTGTCACATAAAGGAATTTTTTTGTTTCATTATTTTTTTTCTACATTTTCCGTTTTCCATAATGTTTACTGTCATCACAGATTACTTTTAATAATCAGGCAAAAATCATCTTATTTTAATTTATTATATTTTTTTTAGTAAACTTCTTTTTTAAGATTTTATTTATTTGAGAGACAGCAAGAGTGAGAGAGCACAGCAGGGAAGTGGGAGAGGGAGAAGCAGACTCCCCGCTGAGCAGGGAGCCCAGTGAGGCTGGATCCCAGAGCCCTGGGATCATAACCTGCGCCGAAGGCAGACGCTTAACTGACTGTATTATTTTTTATACAGGGTGTGAACTCATGACCCTGAGATCAAGAGTTGGACACTTAACTGACTGAGCTATCCAGGCACCCCGAAAAGTTGTGGTTTTTTTTAAGATTTTATTTATTTGGAGAGAGAGCTTGTGAGCAGGAAGAGGAGCGTAGGGAGAGGGACAAACAGACTCCATGCTGAGCGTGGAGCCCTACGTGGGGCTTAATCTCACGAGATCAAGAGTCGGACACTTAACTGAGCCACCCAGGCACCCTCCAAAAAACATTTTAAAAACTAAATGTAGAGGGGCGCCTGGGTGGCTCAGTTGGTTGAGTGTCTGACTCTTGATTTCAGCTCAGGTCATAATCTCAGGATCATGAGATCTAGCCCAGCGTTGGGCTCCACGCTTAGTGCGGAGTCTGCTTGAGATTCTCTCTCTCACTCTGCCTCTGTCCCCACCCCACTCATGCTCTTTCCCTCTCTCTCTGTCTCTCAAATAAATAAATCTTTAAAAAGCACATTTAGTTCTTCCCAACGAGCTGCTTTTCTTCCCCATGGGGGAGGCAATCATGAATTCAGTTGTATTATATATTAAAGTCACCAAGGTATGTAGTCAGTCCTTTGTTGTCTGTGGGCGACATATCTGCTTTGTGTACTCTGAGCTATGTTTTAACTCGGTTTTGACTTTCTCCTTGCCTTCTCTAAATGACCTATTATCAGTATGGATCCCGCAGATGAACGTGAATGTTACCCTAAGCCAGATGAAATTTGCAAGTCAAGTCTGCAATCCCAAAGCCAATCTAAACGGCTTTCAAAGCTAGTGGTGTGTGGAAGAGATAGGTTTGTGTAGCCTTGCTTCTTGTGACTTGTATGATAATAGAGCTCACCCCATAACTGCATATGTCTTAATAGGTTGCAAGACATACATGCTAACCTTTTGCAAATATCCAGGTAACACCATGTTGAATCTTGCAGCTGCTTCAGAAAATGGGCCATTTTTTATGTCTTCAGGTTTTATTTTGTAATAATTAAATTTAAAATTTTGCCTCACAAATTGCATATATATATTCCCATCCATGTATATGTGTTTACTATACACATAGATCCCTGCCTAAAAATCTAAGAGGACATGCATCAATAACTTAGGCGTGGTCATCTCTGGGTGGCAGAATTATGAGTATTATTAGTGTAGAGGTTCTCAGCCAGAAAAACTGATCAACAATGCCTTGAACCACAAAGCTATATATTGTTTACTTAAGAAGTCAGAGGCAAGCCGACTCACGTTTGGTTCCATAGCCCAAATTGTCATTGAGGACCCAGCTTCTTTCTTTTTTGCTAGTTTTTTTGAAGATTTTATTTATTTGAGAGAGAGAGCAAGCAGGGGGAGAAGAGGGAGAGGGAGAAGCAGGCTCCTTGCTGAGCAGGGAGCCCGATACGGGACTCGATCCCAGGACCCTGGGATCATGACCTGAGCCAAAGGCAGACGCTTAACTGACTGAGCCACCCAGGTGCCTGAGGACCCAACATTTTTCTGTCCCTTTGTCCATCCACAGGATCACTTTTTATCTTTGAGCCTATTTTGTGATGCTGAACAGAGGGTCTAGCTCCAGGCATCATGCTGTGTTCAGAATGGGAATACCAGGAAAAGGTGCAGAGCCTACCATATGTATTTGTTGTGTCTTACAACAAAACTATAGTAGAAACCCCTCCCTTCACATTTCCACAGATTTTCTCTTACATGTAATTAGAACGGTCATGTAGCTTCCCTGGCTACAAGGGAGGCTGGGGCATCAAGGACCTGGCACATGAGACAAGATTGTCATGTTGTCTTGTCTTGTTTGTGACTGGCTCCCTGAGGTCAGGCATGTTGCTGCCTGCATGAAATCAGAGTTCTGTTACCAAGGAGGTGGGAGGACGGCTGCTGGGAAAGCAGCTGTCTGCCACGGTGATTGTCTTAATGTTTTTTCTTTTTGTTGTATCTAGTTTAATTTTTTTTTTTTTTTAATGAATGTGGATTACTGTGTGCTTTTAAAAATGTGGTTTTGGGGGCGCTCGCGTGACTTAGTTAGTTAGCATCCCAGCCTTGATCTCAGCTCAGGTCTTGACCTCAGGATCATGAATTCAATCAAGCCTTGTGTTGGGCTCCAAAAAAATAAAATAAAATAAAAATAGAAAAATAAAAAATGCGGATTTTCTAATGCATTGCTTCTAAGTGATGCCGTGTTCATTTCTCTTCCCACCATTCAAAATACATACGACATGGCTGCCCCATTCTTTCCTTAGGTCTCCAACCATCCGGGACATGGTGATCCGCTGCATTGCACAGATGGTGAACTCCCAGGCAGCCAACATCCGCTCGGGCTGGAAGAACATCTTTGCTGTGTTCCACCAGGCAGCCTCAGATCATGACGGGAACATTGTGGAGCTGGCCTTCCAGACCACAGGCCACATCGTCAGTAAGTGGCTCTCATGTCCCACCTGCAAGTCTAAAAGGGTGACCACTTATTTCCTGTCTGTTTACTCCCCAAAAGGGCTTCCTTGTTTCAGGTCGGCTGTGATATGATAATGTGCCAGATGGTGTTCTCAGCTCTTAACATGTGCTTGGACATGTGCACAAAATCCCCGCGAAGGATAAACAGCTGATTCTCATTCTCCACAACCACAAAACCAGTGCTCCCAGCGCTTTTGTGGTCGTTTGTGGACATGTGCGTGCATTCAGCAGGGAAGCACTTGAGTTACCCGGGCACATGTTCCCAGCCGAGGCTAACAAGGTGACCCTCTCCCTTCTTGTTTCAGCTCTCTCACGATAAATGAGTAAATATCCTTTCCGTGGTTTACTTACTGCCACATTTTTTTGCATTTCTGTTTTTTTTGTTGGTGACTTCACCATTTAAAATGGCCCTGGGGGTGCCTGGGTGGCACAGCGGTTAAGCATCTGCCTTCGGCTCAGGGCGTGATCCCGGCGTTGTGGGATCGAGCCCCACATCAGGCTCCTCTGCTATGAGCCTGCTTCTTCCTCTCCCACTTCCCCTGCTTGTGTTCCCTTTCTCACTGGCTGTCTCTATCTCTGTCAAATAAATAAATAAAATCTTTTAAAAAAATAAAAATAAAAAATAAAAAAAGTAAAAAAATAAAAAAAATAAAATGGCCCTGAAGGGGGCACCTGGGTGGCTCAGTCGGGTAAGCGTCTGCCTTCGGCTCCAGTCATAATCCCAGAGTCCTGGGATCGAGTCCCACAGCAGGCTCCGTGCTTTGCGGGGAGCCTGCTTCTCCCTCTCCCTCTCTCTCTCTCTCTCTTTCTCATGAATAAATAAATAAAATCTTAAAAAATAAAAATAAATAAAATGGTTCTGAAGTATGGTGCTGGAGTGCTCTCCTGTGTCCCTGAGCACAGGAAGGCTGTGATATGCCTTATAGAGAAAATACATGTTTTCAAGAAGCTTCTTTCAGGCTTGAGTTAAAGTGCTGTTGGCCAAAAGTTCAGTGTTGATGAACCCAACGCTATGTATAAAATATGGTGTCTTTAAACTGAAACACATACGAAACAAGGTTATGTACTGATTGGTTGATTAAAACGTTGTGACCAGAGGCCCACAGGCCGTACCTCCATACGTCCCCTAGAAGCAGTCGTTCTTCACTGTGGGCACATTCAGTGTTCACAGCGACTCTGTCAAGCACAGCTACCATGAATAACGAGAACTGGCTATACCATTACTCCCCACACTTTACCAGAGAGGAATCTGAGGGACAGAAAAGGAAAGTAGAACAACTTGCCTGAGGTCACACAGCTAGGAAATGGTGGGGCAGGATTCACCCCCAGACAGGCCAGCCCAGAGTTGGTGCCATGTCTGTCCCCTCTGGACTGACCAGACGGCCCTGGTCCTGCCTGTCATCAACCACAGGCTGTGTACTCTTCTTGGTCTTCCTCAAAGTGATAGAGCATTAGATCAGCTTTAATCTTTTTTGAGATCTTTTAACTCTTAAGAAGTTTCTTGCTACTTGTATTTTTGTCTTAGGTGATGTTTGTAGGATTTTGAAAAATCTTAGACTTCTGAATTGCCTTTCACCTTTAGCTCATTGACCTTTTCATCTCCCTTTATCTTCACAACATTCCTTCAGGTAGCACGCAGTGTGGTCCTGGGATGGGAACGGCCAGGGAATTAAAGGAGTACGCCCAGGATCACCAGCCCAGGGCCAGAGCTTTGCTCGGTGCTCAGCTTCTTTCAGACCACTGAGGGCCAACTTCACACGCAGATCACTGTTTATCCTATCCCTTTCCTCCAGCTCCATCCTAAAATAGCTTAAGTTGAAATGGACCCCTTGACATCCTGGTGAAACTTGATTTTCTCATGGCTTGTCCTCTGTCACTTCCTTAGGGATACTTGTTTGAGCCTCGTCAGAGAGTCCTGCTCTGACCCCCAGCCTAAGCAGTCCCTACTGCCTTCTGTCCCCTCACCCAGCACTCACCCAACCTGAGATTATTTTATATTTTATGTATGTATTGTCTTAGGTGATTGTCTGTCTTGCCCATTGGAGCACGAGTATCATGAGGCAGGAAATTTGATTGGTCACCTCTGTCCCCGGGCCCACAACTGTGCTTTGCACATAGTTGGCACTCAGTAAATGTTTGATGAATGAATGAATGAATGAATGAATGAATGAATTGGAGCTCAGGAACCAGTTTAGCCCAGACAGTGCTCAGTGGATTCATTCCTGAATAATTTAATAAGAAATGCTGTCTTCTAGAGATAGCGACATGCTTTTCTTAGATTTTCATAGAAGTAGTCCCCTCGGGGTTGGGGGGTATTCATTCGATCCCCATTTCTAAGTCTCCTGGTCTTATAAAGAACATGGCTTTGTTTCCGCAGCAACTATTTTCCAGCACCATTTCCCTGCAGCCATCGATTCCTTTCAGGACGCTGTGAAGTGCTTGTCGGAGTTTGCCTGCAATGCCGCCTTCCCCGACACGAGCATGGAGGCGATCCGACTCATCCGCTTCTGTGGGAAATACGTCTCCGAGAGGCCTCGGGTACATTATTTCCTCACCTCCCTCGTGGGCGCTTAGGGGAAAAGGAATCGCAAAGAGAGTTCCAGCTACACTTTTAGAAGTGCATGTTTGCCCTGAACTGGGCGTTCACTTCGAAATGCTGCCCGTTGCTGGGGTTCTGCCCCCTCTCTCATTTTCTATGCATGAAATTACTTCTACTCCTACTGAACTTTTACCTGGCATTCTACTAATTGTTTTTGTAGAAAATGGTAGTATTTAGTTTTGAATTTTGGCAAAGCTGAAGAAGCTAGACCTTTCTGTTTGAAAGCAAACAAACCGCCCGCTTAAGGAAATGACATTTTAGCATTGTGACATGGCTGAGAAATCACATTTTTAAAAATCACCTTTTGTTTTCTCCCAGAAATGTCTGGGGTTTTTCTTTTATGACTCACCTTTCCAAAGAGGCCCGCCCGCTTGGTTTAAATGACAGCCTCAGACACTGACATTGGGTGGAAATAAGCATATCTAAACTATGACAGCCTGTACAGATCTCTCCTTCAGATCTTTTCTGTGTATTGATTTATTTAGTTTCACATCAGACCTATAAGATTGGCAGTTACGTCCCCACTGTATGGGGGAGTTGACAGGGGCACAGAGAGAAATCGCCTAACGTTGGGTAATCAGAGCTGATGAAGAAATTTTATTAACAGCGGATACTACCGCGCTTCAGGAGTAGTTACAGATCAAAGGGCTCAAAATCCCAGAGGTAGGGCAGGGAGTGGGGTTTTACATGCAGACTGGGGAAGACTGCCAGCTCCTAGCTGCATGACCTTGGGCAGCCGACTTCACGTCCTAGTGCCTCAGTTAACTCAGCAGTGATCTGCCCACTCAGCTTATTCTAAAACCCACAGAGGTAGGCATAACCGCTTGTGTGCACTGGGGAGAGGCTTGTGTTTGCCTCCTGGGGATTCCCTATCCTGCCCTTGCTGAGTGGATGTTGTTAGGAAGGGAAAATGTGTGGGGCCTTAACCTTCATGTAGTTCCCTTTGAGTTTCTTCCTTTGCTTAGTCTGCGTCTGAGAGGTGACTCTCCTGGCAGGTGCTACAAGAATACACAAGCGACGACATGAATGTGGCTCCTGGCGACAGGGTCTGGGTTCGAGGCTGGTTCCCGATCCTGTTTGAGCTCTCCTGCATCATTAACAGATGCAAGCTAGATGTTCGGACGAGGTAACCATGTCCCGGGACGGTGCCCCTTCTGTCACAGAATGAGCCTCAGTCACCTGCTCGCCTGACCCCATTCTCTCCCACTCTCTTCTCTGCTGTCCTTTCCCCACTGCCCCCATTCCCGCTCTGCACCTGGCTTTGTCCCTCCAGAGGACTCACGGTCATGTTCGAGATCATGAAGAGCTACGGCCACACCTTTGAAAAGCACTGGTGGCAGGACCTGTTCAGAATCGTGTTCAGGATTTTTGACAACATGAAACTCCCTGAGCAGCAGTCAGAGGTAGGTGGTGACTGACTCGGTACCCTGGATACAGCGGGGGAGGCCTCTCTGCTTTCGTCCCCTGCAGTGTTGTGTCATCGTCCCCGTGTAAGTCTTACCCTTGGAGCTCCTGGAGGTGTGTTTTAAAATGGAAACCCCCCAGGCGCCTGGGTGGCTCAGTCCGTTAAGCATCTGCCTTCAGCTCAGGTCATGATCCCAGGGTCCTGGGATGGAGCCCCACAGCGGGGAGCCTGCCTCTCCCTCTGCCTGCCGCTACCCCACTTGTGCTTGCTCTGGCTCTTTCTCTCAAATAAATAAAATCTTTTAAAAAATTCTTAAAAAATAAAATGGAAACCCCCTTCCTAGCACTGTTATACCAGAGTCAACTAGTGCTAAGAAAATGTCCCCATTTGGGGAAGGACGAGAGGAAATAAGTCACCATGGCCCACTCACTTTGCCCTCGGGCATTGTACCTGCCAGTTCAACAGGGACTGCTTCTCAGCAGTCAGTAAAAAATGGAATGTCTGGGGTGCCTGGGTGGCTCAGATGGTTAAGCATCTGCTTTCAGCCAAGGTCATGATCTCGGGGTCCTGGGATTGAGCCACATATCGGGCTCCCTGCTCAGTGGGGAGTCTCCTTCTCCCTCTCCCTCTACCTGTCCTTCCCCCTGGTGCTTATGCTCTCTCTCCCTCTTTCTGTCTCAAATAAATAAATAAAATCTTAAAACTACAACAACAAAAATGGAATTTCTCTGATCCCTGAAAAAAAAACCATTAAAAGCGTTTTTGTGGGCACCTGGCTGGCTCAGTCGATAGAGTGTGTGCCTCTTGATCTTGGGGTTGTGAGTTCAAACTCCACGTTCGGTGTAAAGATTACGTAAAAATAAAATCTTTTGGGGCGCCTGGGTGGCGCAGTCGTTAAGCGTCCGCCTTTGGCTCAGGGCGTGATCCCAGCTTTCTGGGATCGAGCCCCACATCAGGCTCTTCCGCTGGGAGCCTGCTTCTTCCTCTCCCACTCCCCCTGCTTGTGTTCCCTCTCTCGCTGGCTCTCTCTGTCAAATAAATAAATAAAATCTTTAAAAAAAATAAAATAAAAATAAAACCTTTTTAAAAATGTTTTGGGGTATGTGCTCTTCCATCTGAGCCAGCTAGGCGCCCCAAAGATTTTTTGTTTTGTTTTGTTTTGTTTTTAGAGAGAGTGCACGTTCATGTGGGAGTTGGGGGGGGTGCAGAGGGGGAAAGAAAGGAGAGAGGGAAGGAAGGGAGAGGGAGGGAAGCAGACTCCCTGCTGAACATGGATCCAGACACCCTGAGACCACAGCCTGAGCCAAAATCAAGAGCCGGACACTTAACTGACTGAGCCACCCAGGCGCCCCAGGTGAGAGAGAATCTTAAGCAGACTCCATGCCCATCGTGGAGCCCCACATGGGACTGGATCTCATGACCCTGAGGTCATGACCTGAGCCGAAACCAAGAGTTGACACTCAACCAACTGAGCCACCCAGGTACCCCTGCCTCAAAGCTTTTTAATTGCTAGTGAGGTTGCACACTTTTTCTCACATGACTGATTCAAATTTCTTTTATGAATTGCTTTTTCACATCCTTAGCCCATCTTTTGGGTTAGTTACCTCTCTCCGATTGTTTTAGGAGCTTTTTAGTGTATACATAAAATAGCATGTCCTTACATAAATTGCAGATGATTTTGCCCACTTTGTTATTCTCATTTTCTTTTCATTTTAGAAAATTTTAGCTTTTAAAGAACCAAATCTAGGAATCTTTTTCCCTTATGATTTCCACTTTTGGAATCTTGTTTAGCAGTAGGGACCCCTCCCTTTTCGATGATTTCCTAGATCTCTTTCTATATTAATACTTGAAATAGTGCCATGAAATTACCAGAGGTAAACTTTTAGTGTAAAAAGGTGTAGTTAGCATATCTCATATTCGCTTCTTCCAAATCATTACAAGTTTTTGTCAGTATCACTTTGAATGACTGTTAATATTCTGTCATATAGAAGTACTTAATTGAGTTGCCGCCTTGCTGGGTGTTTTCGTATCTGTGTTTTCAGTGTGTAAATGCCAGTGTGGTGTAAACATCTTTATTCGTAGACCTTCACCCAGAGATCTTATTCTTTCCTTTGGGTCCATTCCTGTCAGCTGTGTTCCTGCATCCGTACTGCCAGATTGCACACCAGAACAGCTTTGCCCGTGATGTGGGAGAGTGCCTATCTCCCCACAAGGAGAGTGGCCTCTCAACGTTATCTTGTTTTGTTTTTTTTTGTTTTTTTTTTTTTTTTCAGAAATCCGAGTGGATGACAACAACTTGCAATCACGCGCTCTATGCCATTTGTGATGTGTTCACCCAGTTTTATGAAGCTCTGAATGAGGTGCTTCTTTCTGATGTGTTTGCACAGTTGCAGTGGTGTGTCAGACAAGGTACTCACTGTGTCTCTGGGTGTCATTCTTCTTGACTTAGTTTTTAATGAGAGATTAATTGTTCAAAACGTAAAAGCAAGAATGTAATGCCACGGAGTACACTATATAATTTAATTGGTGAAAATGCATATTTTTACTTAACTAGAGCATAAAAACAATCTCCCCAAGCCAGTTTACAAAGCATTTCTTAAAGATGGGATGTAATTATTATATTTTAAAAGATGTGCCTTTGTATATTATACTGTTTTTTTCTACTTTCGTCTATATTTGAAATTTTCTGCAGTGTTTTTAAAATGTGCTGTGGGGGTCAGTATCAACAGCTTCATCAGTGGACATTGTTCATTTGAGTCCTTAAGCGTTGAGGTGGTGTGTGCTAGGAAGAATAGCACGTGGCACGTTTGACCTGGATTCCATAGATGGTTTTGGCTTAGGACAAAGCGCCAGTGTTGAGTTTTTTCAAAAAGTGACTCCGTTTTAAAATAAATGATTAAACAGTTAATACCAGCATGGCAGTGTTCAGGGGACTAAATTTGGAGAAACACTGCTCTAATATTTCTGTCTTTTACCATTCATCATACAAGAAGCCGGTTAATTAGTTAGCAAACTGACCTTCTTCCATCCCTAGCAGTAAAGCTGTGATAGATAATTTTATCTCTTTATAGCCTGCTTAAACAGGAAAAGTTTTATAAAATGTCAGTGCCCTGGTGGGAATCAAAGCAGCAGTGGAAGTTTGATGATAGATGTGGCTTTATTTTGCAGATAATGAACAGTTGGCTCGGTCAGGTACCAATTGCTTAGAAAACCTAGTCATATCCAACGGGGAGAAATTCAGTCCCGACGTCTGGGATGAGACATGCAGTTGCATGCTGGATATCTTCAAAACAACCATCCCACACGTGTGAGTGCGAATGTGCTTAGTGCTGTTTGTGTCTTTGCTCGCTAGACATCTTAGGACTTCACGTTGCCTTTCACGTGGATCATTTTCCTTCTCTTCCATTCTCTTCAGTTTGCTGACATGGAGACCTGTAGGAATGGAGGAAGATTCGTCAGAAAAACATTTGGTAGGGTTTTTTGTTGTTGTCTTTTCTCTGATCTTGTATTAGAGTAAAAAATTAAGCAACCCAAAGAGTTCGTGCTTTTCTGATGGGAAGTGAGTAAAAAAAGGTTATAAGATTTAAAAACTAGGCGTGCGGGGCTGGCTCGGTTGGTGGAACATTCAGCTCTTGATCTCAGGGTCGTGAGTTCAAGCCCCATGTTGGGGGTAGAGTTTTTTGTTTTGTTTTGTTTCTTTTAAGATTTTATTCATTTATTTGACGGAGAGAGAGCCAGCGAGAGAGAGAACACAAGCAGGGGGAGTGGGAGAGGAAGAAGCAGGCTCCCAGCAGGGAGCCTGATGCGGGGTGATCCTAGGACTCTGGGATCACGCCCTGTGCCAAAGGCAGACACTTAATGGACTGAGCCACCCAGGTACCCCTAGAGATTACTTTTTAAAAAGACCAGAAAAGATTTAAATCTATATATGTTCATTAACATCTTTTTTTAGAAAGTACAGAAGTCACCCAATAAAAACCAGTTTGGATTTCTAGTTTTTTCTTTGTGTAATGGTACACATCTAACCCACAGGTTTGAAATTTGGAAGCACTTGGCACATAACATTTTTCCATATTCTTAAATATTCTTTGAGAGCCGATTTTTCAGTGGCTATACATTATTGTAATCTATTTAACAAATTATCCCTTGTTGGACTCTCAATTCTGATGTTTTGCTGATACAAGTAATGCCTTGGTATAATTATCCTTATTTATTATCCTCCTAAATAAAGAGTGCTTTCCTCCACACCAGTGAGATAGTGGTTCTTATTTTCTGTGTGAGGTCACGTAGAGAAGTTGTGATTCAAGTCTCACTTTAAAATACCTTGGTGTACAGGGGCTTTGTATTGTTAACTTCTATTCCCAAATAACTGTAAGGCCATTAGATTTTAAAAGGCATTGCGGGGGGGGGGGGGCCTGGCTGACTCAGAGGAGCACGCAACTCTTTTCTTGTTTTTTTTTTTTTAAGATTGTGTTTATTTATTTGACAGAGAGACACAACACAAGCAAGGGGAGCAGCAGAGGGAGAGGGAAGAGCAAGCTCTCTGCTGAGCAGGGAGCCCAATGCAGGGCTCAATCCCAGGACCCTGAGATCATGACCTGAACCAAAGGCAGACACTTAACCAACTGAGCCACCCAGGTGCCCTGCAGCATGCAACTCTTAAGCTCAGGGTCGTGAGTTCAAGCCCCACGTTGGATGTGGAGCCTACTTTAAAAAAAAAAAAAAAAAGGCATTTGGGATTTAGCAACTTAAAAAATGAAGCACCTTATTTGAACATTTTTTGTGTGTTAACTGTCTGCTGTCAAGGTTTTAAAAAGCTAGCTATCCCACTGGTTTATTTTTGAGCTTGTCCTCATTAATTTGTCACATTCATTGTTTTGTTTATTTGTTTGTTTGTTTGTTTGTTTAAGCAGGCTCCACGCTGGGAGCCACAACCCTAAGATCAAGACCTGAGCTGAGGGGCACCTGTGTGGCTCAGTTGGTTAAGTAACTGCCTTCAGCTCAGGTCATGATCCCAGGGTCCTGGGATCAAGCCCCACATCGGGCTCCCTGCTCAGCAGGGGAGTCTGCTTCTCCCCCTCCCCCTGCTTATGCTCTCTTTCTCACTCTCTCTCTCTTTCAAATAAATAAAATCTTAAAAAAAAAAAAAAAAAAAGACCTGAGCTGAGATCAACAGTTGATGCTCCACCAGCTGAGCCACCCAGGCGCCCCATGTCATATTCCTTCTACGTAGGAATAAGAAAATGTGAAATTTTAATGGGAGGGAGAAAATACGTGAAATTCGTACTCTCTGCTGTATAGCCTAATTAAGCAGGCAGTATAATTTTACTTCACGCTAAGCAAGGCACTTAAATTCAAGTTGGGCCAGCAGTGTCAGAACAGGCACATCTCTGCCCAGGTACTGAATTGTGGGTAAAGAAAGAGAACATTGTATTTCTGTCTGTGTTACTTTTAGGATATGGATCTGGACCGCCAGTCTCTAAGCAGCATAGATAAAAACGCCTCTGAGAGAGGCCAGAGCCAACTCTCTAACCCGACTGATGACAGCTGGAAAGGTAGACCATATGCAAGTAAGGCCACTTTTTTTAGTTGTTTTCATTTATTTATTTTAAATAGGTAACACGTTTATATAATTCAGATATTCAGAAGTTACAAAAGGGTTCTTCCACCCCGTGCCTCAGTCTGCCAGTCCCTTCCTTGTGGCAGCTAGTGTCACCGGTTTCTTATGTGCGTTTCCAGTTGTATCCATATGTATTCATGTGCAAGAAATAGCATATCCATAAACACATGCGTTTGTACACACACACACACACACACACACACAGATCCTCCTGTCCTTTTATACAAATTACAGAATACTGTGCATTATTCTTTTTTCACTTAGTGTATTTTTGAGACCATTCAAAATCACCACCTAAAAAGCTTTCACATTCTCTTATACTATTTATTATAGGTGATCCCAGGATATAGGTGTACTATCCTGTACCAGAATATATAGTACATAGTAATAGTACTGTGTACTATTATTTGTTTAATTGGGTTCCTACTAATGGATGTTTATATTATTCCACATCTCTTTCTAAAGTTACAAACAGTACTACATTGAATCACCTAATATGCATGTCATGCATGAGTTTATGCGTGTAATAAATTCCTAGCAGTAGGACTGCTGGGTGAAGTGCACTTGCCATTTTGACAGATATGGCAGATTCCTAACCCATTAAGGTTGTACCTGTCTACATGATTTCCGGGGACATGTAGGTGATATTTCCTATTTTTGGAGTAGTTTTAATTTGCAGTTTTCTAATTATGAGTGAAACTGAGCAGTTTTTCATGTGTTTAAGAGCCTTTCTATTGTTTCATCATCTGTTCAAATCGTTCCTCATTTTATACTGGGGCGTTAGTCTTTTTATTGGTTTGGGGGAGCTTTTTATGTGTTAGAGATTCCTTTTCTGGATATGAGTTTCAGATTACTTTTATCAGTTTGTTTCTCAGTGTGACTTGTGGTTATGCTTTACTGCCTGTCATTTTTAAAAAAAAATGGCTTTCCCAGTCGCCGTGAGGCAGGCACTGCACTGTTTCATGTGTGTGATCTCATGTCATCGTCCCGTTAGCCCTTTGAGGAGGTGCTGTTTACATTTGCGTGAACTGGGACTGAGACAGATAACCTGACATGACTTGCCACTGTGTAGTGGAGTTGGAATTCGGGCACACTTTCAGCTGACTGAGAAAGGAACATTCCTGATTTCGTGGTCTGGTCATTTTCCAGCTGTGGCCCTGTTGTTTTTCTTCGGAGCAGTTCCACCCACTTCTGCACACACTAGGCTGTCAGTGTTGACACTGCCATTAACTTCCGAAGCAGTGTGTTAGATACAGCCCCGTGTGGTCACCAACTATCTTGGAGGCATAAAGCATAACCACCCTTGGAATCCATTAAAAAGGCACCATGTTGGACACTCACACTGTTTCTCAGTATCTGCGGCACAGCCGGGTCCCTGCAGGGGCCGGTGAGCAAGATAAAGGGTTGGCTTGTGTGGAGGGTGTGCGTATACAGTTCTTTAAATAGAGCCACTCTTGGTGCAGCATGAGGTCTGTACTCTGAGAGGGGCCTGGGACTTGAGACCCCTGCCCTTCCTCCTGGGAACGTGCTTCCCCTTTCCCAGCCCTCCCTCTGGGCGTCAGCGCAGTGAGTGGGGAGCAGGCACAGTCTCACACCACTTGGACTGTTTCTTTCCCTGTCATTTTTGGTCCAAGGTGACGTCACTGAATTGGCATAAATTAAATGTACATGTGCTGCAACGCCACCATATTCTTCTTTAATTAGAGCTGATTCTACATGGAGAATTTATATAAATACACACACACACACACACACACACACTTTCACACTTTCCAAAACTTGAAGAAGACCCATCCTTGTTTGCCATCACTGAGCACTTTGTTTAATGCTTTCGGCATTCTGATTCTATAACAATAAGTTGAATAAGGAATCTCTACTTTTATTATAGTCAAATCAACACCAGTGAAGCGTCTGACATGGGCCGCCCCTGAGCCCGGGGAGTGAGAAGACAAAGATGGAGGGAGGAGATATTAGCCAGTCTAGTCAGTAGGCAGAAACCGCACCAATAATTTGAACAGAGAAGATTCTACCTGAAGAATTATTAGCTAGTCAAGGATGGCTAACCACCAAAAGAGGTAAAAGGGGACTCTTGAGGGAAACAGAAGCAGTTACAGAAAGAGACTACCACCTCCAGAGCAGACAGAAAGTGATTGGAAACTAAGAACAGAAAAGAGCCCCACCCCCTCAGGACTGACGGTCAGCTACTTCGGAGAGTCTCGCTGCTGTAGGAACCTGGGACCTGGAGGGCTTAGGGCACAGTCTGGAGCTGTCTGTAGGAGTCCCTGCAGGTGGCAGAGATGCTTATTGGAAGATAGGGTCCCTGCATAGCTGACTTCTCCTCCCCTTAGGTCTTCGCTCAGGTATCACATTTGCAGAGAGCCCTTTCCTGACCAGCTTGTTTCAACTTGCAGCCCCACCCCGACACAATCTCTCCCTCATCCCCATCCCTACCTTTGTCATCATCATTTGGCATGCTGTACCTTAGACTTAAATATCCTGTTTTTTGTCTGTCTCTGCCGTGGGGTTTTTGTCCAGCTTACTCACTGTTCTGCCATGGCATCAAGAACCGTGCCTGACACGTGGTAGGAGCTCGGTGAATACTTACTCAACACTGGCTGAATCATTAGTAGGGTTAATCTTTATCATCTAATGTAGATCAGAAACTGTTTGCCAGCCTCCTCATCAAGTGTGTGGTCCAGCTGGAATTGATACAGACCATCGACAACATCGTGTTCTACCCTGCAACAAGCAAAAAGGAGGACGCAGAACACATGGTCGCTGCCCAGGTAACAGGACCAGCTTCGAGAGGGTGTCCTTGTCCGGGGGCAGTTCGCTCACATGCAGTGGCGCGCTGGAGCTAGCTGGTAGTGGCTCGCCAGAGGGAGCCCATCGTGCTCACCTCTCCCCAGCCCTGCCTTCAGGCGTGGCATATTGGTGGCTTGAGAAATGGGCTGCGATGGAAATATTTGTATCACAGAAATCAGCAAACACTAAAAATCAGGGCTTTTTTTTTCTTTTTTAAAAATTTCCCAGAAGGCCAGTTTACCAGCACCCCACCGCTCAGATGCCATCCCCACCCTGGTGCTTTGAAAAAATAGTGTTATTATTAACCAGGGAGACTATTCCTCATAAATGGTGTGTAATTATTAACCATAAATAACTGAGAGAGAAAAATATATGGAGAAAGATACGTTTTTCCTCTGAAGTTTACTTTTTTGCTTTGTGTGTACAACCTATGTTATTCTTGGAGACAGAGGATTGGATATCCAAAGGTTGGACAGTAACATTACACCACAGGTTGTAAATGTAAGTGCTTCAAGGGCTAGCAGATCCTGTGAATGAGTGTTCAGAGTTTTGGTATATTCACAGAGTTGTGCAAACGTCACCAGCTTAATTCCAGAATATTTTTATCACTGCTAAAGGGAATGCCCTAAGCATTAGCAGTCACTCCCTCTTCCCTCGTCAGCCCGGCCCTTGATAACCACTAATCTACTTTCTGTCTCTATGGATTTGCCTAACCTGGATATTTCATATTAATAGAATCACATAAAACGTGAGCTTTTGTATCTGACTTCTTTCACTTACCATAATGTTTTCCAAATTCATCCACTTTGTAGCCTGCAGCCATAGCATGTAGCACCTGTGTTGTTCCGTACATGTGGGTGTGAGCATACGTATGTAAAATAATATTCCATCGTATGGCTGTACCACATTTTGTTCATCCAGTCATCCGTTGATGGACATTCAGGTTCTTCCCATTGTCTAGCTATGATGAATAACACTGCTGTGAACATTTGTGTACAAGTTTTTATGTGGACATGTTTTTAATTCTCTCGAGCACGTACCTAGGAGTGCAAATGCTTGGTCATAGGTGAACTCTGTGCCTGCCTTTTTGAGGAATTGCCAGACTGTCTTCTAGAACAGCTAGACTATTTTACCTTCCCAGCAGCAATGGATGAAGGCTGTAGTTTCTCCACATCCTCATCAATGGTTGTTATTGTCTTTTTTTTTTTTATTATTATTTTTTTTTTTTTAAAGATTTTATTTATTTATTCGACAGAGATAGAGACAGCCAGCGAGAGAGGGAACACACAGGGGGAGTGGGAGAGGAAGAAGCAGGCTCACAGCGGAGGAGCCTGATGTGGGGCTCGATCCCACAACGCTGGGATCACGCCCTGAGCCGAAGGCAGACGCCTTAACCGCTGTGCCACCCAGGCGCCCCGTCTTTTTTTTTTTTTTTAATTGTCACAGTCATCCCAGTGGGTGTGCAGCGGTATCTCACTGTGGTTTAGGTTTCCGTTTCCCTAGTGACTAGTGACGTTGACCATCTTCTGTGTTTATTGGCCATTTGTGTATCTTTGGAGAGATGTCTGTTCAAATCCTTTGCTCGTTTTTAAATTGGATATTTTAACTTTCTAACATTGAATCGTAAGAGTTTTTATATATTCTGGATACTAGTCCCTTATCAGATATATGATTTACAACTATTTTCTTCTATTCTGTGCATTGTCTTTCCAGTTTCTTGATGGTGGCCTGTGAAGCACAAAAATTTTTAATTTTAATGAAGTCTGAGTTACTATTTTTTCTTGAGTGCTTGTAATTTTAGGGTTATATCTAAGAAAGCGTGGACTAATTCAGGGTCACAAGGATTTGTTCTTGTGTTTTCTTTTAAGAGTTTTATAATTTTAGCTTTTACGTGTAGGTCTTTGATCCATTTTCAAGTTCATTTTGTGGTTGTTTGTTTAATTCATTTACCTTTGTTCTTTGCCCCGTGGATATCCAGTTGTCCCGGCATCTATTGTAGAGACTGGTTTTCCCCAGTGAATTGTTCTGGCACCCATGTTGGAAATCACTTGACCCTAAATACAGGGATTTATTACTGGACTCTCAGTTCTTTTCCATTGACCTGTATGTCCGTCTTTATGCCAGCACCACACTGTCTTGAATGAAATGGGAATTATGAGTCTTTTAACTTTGTGCTTCTCTTATCAGCATTGTTTTGACTATTCTGTGTCACTTGTGTTTCCATATGAATTTTAGGACCAGCTTGTCAATTTCTGCAAAGTAGTAATCTGGGATTTTGATAAGGATCGGACTGGATCTATAGATCAATTTGGGGAATATTGCAAGCTCTACTTTTTTTGTGGTCTCTGGCTTATAAAAATGATAGATCCTTTCCTAGAAGGCTCAACAAATATAAAATCCCTAAGTATGTCTCCCATTTTAGGCACCATATTCAATAAAAACTTCTAGCATTTTATACCTATATTTATATTTTTTTCCCTTCACATTTGAAAACACAGTTGTGGAACTTACTACGTTCATTAGTCACCTGATGAAGTTAAAGGTCCCACCCAGGCTGTGCTTAGCAGTTCCTGTCTTCACAGTGTGTTACGCAACTGGACCTCCTGTCACATACAGTACAGTGACTTTCTTGTTTTCTAATTTCGTTATAAAGTATATAAAGAGAGGACAGTGCAGCCTGTAGTGAAATAACTGGAGAAACACATACTCATGTTCGTGCAGCGAAGGCAGTACTGACAGAACAGAAACTTGGGCGGGCAAAGCCTGACCTCATGCAGGCCCTGGGCGTGATTCTTCCCCCGGCCAGTGAGCAGAGTCCAACGGAGAATTGTTCAGGGTGGTGAGGAATGATGTGTGTGATTCCCAGACAGAGGATGACTTCTGGCGAGTGAGGACTGCCTCCAAGTCCAGAAGCAGCCCGTCCTCACTTAGCTCTCCCACCCTCCCCTCTCTAGCAAGACACGCTGGATGCCGACATCCGCATAGAGACAGAGGATCAGGGCATGTACAAGTGCATGTCTTCCCGGCACCTCTTCAGGCTGCTGGACTGCTTGCAGGAGTCCCACTCATTCTCAAAGGCCTTCAACTCCAATTACGAGCAACGGACGGTCCTGTGGAGAGCAGGTAAGGCTACACAGCGGCTAGGACAGGTGGCCGCAGGGGTCGTCGTTCTAAAAAGATGTTCTAAACACTTCTAAACGTTCTAAACACTTAAAGCCTTTGAGAAACTCCTCATATTGTACACTCGGCTGGAATAACGTGCCAGATATTTTCATGCTTCAGGGGAAAAGAAGGACATGATGGACACATTCCATCCCAGTACCAGGAATACTGCCTGGCACGTGGGAGATTTTCAGGAAGTATTTGACGGAAAAATGAATTGATAAATCTAGCAAACCAAGACATTTTACATTAGGTTAAAATGGTGTAGTTATATATGATGATATAAAAATGGTGGTAGTCTAGGAGAAACGGAAAGCATTCATACATTTGCTGAGGCTTTTAGGGGTTCTCTCTCTTTCCCCCCTCCAAAAATAAACACATAAACCCTGGAAGTAAGTGATATATGCAAGGCGACAGTGGGAGTCTCATTTTGTGAACTTCACACAAAAGTGATACTTTGTATAACTTTTGTATTATTACCATTACCGGGTAACCATTGATTTTCTTCCCAAATACCTATTTTTATCCATAATTTTATGATGTCATTTTTCTTTGTGGCTTTAACATGTCTAGATGTTTTATGCCTTTGCCTGTGATGAGGTTTTGCTTGTGAGAGTGGTTTACACATCTCTGTGGCTGATTAGTACTGTTTTAAGAAAATGTGATTAAGAGTAATGTTATATGTCAATTATACTTCAATTGAAAAAAAGAATGTGAAATATTTCTTTCAGTGTTCCCTAAAGTAACCAGCTTAGATTCCCGCATGATTTCTCAGCATTATCCTAGAAGTGTGCACTGTTTATATGACTGTGTAATCTCTAGGTTTTAAAGGCAAATCTAAACCTAATCTTCTAAAACAAGAAACCAGCAGCCTGGCCTGTTGTTTGAGGATCCTGTTCCGGATGTATGTCGACGAGAACCGCCGGGATTCCTGGGAGGAAATACAGCAGCGACTTTTAACGTAAGAAGATTGGTTTCTGATTAAATGTCTTATCTGTAAAACACAAAACGCATCACAATAATACTCTGAATTGAAGAGAATAAGAGAAAAATACCTGTGTGCTGACGCCTTCACAGACTGCTCTCCTTTTGCTTCTTTCTTCTATTTGCTGACACTTGTATTTCACTTTTCTTAATGGCCTGAATAGGGCAGGACCTCATTTCTTTCATTCACAAGTTTCTTAAGGCACAGAAACATGGGCAGTAAAAAGCACTCAGAGTCAGCAAGCCTGGAGTGAAGTCCTAAGTCCCTTGAGGTCAATGGCAGCTCTAACCTCCCATCCTCTCTTCTTTCCAAGAGGAATGTATTGGAATCATGTGGATTACCAGGGTGTTCCAACTTGGATTATGTGGAAATCAGCAGTAGGGGGATGGCATGGAAAGAGCCCCAGACAGAAGAGTAGATCTTTGCCACCCAGCTTCCTGTGAGCGAGATGCTCCGTCTAAGCCCTTTTCACTCTTACAAGATTTAAAACCATTAACATGCAGTGCTGACAGCCATGTGATGAGACATGCACTCTCCTGCACTGCTAGTGGGAACGTGCAGGGAGGGGATTTTTCCGGAAAGCGGGTGGCATTAAAATCAGGAGCCTTAATGTTCATTCACTTTCTTTGACACAGTAATCCCGCTGTTACGGAATCTACTTAAGAAAATGTCTTAGAGGGGCGCCTGGGTGGCTCAGTCGGTGGAGGATGCGACTCTCGATCTCGGGGTCTTGAGTTTCAGCCCCACATGGGGGTAGAGGTTACTTTAAAAGAAAAAAAAAAGTAGCTATTGTATGCAACAGGAGAGGAGAGAGGCAGTGTGTAGTCAGCTGTGGATGATCGGCTCTGTGTTCCTTGTGTGCAAACACTGATAGGGCCCTAAGCTGGGAGCAGGCCCTGGGCTAAGTGAACATTGAACACGCGGGTTTCATGTAAACTTCACAGCAACCCCCCGAGTTTGGTACAATTATTTATCCCTGTTTTACAGCCGAGGAAACTGAGGCTTAGTGATTTGCTCCGGATGGCACAGCCAGAGCAGGTGCCCAGTAAATAAGTACTCATTGCAAGAACGAAGAGTTCTCCACTCCAGTGAGTGTAGAGGTTAATCTTCTGTCTGACGTGTCTCCCTCTCTCTTGATTCTTCCAGCGTGTGCAGTGAGGCCCTTGCCTATTTCATCACAGTGAATTCTGAGAGCCATCGGGAGGCCTGGACAAGTCTTCTGCTGTTACTTCTAACAAAAACCCTTAAAATAAACGATGAAAAGGTATAAACCAGGAAACTAATGTCCCCACTCAGACCCAGGTTTGGGTTCCTTTATATTCGGAATTTAAAGTAACGATTTCCTCAGTTCTTCCAAGAATGGTCACATAACCAGCACCATTCTAGATTCATTAGAGGAAAGTTCATTCATTACAGACAGGGGTGCCATAGCATCCTGAGAAAGGCTGACGCTGAAACCACGCACGTAGCAGTTAAGCTTCTGCAGGGATTTTGAGCGCAGCTGTGTTAGAAGAGGGTCCAGATAGTGAAGCCCTGGCTCAGAAGGGGGGTGTCTGCTTTGCTAAAATGAATGCTGACTTGGTAGCAAAGCTGTCCCCCAAAAATTTGTGTTTCAGTTAAGCATAATTAAAAGATGTTCTAATTTGCAAATTTTCCCCCCAACTTTTTAATAGCAAGAAAAAGCACCAATATTGCAAAAAGTTCCAGGGTGAGATGAATACTTTTGAGAAACTAGTGCCAGAAAAAGTAGCTCCCTATCTAATCTGACCTCTCTTCTTCTCTCCCACCTCAAGTTTAAAGCACACGCTTCTATGTACTACCCCTACTTGTGTGAAATTATGCAGTTTGACCTGATTCCTGAGCTCCGAGCAGTTCTCCGCAAGTTCTTCCTGCGGATAGGTGTTGTCTATAAGATATGGATTCCGGAAGAGCCATCACAGGTACCAGGAACACTGTCCCCAGTGTGGTAGCCCTGGCCCCTGCGGGCCACCACTGCAGCTTTGCAGAACGTTCACCACGCCACCTCTGCCTGGCACATCTCGTGGAGGGTCAGATCATAGGCACAGGGAGTCGGCATCTGGGAGCTCAGAACGGCCTGGTGGAAGCTGGCCTCGACGCGGGTCCCATCAGTCCCTGGCTGAGCCGTTGTGCTGTTTCATTAAAGTGTTGCATACCCAGTTAACGCGGTAGGTGGGGAGTCTGTTTCATCTCTGTCATTCCGTCTTCCTGACTCACCTGTCAAGCCTGTCACCGCACATGCGCCATTTCCTAGCAGAGTCCCATGATTGGCTGTACGCGTTCTGTCGGAGGAAGTTGTTGTCCTTGAAAATACTGAACATAGCTGTAGAGGTTCGTGATTATTAGAGAGTATGTTAATAAAATTTCTTGTAACGGCTAAATGCCGCCTTAATTATGCTGGATTTTTTGTTGTCATTTGAGTGTGTTGGAGAATTTTGAGTGTTTTTGTCAGTTGTGAGTCAGCTGTAGTTAGATTAGTTTGGAGAAAGTTTGGGGAAAAGGGTTGTTTTTGTTTTGTTAATGCCTGAGTGATTTTTACAGTACTTTATGAAAAGCTATTATTGAAGATTTCATTGAAAGCAGAGTTTAGTAATTATGTTAGAATTAAGAGCTTGCAAGGTTAAAAATTTTAAAAAGGTAGTGCCTCCTGGCTCTCCCTGTTTTAGTAACCTGGGGAGAAAAAGTCTATAGGGAAAAGTAAAAAATGTATTGAAGACGATTAGCCTTCCTTGGAAGTAAGTATTTGTGGATGGGTATGAAAATTTCCAGAATACATTGTCCATCTCACACCCTCTGAAATCTAATATATGAAGTAGTAACAAAAATGAAGTAATGACTTAACAGAGTTAATTGATATTTGAGCAAACCCTTTATTTTTACCTCAGAATAGTGAGTGTAGTGTCCCTCCTTTGCACAGTCCCCTTTCAAGGGCCCTCCAGAGAGGCATGGCGGCTGTGCGGGAGAAGGGCCGTCTGCAAAACTCCTCAGCCACGTGTCATGAATCCTTGACCCAGAGTCGGCCTGTGCTATGGTGGGACCAGCACGGCTGAACTGTGACCGTGGCAGGAGATGGCCTGTGCCCAGCTACTGCCATGAACTCAAGCCTCGGAGCTGCATTCTTTGGAAGGGTTGGATTCTGGGGGCCCTTATTGTGTTACTAAAGGTGCAGTATAGTCTTAACGGCAATTAGAACTGAATCCTGATACGGCAGCTTATGTAAAAGTTTGCAGCAAACAGGCCTGCCGCCTGCAAGCAGTCTGTTTGGAAGCTTGATTTATTCTGAGTCGGTGAGAAAGAGAACACACGCTTCACTCCGCCCCCTCACCCAGGGCTCCCCGAGAGCTGCACTCAGCAGGAGAACCAGTGTTACACGGAGTCATTACCACATTCAGTCTTCTCCCTGCCCTTCAGTCCTGGAAATTGGGTTGTATTGATGTCAACTCTGGTGCCTTAGAAGTTAGCAAGTTGGGAACCTATCTAAAATCGGCTGTTTTTTTTTTCTTTATAGAGAAGGATTTCTGGTGCTTTTGTTTCCTAAGAAACTGATTTCTTAAATTTGTTTGTTTTTAACAGCTTTGAGAAATGTTTGGTTTGGGCCGGTAGTACTCTTATTTTTTTTTCTTTCCCCCAAAGTATTTTAATTTATCTACCAAAGAAAAAAAGAGCAGGTTTAAGTTTTTATGTTACTTACATACATTAGAGAAGAGGAGCTGTATCATTTAGGAGGAAGGGACCGTGGGCGAGTATTTTACTGTGAATGGAAAATGTCAGCACCTTTGACTGACCTTGTCCTGGGATGTATTACGTCTTTACGCTGCCGCCAAGACTCCCTCCCCGGTACTGTGGTCGGTCACAGCCTCAACAAGTCCGTGCTCTCCATCCACATTTGTCCTGAAGGCATGCCCAGGAACGTGCCACTGCATCCCTGACTGGAGACTTCTCCTTTCCTCCTGAGGTTCTCATGTGCCATTTTCTTCAGCGGTGACCCCACCACCAGTGTCTTCCTGCCTTCTCTTTCATTCTTGCCACCTCTTGCAGAGCGGGAAGTGTGTGACCACATTTTGTTCCATGCCCAAATATTCAGCTTTGAATTTTTTTTTTTAACTTTGTCTTTTAAAAGATTGGATTTTCTGAATGAGGCATTTGAATCGTACCAGCATGGACCTTTTAAAAACCGGGATGTCAAACCATTTGGGGTAATTGTTCTTGCCGGTGGCCCGTGACGTACAGAGGAATTCCTTACCTCTACTAATAAGCCATTCAGCCTAAATTCTACTTTGTGAATAAATCTGTTCTATCTCATGGTAAATGTGGCTTGTGCCACTCAAACACTAGTGAGAAGAGTGTGTGTGACTGCAGCCCCAGGCCAGGACGCCATTCACTAACAAAGTTAGAAAAGATGGAGCATTTCCAAGGCCTTATTTCTTTGTCAGGATGCTTTAAGTGTTGATTATATGTGCTGGGTCTCTAGAGAAGTTTTTGTTCCAACACTGCTACTTGGAGCAATTTTGTTTTTCTGCACTGTCCTTTAGGGAAATCACCAGCTCTGGCATCTTAACAACAAACGGTGGATGGGAAATTTGATTTCTAATATGCATCTTTAGAGTCAAATACACCTTTTTCCTCTTACTCCTCATGTACAACCAAAGAGCTACATTATGGAAATTGTATCATATCTGGAAACACAGCATTTTCCTCTGACAGGTGACTTTTGTACAAAATGCAGAAAAAAAAAAAACCCATAGACCTTTTTGTTGTTCTTTTGTGATTATGGCTTTCCATTTCACAGTCTTTATAGTTCTCGAAGGAACCTGCAGACAGAGGCAATTACGATCGTCCCATTCAAACGTTTGTTGTTACGATGCAAATGGATATTGGTTGAGACAGAAGCTAGATCCTTACTACTGCATTCCCTGGGTTCTGTTTTAACATTTGTGTTAAAGTAGACATAACCTGAACTCATGTAAAATCCTGGAGTTTTATTATCAGCAGCTTTGCAGTTGGAGAAACAAAGAAACCAAAGCTGATTATTTAGAAGAATGAATCTATCTGGAAATCCTTGCTCTCAAAAAAAGACACTCATCAAAGGTGTAGTTTTTCTCAGTGTTCTAATTTTTAAAAAATTTTATCTTCATATTTGCATCAAATATTTCTTTATGTGCAAAATGTATGTTTTACCTCCTTAAAATGCCTAAAAGTTAGTTAATAGCTACTATTGTTTAATCTATACACAATGATTAAGTGCATTTAATATTGGTAATTTAATGAAAAGCATTCCCTGCCCAATGGATGTATACATTTTTGAAAGAATAAGCTGAATTATATAATATGAAATGCTATGTAAAGTTTTCTATGTAAAAATATTATGTATAATACTGTTAAAATCCCATGCTTTAATCAGGTGGTAAATCAATAAAGTTTTAAAAAGTAAAGCTGTTTTTAATATAGTAATTTGTATGTGTGTGTATAAAATCAAGCTATAATTTTGGGTACATTTGTTCTTATGGCAGCTATAAGCTTATGGTTCTCAACTGGTAGTAAAATGTGGCCTCAATAGTTAACAAAAATAATTTCTAATAGGAGAATATTAATTGTGGGTTTTAATTATTTTAAGTAAGGTTCTCTTCTTCCCCCTCCCTCCCAATGAAAGGGGAAAAAATCCAGTCACGAGAAGATTCTTATTTATCTCTTGAATTCACTTTAACTCATTAATTAGTTTGACCAGTGGGTGAGTTCCCTAAAGAAGACAAAAATCTCCTCTTGCGGGTGTTGAGGGCAGATTTGCAAAGGATGACTCACAGGGTAGCCGACTTGGACACTGAGTGGAAGGCAATTCTAAGGTTCACAAAGGGTGCCAACGTAGGAAGGCATGGCTTGGCTTTACTGCCTCTGAATTCAAATTCCATTTTTTCTGAAATATCCTAAAATTGTAAATCACCATTGTGCTTAAAATACTCCCCTGCTGAAATTGACTAATACTCATCTTTATTAATTTATTGGAATAAAATGGCGACTCTGTATGGCCCCACATATCAGGTGCTTCCAGTGAACAACAAAAGGAAAAGGTTTCTAAAGAGTCTTTATCTCACCATAGCAGGTAGTGCCTGGGTTTTACCTAGGGCAGTGGTTTTCAACCTGCTGCCAACCAGGAGTTTCCAATTCTGTCCCCAGGGGGCACTTGGGACACTTGGCAGCGTCTGGAGACATTTTGGGTTGTCACAGCAGGAGGGTTGGGTAGGATGCTGCTAAACAGCCCCCACCGGAAGGAATTACCCAGCCTCAAGGTCTGACTGGTGCTGAGGTTGAAAAACCCTGAACTGAATTGACTCGAAGTCTAAGAAGGTTTCTCTGGTGTGGTGCTGTAGGACCCAAGAGTCTGTCTGCGGCAGATACTGTCAGCTTTCTCTGGCCTTCCTGTTACAAAAAAAAAAAAAAAAGGCATTTCTGCTTACCCATTTTAGAAAGGGCATGCTGAGGTCACTGGTTGAGGAAGGACCAGTTCCACATCATTTATTTAAAGTGCTATTATTTAAGCATTTTGCAAGGTAGTTTCAGCATTATGCCTGTATCCTCCCTGCCCACAGACTGGAGCACATTTTAGACAAAAGTACATTTTCTTTTTCAATGGACCAGAGTGGTCCCTGGATTTTTTTGCAAGGCTGTGTACCACACCAGTTGTCCAGTTCAAGAAACCTGCTAAATTGTCCTTGAATGAGTGAGTTGTGTCACATCTTGGGTGTGGCCAGCTTAGTAAATGCAACGACATACCCACAGCAAAAGAAGAAGGGGTGAGGACTCCCCCAGGATTCTGGCAGAAGTGACTTCAGTATTTTTAAACATGTCTGTTTCCAGACACAAGCCAACCTGATCTGGTGCCCAACTGAAGATCGAACCTTTGCAGATCATTTGTATGTAAGTCAGTTTTCGTCGTCCCCAGAGACTCCCCGTCTTGGCATAAAGCTTCTATAGCTTCTTCACTGACCTAATTTAGATCTGCTTAAAGAACGGATCTTGATTTATGTTCAAGAAGCACCTTGTGTTCTGGTAAACTTCTTAGCTTGAGTGAATTTGACCTTAAATAATGGCAAGCAAAAACCAAGCACCATTCTATAGGAGAGGCCAGTGGACAGATCACGGAAGCTGGAATGAAGAACTCTTTGTACAGAAGGATTTGTGCTAACTTTCTCCCCCTTTTGGGGCATCAGCAATAAGCAGGCTATTAATGTCACTTTTTAAAGAACTAACATTTACTGATGGCTTACGGCACTGCAGACACTGTACCAAGTGCTTTGCATACAGGAAATCCTTTATACTTCACAGCAACCGTATGAAATAGATAGCATTAGACATCCATTTTTTAAAGTGTATTTATTTACTTATCCATTTTAATAATCTCTACAGCCTACATGGGGCTCAAACCTATGACCAAGATCAAGTCACATGCTCCACCGACTGAGCCACCCCAAGTGTCCGACTTTTTGATTTTGGCTCAGGTTGTGATCTCCAGGTCGTGAGATCAAGCCCCACATCGGACTCGACACTCAGCTGTGGAGTCTGCTTGGGATTCTCTCCCTCTCCCTTTGCCCCTCCCTTTTGTGCTCTCTCTGTAAAATAAATATGTATGGGCGCCTGAGTGGCTTAGTTGGTTAAGCGTCACCTTCGGCTGAGGTTATGACTCAGGGTCCTGGGATCTAGCCCTGTGTCATCAGGCTCCCTGATCAGCGGGAGTCGGCTTCTCCCTCTCCCTCTGCCCCTCCCCCTGCTCCCGCTCTCTGTCTCTCTCTCTCTCTCAAATAGGTTAATAAAATCTTTAAAAACACACACACAAAATAAATTGCCAAAATAAATACATAAATACGTAAATAAAAGTTATATGTCGGGGCGCCTGAGTGGTGCAGTCGTTAAGCGTCTGCCTTCGGCTCAGGGCGTGATGTCGGCGTTCCGGGATCGAGCCCCACGTCAGGCTTCTCCACTGGGAGCCTGCTTCTTCCTCTCCCACTCCCCCTGCTGTCTCTCTCTAATAAATAAATAAACCTTTAAAAAAAAAAAGTTACATGTCAAAATAGTGTTTGAAAACACATTCCATCCTCCTTCCTTGACAAATAAAACCTTTGCAATACCTGGAAGTTAAAGACTGAATTCTCAGAGTTCCAGGTCAGAACACAGCAGCATGGAAAGAAATAAGCCCTTACTGCCCCCTTTCTCTCCCTACTCCGAGCCTCAACCTGTACCACAAGGCTTTGAATGTGTGTGCGTGGATATGCAGCTCCATCCAAACCCCCCCCGAAAACACATCTGTCCCCAGGTCACACTGCGAGTGTGTGGGTGTTCACAGCTGTTGTGTATCTGCTCTCAGGAGTGACCCAGCCAAGAGATTTCCACAGACACTGGAAGAGGGCTTGGGGCCTCTCAGTGGGGAATTCCAGGGTCCCCAGAATGGTCTGAAAGGCGGTGATAAGGGTTCTGGGTGAGCACGCCCTCTCGGTGCATGGACCCCTCACCTGTGGGCAGCTGGAGCGGGACCAGCACCACACCCTCTAAAGGACAGGGGCCAAGGCAAGGGTCCAAAGGCCTGTCCAGGTCTCCAGCAGTACCTGCCACCTGGGAAAACGAAGGACTGGGGACAACGGGAGGACGTCAAAAGTGCGTTGTCACCCGGTCTTGGGATGGAGATAAGAGTTAACACTGCTTCGGACAGTTACCATTTTTCAGGCGCTCTTCCACAGGCCTCATCTTTCCTGGGTCTGACATACTCTCAGCCCCCCGGGAGGCAAATTATTACTATCACTACTATAGAGATCAGACAGCTCAATTCTAAGTAACTTGCCCGGTGTTATACAGACGGCGTGAAGGTCTTAACCTGGGTAGTCAAGTCCATGCTCTCTCTCTCTCTCTTTTTTTTAAGGTTGTATTTATTTGACACAGAGCACAAGCATAGGGAGTGGAAGGCAGAGGGAGAGGAAGAAGCAGGTTTCCTGCTGAGCAGGGAGCCCGATGCAGGGCTCGATCCCAGGACCCTGGGCTCATGACCTGAGCTGAAGGCAGACAAACCCAGGCGGCCCCATGCGTTTAACTAGTATGATACAACAGGATCAAAGATGAGTGACAGTACAGGTCTGGTAAAAGATGTGTCAAGCTATGTCACTTCTATCTCAATAAAGCAGGGGGGATAAAAATATGCTGAGAAATTGTTAACCAAAAGAAAGCAGGTCTAATAATACTGATGTCAGACAAATAGAATTGGAAGAGGAGAAGTCTGAAAGGACCAAAGAAGAATATTTCACATCGTCAGATGGTAGACTTCATCGGGAAGAAATGGCAGGCAGCTTATCTGCCTAATAGCTTCAAAACATACAACGAAAGACAACTGAGTACACTTTAACAATGACAAAGCCAGAATCATGGTGGGAGACCAACATGGCTCTCAGAGAACATCTGATAAAGCAAAATTAAAATAAGGACATGGAGAACATAAAATATTACCCACAGTGAATGTCCTAATTAGCTAAAGACCAAATCCTCTCATGTTCTTACTGTGTGAATTTTTCACCATGTGTACGTTAGCAGTTGTAGCAAACCTGGGACTGTGTGTATGTGATGGGCTGGGGGAGAGTGGGGGGGGTAGAGATTCCCAAGGGAGCCTTCAGGTATCACCCACGGGGATTGGAGGAGGACACACCAACCTTCCTGTGCCCCTCACCTGCATGGATTTCCTTGCGGCTGCAAAGGGCAAGGGGAGTGGGCACCACTAGAGCTGTGTCTGCAGACATGATAACCTTGGCACACCTCAGGGCTTCCTGCAGAAACTGGAAGAGAAGCTAGACCTACACGAGACGCCAGCCAGCCTCCTTCGTGATTAGCTCTCAGGGATGAAAAACTGTTAAATCATCAGGATTGTTCTCACCAGGACTGGTGGAAAATCTTTGTCCAGGAAAGCAGATTAGTATGATTGATTACTCGTGCTATTGCTGCAATGGTAAAAATACATCTTTTCCACCAGCGTCTTAATAACTTATACCTTTCTCAATGGACTTTATTTATATAGGGCATTTCATTCAACATTCAATAAATACTTACTGAGCAGGTACTATGCGCTAGGTGCTGGGGGGGCAGCTGTAAATAAGATAAATAATGTCCTTTCTAATAGAGTCCTTAAGCTGATGGTGAGGGGAGCAATTAACAAAGACAATTGCAAAGAATGATAAACACTATGAGGAAAACAATGGTCTATTGAGGCTAAGGTTGCCAGATAAAGTACAGGACACCTGAGACGATGTGAATTTCAGATAAACAAGGTATGATCTTTTAGTAGAAGTATGTCCCATGCAATATTTATACTAAAAGATCATGCATTGTTTTTCTGAGATTCACACTGAACTGGGTGTCCTGTATTTTACTTGCTAAATCTGGCAAACCTGGGCACCTGAGTGACTCAGTTGGTTAAGCATCTGCCTTCTGCTCAAGTCATGATCCCAGGGTGCTGGGATCGAGTCCCGAGTCGGGCTCCCTCTACCCCTCCCACCTGCTTGTGATATCTCTCTCTGTCAAATAAATAAAATATTAAAAAAAATAAATCTGGCAAACCTAAATGTCGAGTTACCGGGTGTAGAGAGTGGGCAATTTCAGATAGTGTGGAAGGCCTCTCTGAGGAGGTGACATTTGAGTGGGAATCTGGATGTACAGAGGGAGCCTGTTATTCAGGGGTCTAGAAGAGCATTCCAGGCACAGGGAGGGGCAAGTATGAACAAGTATGAACACTCTGAGGTGGAAATAAGCTGGGAGCTTGGAAGAACAGAAAGGAAGGCGAGGTGGCTAAGTTGAGTGAGGGTGGAGAGGAGGAGGGAGAAAGGTGATGAGGTCAGACAGGTTGGCAGGGGCCAGAACTTGCAGGGTTTGTGGATTGTGATAAGAGATGTTGAATAATTTTACAAAAAAGTTACATCTGTGACCCTTTCACTCAGAGCAATTTTTGCATTTTATCTCAGGAATTGCTTTTACAGATTCATAGCCCGAGTGCTGCCAAAGATAAAGTCAGACATCGTTAAAGCAGTAAAAACGATTTTATTCAGAAACTACTCACAGTGGGGGAGAGAGTTGATTCCACCTGTGCATTTAATTTTTTAAGATTTTATTTATTTATTTTGAGAGAGAGAGAGAGAGAGAGAGAGAGAATCTCAAGCAGACTCCTGGCATGGAGCCAGGCACAACCCTGAGATCACGACCTGAGCTGAAACCAAGAGTTGGATAACTGACTGGGCCACCCAGGCACCCCTGATTGGACATTTTATTTTATTTTTAAGATTTTTTAATTTATTCATTCGACAGAGAGAGACACAGCCAGCGAGAGAGGGAACACAAGCAGGGGGAGTGGGAGAGGAAGAAGCAGGCTCCCAGTGGAGGAGCCTGAAGTGGGGCTGGATCCCAGAATGCCGGGATCGCGCCCTGAGCCGAAGGCAGACACCTAACGACACTTAACGACTGTGCCACCCAGGCGCCCCTGGACATTTTATTTTTTTATTTATTTTTAAAAAACATTTAATTTTTTTATTTGTCAGAGAGAGCACACAAGCGGGGAGGGGGAGCGGCAGGCAGAGGCAGAGAAGAGAAGCAGGCTCCCTGCTCAGCAAGGAGCCAGATGCAGGACTTGATTCCAGGACCCTGGGATCATGACCTGAGCCAAAGGCTGCCGCTTAACTGACTGAGCCACCCAGGCATCCCTTAAACTTAAAGCATTGGTCAATGTAAATGTCATCAGGCTAGCTATGTCTGCTAGCTGGCAATTATCAAGGTTAGGCTCCCATCTGCCCACAGAGAATGAGAAATAGGCCTCGCCTTCCTGATGATTATATTTCAAAGTAATGGCTTTCAGGTCATTGAGAAAGACACTCCTGAATTGCAGGAGATACATACACATCTCGAAGGGACAGAAGAAGGATTCACAATTTTAAGTCCTTTTAAGCAAATGCTCTAAGAAAGGGAGGTTGGGGCCTATGCTCAGGTGTTGGCTAGAACAGATGGTAAATTCTCCTGGCAGCATTGAGCTTTCTCAAGCAGTCATGTGGTGTGTGTGCATGCGTGCGTGCGTGTGCGTGTGTGTGTGTGTGTGGTGGGGGTGGTGACGGAGGGGGACACTGGGGTCATCCTAAGGTTCAAGTTTGGTCATCTCTTACTGCAGAGGTTTGGACAGAGTCATTATCTGCTGAGAGTTCTGCAGTTCTCAGTGCCTATATAATTCTGTGTTCTTATACTTGTTTCCTTGAGTGATAACTAAATACATGCCTTTCAGTCCCCCGAGTCCGTGAGCTAGCAATTGCAAGGGATGGGCTCTGAAACAGCTGGGCCTGGGACTGCTGGTGGCTGAAAGTGAGGGCTGGGATTTCCCTATGTCCCCATTGTTTCCTGTCGTTGTCACACTCTACAGATCACCAGATCCTACAGGCTCTGCCCCTACAGGAGACCCTGAAGCTGTCCACTCGTCTCCATATGCACTGTTACTCACTTGAGTCCGGCCCATCACATCTCTCTCCTGGATGCCTCCAGGCTCCCTGCTTCAAGCTCTTCACCCCCATCCCCATACAGTCCATTCCCACACAGAAACCGGTGGGCCTTTTAAAGTGTAGATTTGGTGGCTATCCCTTAATGGATGCAAGTGAGACCTAGTCTAAACAGGGCTTATGAGGTCTACATCATCGGGCCCATGCTGGCCTCTCTAACTTCACCTCTTGCCTCTCTTCACTTCATTAAGCCCCAGCCCAGCTGGCTCCTGCCTCAGAGCTCAGGCTGTTGGAATGCTCTCCAGGAGGATCTTGACACAGTTGTCTCCTTGTTGAAATTCAGGTCAAGTGTCACTTGTTCAGAGGTTTTCTCTGACCAACCAATGACCTTCCAAGTCACTACCTGTCATATCACCGTTTTAAATTTTCTTGTTGTAGCGCTTATCAAGACCTCAAATGATTTCGTGTATACCACGTCTCCCTCTAAAACCTGCGCTCTGCGAGGGGCAGAAAGGTCTCCTCGGTCTGAAAGGCTATGGACATGGCTTTGAGCAGCTCGTTCCAGTTACAGAAGACCTACTACATGCCTCACTGCAGCCGTAGATCAGGCTAGGTCGCACTCCAGCGGCCACTCGCTGAACTCCTGTTGGTTCTCAGGAATAGAGGGATTGTGACGCCCCAAGCCGCTGTCTGAGCCAAAGGGCCTTGTCGCTTGTGACGTCAGCGCAAACACAGAGCCGGTCGCGATTGGCCATTCGAGCTTGGGTGGGGCCTGAGCGCTCCTGGCCCCGCCCCCCGCCTCTGCCCCGCTCACGCATGCGCCCGGGCCGCAGCCTCGCCGCCGCGCCATTTTGCCGGGGTTTGAATGTGAGGCGGAGCGGCAGCAGTGGTGGGTAGTGCCGGCTACAGTTCGCCGTTGAGATTCCCTTCTCCGTTCCCGTATCCCCAAGAGGTGAGGCGCGGGGCGTGCACGGCCTGGCAGGGTGGCCTCTTGGGACCCCGCTGGGGGAGGGATGCGGCGCTCCTCACACTTCCGAGCGCTGGGAAGCAAGGACCGCGCCTCTGGGCGAGAACGGAATGTGGGCCTCTGCTTCGGGCGGCGCCTTCGGGAGAGGTTTTGCCTGCACAGACGGGTCTCGCCTCACCTCGCGGCGTTCCGGGGCTCAGGCCCAAGCTCAGCGGTCCTCGGGCCTGTGTGGGGCGAGGGCCCCCGAGGCGCGGCCTAACGCGAGTAGCCCGAGTGCCCGCCCCTTCCCCCCCCCCCAGCGCCGCGCGGATTGGTCGCGCCGCCGCCGGGCCGCTGGGTAAGGCCGCCTCTCATTGGTCGCGCCCGCGCGTCCGTCCTCGTCGCGCCCGGCCACCCGCAACGTGAGCGGAGTGCCGCGGCGAGGCCTGTCCGGCTGGGATGCGGGGTCCGAGCCGGCCGCCGTCCATAGGTGGCCTCTTTCCCGGTCCCCGGGACTCACGTTCTCATTGGAAGGGGGACCTTTAATCTCCCTGTGCTTCAGTTTCCCCAACTGTAAATGGGCATCCCTTTGCCGAGTTGCTTGAGGATTACGTTCTAGTCCATGCACCTGCCCAGGAGTGTAGGGTCCCGCTCTTGGGGGAGACGCGAGAGTGTGGTAGTTCGGAGCATGAGCTTTGGAATTAGAAGGCCTGGGTTCGCTCCAGAGTTGGCCTCCATGGGAGTGCTTTTTAGGGCTAGTCGCTTCATCCCTCGGAGTCTCCCCATTTCCTTATTCGCAAAGTGGGGTTGAGGATCCAGGGAGTTATTACCGTGGTTTACAAAGTCCCACCCGAAGTGACTATTGTCTGCCTCTTCCCCATCTCTTCTTAGCCACTGTAGCCATACTGCTGACTTTGTGTTTTCTTAAATGTTCCAAGCTCGTGCCCACCGTGGAGCGTTTGGATGTGCCTTTCGTTTGCTTGGAAATTATCAGCATCAGAGCTTTGCAAGGCTGGCTCCCTGTCCTTTAAGTTTCATGCCCCTTACACCTTCTTTGATCAACTTCTCTGAGGACTTCTTTCAACTTTTTACTTAATAGCATTTATCATTAACTAGAATTACTTAGAGTTGTTAATTGTCTTTCTCAGCTGCTGGGTTGTAAACTTCAAGAGCAAGGACCTTGCCTGTCTTGTTTACTGCTATATTCTGGTGATGAGTGCTTACTACATGGTAGATGCACAAGTGTTGTTACTCCTTGGAGGCATAGAAGGGGGACTTTTTACTCCTGGATCCCACCTGTGTTCTTTTCTCCTCCCCCTAAACCCCCTCCCCTTAGTTGAATTTTCTTACCTGTGTGTGTTTCCACTTTCTGCATAATTCCTGGGACTCTTGATTCACCTGATCCCTCCAAGACACTTCGACTTCTTTCTTTCAATGCAAGGGAGTTTTCTCTTCACATCTGGTTACTTTGATTTCTGCTGCTTGGGGGCTGGGACAGAAGGTTTCCTATACAGGATGGGATGTGTTTGAGAGCAGTGCTTTAACTTTGGAATTAATTTGTTCATTCATTCATTTAATAACTATAGAACATCCACTTAATCTCTGGGAATACAGTGAAGAAATAAAAATGGACAAGGTCCTTTCCCTTGGGGAGCTTATATGCTAATGGGAGAAAGAAACAGTAATACACATAAATGAATTAGATAATTTCAGATAGTGACAAGTGACAGCGATGTGACAGATGAAGGCCTCTCTGGGGGCACCTGAGTGGCTCAGTCAGTTAAGGGTCCACCTTGATTTCGGCTCAGGTCATGATCTCAAGGTTGTGAGATCAAGTCCCGTGTTGTGCTCTGTGCTGGGTGTACAGTTTGTTTAGGATTCTCTCTTTGTCCCTCCCCACCTTCTCTCTCTGTCTGTCCCTCTCCCGCCCTCCCTCTCTCCCCATCTGTTAAAAAAAAAGAAGAAGAAGAAGAAGGCGGCTTCTCTGGAGAGGGGACATATGAGCTAAGATCAGGCATGGAAAGGTAAGGGGACAGAGCATTCCAGGCAGAGGGAATAGAAAGTACAAAGGCTTGAAGATGGGAACAAATTTAGAATATTGGAGGAAAATCCAACTTGCTACAGTAGTGTATGAAGAAAGAAGAGGTATTCAGGGAACAGATCATACAGGGCTTTGTAGACAATGTACAGTTTGGATATGATGGTGGTCTGTTCCAGAAAGTGGGGCGGGGGGGGATCGAGGTGTTGGGGTATGTTCTTGATATGTGTGTGCCAGATAGTTTTCATTCATTGGATCTCTTTCCCTTTCCCCAGATGTAAGGACTCAGGAATGGTTCTCTAATGTGGAGGAAATATCTAAGGAAAAGGCACAGATCTTGGATCAGCTTATGTCACAGATGTCTGTGAGATGGCCTTGGAAAGCAAAGTTTTTATTCCAAAAGTCTTCATCCATAACTGAGGGCCTGGGGGAAGAGGCTAGACTTAGGTCCAGCCGTTCATTCAACAAGAAGAACTTGGAATTTAGATAAGTCTCTCATCACTGATTTATTGTGGTACATGCGTTTTCTTTTTTAACTGAATTGGTAGGGATTTCTAAAGATCTGTGGAAATAGTAACGTATCTCGTATAAAGGCAAAATAGTGAATTTCCCATTTCTAGTTTGAATATTTTAAAATGAATAACAGTTTTACATTTACATATTGCTAATATTTTAAGGAGTCATAGTACTTTCACCTGCGGCCAAATTAGATCGCTTAATTAGACCTTGATCTTGCCGATATATTGGGAATACCTGTGGAATATTCTCTAAATTACCTGATTTGTCATGCTTTCCCAAATCAGGGCTAAGCTTACAATGTTTTTTTAAAGATTTTATTTATTTAAAAGAGAGGGAGAGCATCACACGCACGTGGGGGGAGGGGCAGAGGGAGAGGGAGAAGCAGACCCCCCCACTGAGCAGGGAGCCTGACCAGGGAGACTTACCCAGGGCTGGATCCCAGGACCCTGAGATCATGACCTGAGTCAAAGGTAAACGCTTAAACGACTGGTCACCCCAGGCTCCCCTACCATTTCGTTTTTTAGACATTATCACTAAGGAGATACAAAAAGGGTTTGTTAACAAATACTTAGTTCCTTAATTAGTACTAAACTCAAGGATCTGTGTAGTATTTTGACTTTCAGGGATTGTTGCATGCATATTTATATATCCCTGTGCGCCCCCACTTTTTTTTTTTTTTTTTTTTAACAGTCCTGCTTAGTACCTGAATTTTAGGGTCATTTTAGGGTCTCAGTACTTTGTCATTTTAGGATCATTCTATCATGTGGTCTTAGAATCAGTTGTCTCCACCTCTTCCTGTATTCACAGTCAATTGACCAGAACAGACATGTAAAATGATGGAATGTTTTTGATGGAAAAAAATCAATCAAAGGTGTGCAACATTTGAAAATAGCACAAGAGATATGTAGTAGATACCTATCACTATTGTAAAGCTCTAGGGAGATTGAAGTGAACAAAACACAAAGCCCCTACAAGAAAGCAAAGTAGTATGCCTTGTAAAATTTGGAAATTTGGAACTTGGAAAAATCAAGTAAGGGAATGAAGAGTGACTGAGATGGGTGCTCTTTTAGATAGGGTGGCCCAGGAAGGCATCTCTGAAAAGAGATGACCTTGGAAAGAGACCTGAATGAAGTGGGCAGTGAGCCACTCAGCTCTCCAGAGGCAGAGCTGTTCAGGCAGGTAGAATAGTAGTGCAAAGCCCTGAAACAAAAGTATAAGTGCTGGCATATATGGACGGTAATATAGGACAGATTTCAGATTCACTTCTTTCTTGAAAAACTTTTGAATGAACAGAAATTAATTATGGTGGATAAGTTGTCATTTGTTTATCTTACAGATGTAATAGTTCCCCTGTTAAGTTGGGGCTCCTCATAACAGATCCTCAAAGAATAGTCTCTAATACACCTTGGGAACTCCTGTTTAGCTAGTTGACTGACGTATTGACTCATCCTTTAGTTCATTCAGCAAATGCTTACTCAGTATCTCCTGTGTGCCAGACAATGGTAAAGTCCTGGGCTTACAGAGACAAGACATACAAAGTCCCTGCCCTAAGGAGCTTACAGGAAGGATAACAAGTATATCAAAGATATTTCAGATGATGGTTACTCCTGTTAATAGCGTAATGGGAATAAGGTAGATGATAATGGTGGAAGGCCCTTTTGGGGAGTTGACAGTGGACTGACAGCTGAACAGTACCCAATATCAGATGAGAAGGAAGAGCATTATTACAGCATGGAGAACTGTCTTGGCTGGTTCACGCAACAGAGGGAAGGCTTTTGTGGCTTGAACTTAGAGCCAAAAAGAAGCCAAAAGAAAGTAAATGAGGTTGACAGGTATCAGATTGCAGGGGACTCTGCCATGGTAAAGAGTCTGGAATTCTTTTTTTTTTAGGATTTTTTTTTTTTAAAGAAAGAGAGTGCACGCATGAGAGAGATTTAACACATGTGGGGAGAGGGGCAGAGGGAGAAAATCTCAAGCAAACTCCCCGCTGTGGAGCCCAACTTGGGGCTCAATCTTACAACCCATGAAATCATGACCTGAGACGATATCACAAGTTGATCACTTAACCGACTGAGCCACCCAGGCACCCCAAGAGTTCGAATTTTTAATATAGATAATTATGTGAAACATAAGAGATTTCGGCTGAGATTATATATAATGCTTTAAGAACATAATGAAGAAAGTTAGTTGGGTGCCTGGGGTGGCTCAGTTGGTTGAATGGTTGGCTTTTGATTCCTTCTCTATATGATCTCAGGGTCCTGGGATGGAGCCCATGTGGGGCTCCGAGCTCAGTGAGGAATCTTGCTTAAAGATTCTTTCTCTTCCTCTCCCTCTGCCCTATCCCCTGCTCTCAGGCGTGCATGCGCTCTTTCTCTCCCTAGAATAAATAAATCTTTAAAAAAAAAAAAGTTTGAGAAATGCAGAATTATTGTGGAGTGTATTAAACTCAGTAGAATAGGGGTTGCTGCATGGCTCAGTTAAGCGTCAGACTCTTGATCTTGGATCAGATCTTGATCTCAGGCTTGTGAGATCAAGTCCTGCTTCGGCTTGTGCTGGGCATGGAGCCTACTTAAAAAAATAAATAAATAAAGGATATTATTAAAAAAAAAAAACTCAACGGAATAGATCCAGTTAATCTCTGTAATTCTCCCAACACACATACACAGTTTCTAACATGCTGCCTTGCATAAATCTCAAAAGGTAGAACAAATTTGTGTGGCAAAAAAAAGATAAGTTTGTTGTTGTTTGTTAGCTCACATACACTGATGTAAATGATTTTTCTTGGCAACAGCAAACTTTCGTGATTTCATAACAGATTGAGCATTTCAGCACAAAAAGAGAATGGGAAATGAATTGATTAAATCACTGCTTTCCAAAGTTGGTTTTATTTTTTAGTATTTAGTATTTATTTTTTAGTATTTTATTTTTTGGGGAGAGAATGAGCAAGAGAGAGAGAGCACATGAGCTGGCGCAGCGGGAGACGGAGAAGCAGACTCCCCCGCTGAGCAGGGAGCCCAACGCAGGGCTTGATCCCAGGACCCCAGCTGGGATCGTGACCTGAACCAAAGGCAGACGCTTAACCAACTGAGCCACCCAGGTGCCCCTTTCCAAAGTTTTATATAATAAAGTAGTTCTGTGGCAAAGTAATGGGGGGAACTCTGGATTAAGTAACATTAAACTGATAATTTACTGTGTGAGTTCCTGAAGCCTTTAAAATGAATCTCCAAAAGAGGGAGAATATAATGTGTAGCATTTTCCAAACTTTTTTTTTTTCTTTTTAAGATTTTATATTTAAGGGGCATTTGGCTGGCTCAGTCAGAGGAGCACACAACTTTTGATCTCAGGGTTGTGAGTTTGAGCCCCACATTGGGTTTGGAGATTACTTAAAAATAACATCTTAAATATCTTTTAAAAATCTTAAAATCTTAAAAAAAATTTTTGTTTTTAAGAAATCTCTACATCTAGCATGAGGCTTGAACTCACAACCATAAGATCAAGAATCACATGCTCTACTGACTGAGCCAGGCAGGCGCCCCTGCATTTTCCTAAGTTTTGATATAAAACCCAGAAAGGCTAGCCTCTCAATAAATCATGTGTATGGTTGGGTGGTACTTGATATTCATGCCATTGAGTGGTTTGCACTGGGTCAAAGGAAGTGAATAGACAGGTGGTGGAGTCTACTTAAATAAGAATATTGGCTTCCTTTATGATAAAAAAGTTTTCCAGTTAAAGGAAAAGACTTATAAGGAGAATACAGATAGTTTCAAACAAATCATTCTCCAGCCAGCTTGTAGTTTCTGGCTGTGGAGGGATATCCTGCACAAGTGTAGCATTACCTATAGCCCTGTTGATAGCATTAGGTGACACCACCCCCCCAAGATGTCCTTTCTATTACTATTCCTAGTATTTCTACTCTAGTTCAGTCCCCTGTCATTATTTCCCCCGAGAGATAGCCTTGGTTAGTAGGAAGAGAGTAGACCTTACAGAGTCAGGCTGATTTGAATCTGATTTTTATTAACTATGTGTGACTTGAGGCAAGTTAGTTAATCTCTTTGAGTCCCCTTGTATGTAAAATGGTTATTATATGAAATGATATAAACCATACAAAACATCTGACCTTGTGCCGGTCCCCCATTAAAAAAAAAAAAGTGTCCTAACACATCTTCAGTTATTCTTCTCAACTCCATTCTGGAAACCATTGCCAGCCCAAAGTTCATATATTCCACTTTCATTAAGTTTTGACTCCTTTCAAAAAACCTTCAGTGGGACGCCTGGGTGGCACAGCGGTTAAGCGTCTGCCTTCGGCTCAGGGCGTGATCCCAGCGTTCTGGGATCGAGCCCCACATCAGGTTCTTCTGCTATGAGCCTGCTTCTTCCTCTCCCACTCCCCCTGCTTGTGTTCTCTCTCTCGCTGGCTGTCTCTGTCTCTGTCAAATAAATAAAAAATCTTTAAAAAAAAAAAAAGCCTTCAGTGACTTCCTGTTGTACATTAAATACTGAAACTCTTCAGCTCAGTTTTGAGGAACCTATGTGATCTGATCTCAGCCTCCAGTTCCTCTGTTCTCCAAAGAACTATGTACTCTTCCTGTCTCTTTGCTCACACTGCTTCTTGTATGAGATGGGTCTTCATTCTACTTTGCCTTTCCAGTTCTCTGCATCCTTCAAGTTTAGCTAAAGACAGCCTCTTGGAAATCTTGGCCCACATGCAAATGTAGGCCAAGTGACTCTCTTACTAACTTCCTAGCAGTTAAGTTACTGTCTGTGATTCATTTGGCACCGCTACTCCAGAGGACAAATGTGTTTCAGGGTTTCTTTTTGGATGTACATGCTGTGGATTATGCAACATTCCTGTGGGGTGTGGGATAGCACTCTGCAATCAAACACATTAGTATTTCTTAAGTAAAACAAATTTTTGAGATACTTTATTTATAGCCTTATGGCCAGGTTTTGCTGCCAAATGAGTTTGTCACAAACTTTAGAAAACAACAAAAAAACCTTTCAGGGACACCTGGGTGGTTCGGTTGAGTCTTGATTTCAGCTCAGGGTTGTGAGTTGGAGCCCAGCATTGAGCTTCATGCTGAGCGTGGAGCCTAGTTAGGAAAAAAAAAAAAAAAAAAGACTTCCAGTTTTAGACTTTTAGATTTCAAAACTGCAGGAAAGGGCTTATAGGTCTGTAGTTGGCATAGCAGTTTTTTTTTTAAAAGCTTTTATTTATTTATTTGACAGAGATAGAGACAGCCAGCGAGAGAGAGAACACAAGCAGGGGGAGTGGGAGAGGAAGAAGCAGGCTCATAGCAGAAGAGCCTGATGTGGGGCTCGATCCCATAACACCAGAATCACGCCCTGAGCCGAAGGCAGACGCTTAACCGCTGTGCCACCCAGGCGCCCCTGGCATAGCAGTTTTGTCTTGTCTTCCAACTAGTATGTAAGCTCCTTTGAGAGCCTGGATTTACCTTTGACAGAGTCATTTAAAAAATACAGTAAAAGGGGTGCCTGGGTGGCTCAGTCGGTTAAGCATCTGCCTTCGGCTCGGGTCATGATCCCAGGGTTCTGGGATTGAGCCCCACATCGGGCTCCCTGCTCAGCGGGTAGTCTGCCTCTCCCTCTGCCTCTCCCCTCCAGCTTGTGCTTGCTCTCTCTCTCTCTCTCTCTCTCAAATAAATGAATAAAATCTTTAAAAAAATAAAACAATAAAATATTAATAACTTTCTGATTGCGAATGTGATACATATAGGTGGTTATAGGATATTAGGAGAATCTAGAAGAATATGAAAAGAACAAAAATGTCCAAAGTTCATCACATAGACATTACTGCTGTTTACATTTTGGAGTGTATTTTTAGTTTTTCTGTGTAAAATTTTTTTAAGATTTTATTTTTAAGTAACCTCTATACCCAATGTGGGGCTTGAACTTAAAGCTCCCAAGATCAAGAGTTGCATGCTCTACCGACTGAACCAGCCTGGTGCCCCTAAATTTTTTTCACATAATTTGAATTGTGTATTTGACCTGGTTCCACTTAGCTTTATTACATTTTCCAAAAATTATTACATACTTAATTTTTTTCCTTCTTTGTCATAGAAGCCCCAAATTAAGTTTGGGTGCATGGTTGCCCTGAGAAGGCTTGGTTCTCTGGGAGCTAGTGCAGTTTTAAGGGCACCTGGGTGGTTCAGTCAGTTAAGCATCTGACTCTTGATTTTGGTTCAGGTCATGATCTTGGGGGTCATGAGATCAAGCCCTGTTTTGGCTCAGTGCTGGGCATGGTGCATGCTTAAGATTCTCTCACTCCCCTACCCTTTCTTTCTCTTAAAAAAAAAAAAAGTGCAGTTTAAAAAGAGCTATATTGAAGTATGACTTACTGTGTACTTTTTGGTGAGTGTCATTAATTTTACATAGTTGCACATCCATCACCATACATCACGGTTTTAGAACATTTTTATTGCCGCAGAAAATTCTGTTGTTTTGCATTTAATTTTATCTACTCACCAAGAACTCGGAGATCACAAAGTCCTATTTTATAGAGTTCTCAAGCTTTTTTGTTTGTGGGGAATGATGTGTGCACGCACTCTTGTAATTTATATATATGTGTGATTTCTTCTGTGTGTTTCTTAGCTTTGTGTTATCACTTATGTGTATGTAAGCCAAATATTTAGCTTATAATTTGTAATAGATGTGAATTTTTTTGGTGAGTGGCGGTATATTTTGTGATTTATGTTTGGTGTTGTTTAAGCTTTGAATATTTAATAAAGTAGTTGCTTTTTTATTGAGATATAAAGGTATAATTGACGTATTGCCATTAGGTTTGGGTGTACAACATAATAATACACGTATGTATTGTGAAATGATCGCAGTAAATCTAGTTAACATCCATCACTACGTGTAATTACAGATTTTTTTTTTTGTCATCAGAACTTTTTAAGTAGACTCCACGCCCAACATGGGGTTTGGACTCATGACCCTGAGATCAAGAGTCAGGTGTTCTACCAACTGAGCCAGCCAGGTGCCCCGTAATACAGTGTAATTTATTTATTTATTTATTTATTTTTAGTAACCTGTATACCCAGACTTGGGCTCAAACTCACAAGCCCAAGATCAAGGGTTCCATGCTTCTCTGAGCTAACCAGGTGTCCCTTGTATTACTAACTATAGTCACTATACTGTACATTATATTCTCATGGCTTACTTATTTTATAACTGGAATTTTGTACCTTTTGACCCCCTTCACCTATTTTGTGCACCTCTAACTCCCCACCAATTGGTTCTCTGTATCTGTGAGCCCTCAGTGTGTTTTTTTGTTTTTGTTTTAATTTAATTTAATTAATTATTTATTTTTAAAGATTTTATTTATTTATTTGACAGAGTTAGAGACAGCCAGGAGAGAGGGAACACAAGCAGGGGGAGTGGGAGAGGAAGAAGCAGGCTCCTAGCAGAGAAGCCTGATGTGGGGCTCGATCCCAGAACGCCGGGATCACGCCCTGAGCCGAAGGCAGACGCTTAATGACTGCGCCACCCAGGCGCCCCTTTTTTCTTTTTTTAAGATTTTATTTTGTTTTTTAAGATTTTACTTATTTATTTGAGAGCGAGCGAGAGAGCACAAGCCGGTGGTGCTGCAGAGGGAGAGAGAGAAGCAGGCTCCCCACTGAGCAGGGAGCCTGATGTGGGGCTTGAGCCCAAGACCCTGGGATCATGACCCGAGCTGAAGGCAGATGCTTAACCAACTGAGCCACCCAGGTGCCCCAAGAGTTTATATATTTATTTGAGAGGGAGAGAGCCTGCATGAGGCCACAGAGTGAGGGGGAGGCGGGAGGGAGAGGAACAAGCTCACTCCCAGCTGAGCACAGAGCTGGAGGGCGGGGCTGGATCCCATGACCCTGAGATCAGGACCCGGACCTGAGTCAAAACCAAGAGTCCCGACACTCAACCACCTGAGCCACCCAGGCACCCCCAGAAGTGGAATTTCTGGATCATGTGGTAGTTCTTTTTTAAATTTTTTGAGGAACCGCCATACAGTTTTCCATAGTGACTGCACCAATTTACGTTCCCACCAATAGTGCACAAGCATTCCCTTTTCTGCACATTCTTGCCAACACTTGTTATTTCTTATCTTTTTGATGAAGCCATTCTAACAGGAATGAGGTGAAGTCTCATTGTGGTTTTGATTTGCATTTCCCTGATGGTTAGTGATGTTGAGAACCTTTTTATGTACCTGTTGGCCATCTGTATGTCTCGGAAAAATGTCTATTCAAATCCTCTGCCCATTTTTAAATTTTATATATATATATAATTTTTATTTTTTTGCTTTTTGAGTTGTGTAGGTTTGTAATATATTTTGGATATTAACCTCTTATCAGATATATAATTTACAAATGCTCCCATTTGGTAGGCCATATTTTTCATTTTTTTGATGGTTTCCTTTGCTGTGCAGAAGCTTTTTTTTTTTTTTAAGGTTGTATTTATTTATTAGAGAGAGAGCACAAGCAGGGGGAGTGGCAGAGGGAGAGAGAGAAGCAGACTCCCCGCTGAACAGGACCCTGGGATCATGACCTGACCCGAAGATGTTTAACCAACTGAGCCACCCAGGCATCCCTGTGCAGAAGCTTTTTAGTTGGATGTAGTCCCACTGGCTTATCTTTGGTTTTGGTGTCGGAATTTGCTTTTTAATTATAATTATAGCTGTCATCTTCTGAATCCCAGAAATCTCTCCCCAGGTACAAATTCTTAGCATCTGGTTTCTTTTCCTTGTGATAGCGTGTTGTACACAAAGAAATTTATAGTTTCTTTAATCTCAGAACTCTCTATGGGATCTTTATTTATTGCTTAAAATTGTAATTTCTCATGGTGGGACTTATTAAAGTTCCTAGTGAGTCTTTTCTTAAAACCCCTCGTTTGCCCTTTTTTTCTTTTTTAGCATTAAATCTGATAAACTTTATGGTGACTTTGATCAATTCTTCACCTTTGTTTTTCTGTGCCTCTTTTTGACTTTGGTATGTGTTTTCTTCTTCATCTCAAAATTAGCTCACCATTGTCTCAGAAAAGTCCATCTTCTGGAACCTTGCCTCTGCTGAGTCAGGCTTATAGCCCATACCTTAAGACATAACAAAATGGATGACTTTCAGAGAGGGGAAGACCCATAGTATAAAAGTATTCTTTTATGTAAATCATTGTGTCCCAGTGTGACCAATTTACCAAAGCTCATGTTTTGTTTTAGGTTCTATGGCAATGGAGCTCAGCGATGCAAATTTGCAAACACTAACAGAATATTTAAAGAAAACTCTTGATCCTGATCCTGCCATCAGACGTCCAGGTAAAGAGAATGTTGTTTTGTGGTTTGATTTATTCTTTAAGGACAGGTGATGAAAACTTTTGCATAGTCTATCTGTATTTATAAATTGTTAAAAAAAAAAAAGATTTTGGGGCGCCTGGGTGGCACAGCGGTTAAGCGTCTGCCTTGGGCTCAGGGCGTGATCCCGGCGTTATGGGATCGAGCCCCACATCAGGCTTCTCCGCTGTGAGCCTGCTTCTTCCTCTCCCATTCCCCCCTGCTTGTGTTCCCTCTCTCGCTGGCTGTCTCTATCTCTGTCAAATAAATTAATAAAATCTTTAAAAAAAAAAAAAAAAGATTTAACACTTAATTTTCGGGCATAGTTTCTTTTTCATTCTCTACCTGTAAAGTGTGTGGTTGGCTGCTTACAGCTGCTATAACATATGGTGATGGGGAGTGTTTTTGGTTTGGTTTGGTTTTTTGAGTTAAAATAGCTTTTATTTGATGCCTTCTGGGATTAAAAAGTACTAGTATGTCTAGAATGCTTTGTCCCTTCACCTTTCTGAAAATCCCCACACCTGCCTGTTTTAGAGATATGATAATTAGGGCACGGATGTGAGAGTTAATTGCCTAAAAAGTGATTAAATGAATTAAACCAGGTAATGAGATGCTGTCTTTTAATCCCCAAGTTGGGTTTGATTTAATTAATACATTTTAAGACCTAGGGTTCCTCCCTCCTATGTTTGACCAGTTTCTGTTAGAAACTTAGTTGTAGTTTAGAATTATAAACTCAGATGCCCACAGGACTCAAATGTGTGAAGGTAAAAATGAGGGAGGCAGGTGAAGTGAGGATTGGTAATTTCATGTGATTTATATGCCTTTGTTCAGGGCATTTAAACAAGCTAACTTTCGGGGATTCAAACCACTATTGCAAGATCAGATTGCCAGCTTTGCTTGAATAAAATACATTTCTATGAAGTGTGAAGTGTCCTCATTTTAAATGATAGCATCTGACTCCAAAAAATGTGAAATACCATGCAAACCAAGCAAACTCCTTCTGAGGGCTGGATGTTTCTTGTGGGTAGGTAGTCGATGATTCTCAGTGTGAGCCATATTAACTAGGTATCATCCTGCTGCTTCAGAACTTACTAATGTGCATGCTCAGAAAGAGGATTTTGGAACGCCTCCACAAAGACACAAGTGAATGAGTGTGTGTGTGTGTGTGTGTGTGTGTGTGTGTGTGTGCAGTTATATATAATAAATAGAACTGTAAACTTGTTAATGCATCCATTCTTTTCTAGAATAGTATTTGTGATTTCTGAGAGGGAGAATTGTGGCTTTTCCCATTAGTGCTTAAAAAAGTAACGTGTTTTTGGAGGAAGGGAAATTAATGGCTCTAATCTTCTTAGACTTTCCCAGAAAGTCTCTGCAAGCCCTGTCTATTAAAAACTATTTTTAATAATTTTCTCTTTGTAAGGCGAGGGTGTTACTGTTTTATGAATTCAGGACAGAGTATAGGAGTAAATTGATATTTCTGGAATGAATTATGAACATAGCATTTCTAAAGGATTGGTACTAGACCTACTCGGTGTTTCTAGAAAATGATCTGGAAGTTGAAATGTGTAGTAGATCCAGCTTACGGATAGCACTGTGCTCCCTTGGTTATAGAGATGAGACTGGTCCAGATGAACTGGAAGACCCTTTGAGGCTCCTTGAGTGTGTAGAAACATGTCTTTGTGAATATTCTGTGAGCATGTTGAAGGAAATGAACATAGAAAAAAATAATTTGACTTTAACTCATGAGATTTCGTTCAGGATATTGATTACAATTTAAGAAAGAGACCTGGTAATCTATATGGGCTTTCCCCCAAGATCATGGATCTAGTGTGTTGCCCTGTGTGCAGTGTTAACCACTGAGAGGAAACAACCAAAGCCTTCCAGACTCCTACAAAACCATAGCGTGTCCCCTCCTGAAAAAACATTTTTCAGTTCAGCACTCCTCATCTTTTAAAAAAGACATGATGGACACAAAGCAGGGAAGATTTGAGGATGGATGTCAAACTCTTGGGACTCAGTTCAGAAAGAAGAGAGGTATTAAATCATAATATTGTCGAAAATAATAGATGCTAATGGCAGACCTTTTCAATGAAGTTTATGAAGAAATGCTATAAACCTTCACTTGTGCGATCAGTAACCTTGGAGAGTTCCTTTTTTTTTTTTTTTTTTTTTTTAAGATTTTATTTAGGGACGTCTGAATGGCTCAGTCAGTGAAGTGACTGCCTTCAGCTCAGGTCATGATCCCAGGGTCCTGGGATCAAGTCCGGCATTAGGCTCCTTGCTCAGCAGGGAGCCTGCTTCTCCCTCCACCTGCAGCTCTCCCTGCTTGTGCTCTTTCTCACTTTCTCTCTGACAAATAAATAAATCTTGAAAAAAAATAAAAGATTTTATTTATTTAATGAGAGAGAACACACAAGCACAGAGGGAGAGGGAGAAGTAGACTCTAAATGAGCAGGGAGTCCAATGCGGGGCTTTATTTTAGAGGGGGTGCGTGCATAAGGGCCAGGTGGCGGGGCAGAGAATCTCAAGCAGGCTCCCCACTGAGCGCAGAGCCTGGTGCAGGGCTTTATCTCATGACCCTGAAATCATGACCTGAGCCAAAATCAAGAGTCAGACGCTTAACTGACTAAGCCACCTAGGTACCCCTAAACTTGGGAGATTTCTTATCCATTAAGTGTGGTAGGAGTTGAAAATACGTGGGTAAAATCTTTGAATAATTTTTTGTTCATACTGGGAATGTTTAGTTCGAGAAGAAAACTGAGGGCTTGTGTGATAGAATAAGGACTGAACTAAAACTTTTTCAGTGATGAAATCTTCTAGCTGTGCGATCTGAAGTTAACCTAACTCAGGGGCCTTGTATTTATTTATTCATTCATGCATTCATTCATTCTTTTATTTATTTATTTATTTATTTATTTATTTATTTATTTATTTATTTTAAAGATTTTATTTATTTATTTGACAGAGATAGAGACAGCCAGCGAGAGGGAACACAAGCAGGGGGAGTGGGAGAGGAAGAAGCAGGCTCATAGCAGAGGAGCCTTGATGTGGGGCTCGATCCCGGAACGCCGGGATCACGCCCTGAGCCGAAGGCAGATGCTTAACCGCTGTGCCACCCAGGCGCCCCATTCATTCTTTTATTTAAAGATTTAATTTATTTGACAGAGCACAAGCAGGGGGAGCTGGCAGGGGAGAGGGAGAAGCAGGCTCCCCAATGAGTAGGGAGCCCGATTTGGGGCTCGATCCCAGGACCTTGGGATCACGCCCTGAGCTGGAGGCAGATGCTTAACCTACTGAGCCACCCAGGCGCCCTGATTTTTTGATGCATTTAATCAGATCTACATAGATATAAAATGAAAAGACGTGGTTATAATATCAAATCTTTTTTTTTTTTTAAGATTTTATTTATTTATTTGAAAGAGAGAGAGACAGCCAGTGAGAGAGGGAACACAAGCAGGGGGAGTGGGAGAGGAAGAAGCAGGCTCCCAGCAGAAGAGCCTGACGTGGGGCTCAATCCCAGAACTCTGGGATCATGCCCTGAGCTGAAGGCAGACGCTTAACGACTGAGCCACCCAGGTGCCCCATAATATCAAGTCTTCTAACACAGAAATTCTTTTACAGCGGAGAAGTTTCTTGAATCTGTAGAAGGAAATCAGAACTACCCACTGTTGCTTTTAACATTGCTGGAAAAGTCCCAGGATAATGTTATCAAAGTTTGTGCCTCAGTAACATTCAAGAACTATATTAAAAGAAACTGGAGAATTGTAAGTATTTTGTGAACACACAGTCTAATAACCTGTATAAGATTTGTATGCAGTGCTCCTGAAAGATTCAGACACAGGCTAAAGATAAAATTAAACAGAACCCTCCTCAACAAAATATTAGCAGATCAAATCCAAAAAAGATGTAAAAAGAATTACACACCATGACCAAGTGGAATTTACCCCAGAAATGCAAGGTGGTTCAGCATTCAAAAATCAGTTAATGTGATCCTGTTAATAAACTGACAAAGGGAAAAATTACATGATCATATCAGTAGATACAGAAAAGGCATTTAACAAGATCCTGTGCCCATCCATAATAAAACTGTCAGTAAACTGGGAATAGAAGAGAACTTTCTTAACTTGATAAAGACTATATACAAACAACCTAGAACGAATATCCTACTTAATGGTGATTAACTTGAAGCTTTTCCACTAAGATCAGGTACAAAGCAAGAGTGTTCCCTCTTATCACTCCTTCTCAACATTGTACTGGAAGTCCTTGCTGTTGGAATAAGAAGAGGAAGTAAAGGGTATTACTGACTGGGAAGGAAGACCTAAAACTATCTTTGTTCACAGATGACGTGTTTGTCTATATTGGAATTCTGAAATACTTGGCAAAAATTAAACTGGATGCTTTTCCAAAGTTCCTGTTGTTTCATTTGAGTTCATATAGATTACTTGAATTTCCTAACCCAGGTTGCCAGAGTGGTTAGATTTTTTTTTTTTTTAAAGATTTTATTTATTTATTTGACAGAGAGACAGCCAGCAAGAGAGGGAACACAAGCAGGGGGAGTGGGAGAGGAACAAGCAGGCTCTCAGCGGAGGAGCCTGATGCGGGGCTTGATCCCATAAAGCCGGGATCACGCTTTGAGCCAAAGGCAGACGCTTAATGACTGTGCCACCCAGGCTCCCAAGAGTGGTTAGATTTAAATGTTAGCTCATTGTCAACTGAAGGGACATTGTGTAGGAAGACACACAACCTTACTGAATAATTGAAGCAATTTCTATTGTGGATGGGAAGAAGATTAAATACAGTAGAAAAACCACATTAATTATATTAAGAATTTGTAGTATGCAAAATAATTTAGGTTTGGAGTTTTTGATAAGGGATATAGAAATATATTCTGATTTTAAGGTGAATTCCATTGTACTGCAAGTTTATTTTTTAATTTTTTTTTAAAGATCTTATTTATTTGAGAGAGAGAGAGCACAAGCAGGGGGAGTAGGAGGGAGAGGGAAAAGCAGACTCCCCGCTGAGCAGGAGCCCAATGTGGGGCTGGATCCCAGGACCCCAGGACCATGACCTGAGCCAAAGGCAGCCATTTAACTGACTGAGCCACCCAGGAGCCCCTGTACTACAAGTTTAATAACTGGTATAAAATTAGAAATTAAGAAATTAAGGTATTTTCCCTACCTTAGGACAGCGGTTCTTAATGGGGGTGATTTTGTCCACAGAGATCTTTGGAGCCATTTTGGTTGTTCCTGGTGGGCCACGGGCAGCGAGTGTTACTGCCATCTAGTGGGTAGAAACCGTGGGTGCTGCCAGCCATCCTACAGTGTACAAAACCATTCTTACAGCAAAGATTTGGGCCCAGAATGCAGTAATGCTGAGGTTGAGGAAACGCTTGCTTAGGATAAAGAAAAAAAGAGAATTGTTTTGAAGTGATAGCAGTAATGAAATTTAGAAAGTATTAAGGTTGACAAAAATGGTCAGTTTTTCTAAAATGTAAACCTTAAATCTGCCTAATATTTAGAATTCTTTTGTCTTCATTTCATGAAAGAGTTTAAGTAGTAGTGAATACTGTTTCTAAGCTTGTGTAGTCAGGTGTTAACTTCATGTAGTGAAGAAACAGCTGGTGAGTCAGAATGTTTAAACATCCATCCCTCTACTTGCAGACGTGCTAGCCCTCTTCCTTTCTCTTGATTTGTAAAACTAGTGAGACTTCTAGAACCTCTTTGAGTGATGTAGTCCTGGATGCATTTAAACTGGTAATGGTCAAGAAGTTTTCATTGAAAAGACTCTGACCTAAGGTGCGAGTCAGAGCGAAGCTTCTGGGGATGAATGTGGGCTAGACAGTGTAGATCCATAAAGATTTTCACCACGTGTTCTGATAAGTTTACGTTTAGAGCAGAGATTCTTAATTGGCATCAGGGAATGTATATTTTTCTGCAGAAGAGTTTATGCTTTCGTCAGATTATTGAAGGAATCTGAGCTGTTCATGTAGAGGGAAGGCCCTGCCTTTATGTTTTTCTTAGAAAACCAGAAAAAAAAAGAAGAAAATGGTTCTGTTTTCTCTATAAACCTATATGGTCATGGATATGGACTTTATGTTACTTGCTGTTGATGTTTTGCTTTTAGGTTGAAGATGAACCAAACAAAATTTGTGAAGCTGACCGAGTAGCCATTAAAGCCAACATAGTGCACTTGATGCTCAGCAGCCCAGAGCAAATTCAGAAGCAGGTAATGTAAGGTCCTACTGTTGAAGGAGGGGGCTTGTTTGTGGAACTTTCATCTAATTAATCTTTTTCCTCCCTCCAGTTAAGTGATGCTATTAGCATTATTGGCAGAGAAGATTTTCCTCAGAAATGGCCTGACTTGTTGACAGAAATGGTGAATCGGTTTCAGAGTGGAGATTTCCATGTTATTAATGGAGTCCTTCGTACAGCACATTCTTTATTTAAAAGGTATTGATAAATTCATACTTCCTTTTTTAAAGATTTTATTTTTTTAAAGATTTTATTTATTTAGAGAGAGCATGTGTGTTGAGGGAGGGGCAGAAGGAGAGGGAGAGAGAATCTCAAGCCAACTTATTACTGCGCAGGGAGCCTGACATGGGGGTCGATCTCACAACCCTGAGATCATGACCTGAGCCAAAATCAAGAGTTGGATGCTTAACTGAGCCACCTGGGCACTCCTTAAAGATTTTATTTTTAAGTAATCTGTACAGTCAACCTGGGGCTCAACTCATGACTCCAACATCCAAACGGCACATGCTCTATCATCTGAGACTGCCAGGTGCCCTCATAAATTCATGTTTTTTTAAATTTATTGTAATTATTTTTTTTAAAGATTTTATTTATTTATTTGACAGAGACAGTGAGAGAGGGAGCACAAGCAAGGGGAATGGGAGAGGGAGAAGCAGGCTTCCCGCTGAGCGGAGAGCCCGATGCAGGGCTCGATTCCAGGACCCTGGGATCACAACCTGAGCCAAAGGCAGACGCTTAACGACTGAGCCACCCAGGCGCCTCATAAATTCATGTTTTTAAAATACTTTTTTCAAATGCTTTTTCTTATATAAACAGTTGTATTTTTGTGATTATTGTCATTCCTTTGAATTTGGCAATCTTAGAGTAAGAGATAAGCTTCTCAGTTCATTGTTGTTTTTTTTTTTCGAAGATTTTTTTTTTTATTTGGGAGAGAGAGGGGGAGAGGGAGAGAATATGCAGAGGGAGAGGGAGAAGCAGACTCCCCAGTGAGCGGGAGCCCAACGTGGGGCTCAATCCTGGGACTCTGGGACCATGACCTAAGCCAAAGGCAGATACCCAACTGAGCCACCTAGGCGCCCTGTGTTTGTTTCTTAAGTGGGATGTTTATTTCATGTAGCTCTATTACTGTGAAATAAGGTCTTAATAAACAGTGCTTGGTTCCTTTAAAAAGAAAACCAAGAAATCCATTTGAATTTCAGAAAGCTGTCTAGCCATGGGTTTTTCTCTAATCTGTTCTTGAAGACCTGAAGTTAGTACATAGAAACTTGTAAATTTACCTATTTTACCTTAATTTTTTAGATATCGCCATGAATTTAAGTCGAATGAGTTATGGACTGAAATTAAACTTGTTCTGGATGCCTTTGCTTTGCCTTTGACTAATCTGTTTAAGGTAATGGAATAACATCTTGGTGATATTTTAAAATTACTTAATATTTTAAATTGCTTAATTATTTGTGTAAATTCTGTTTAAGAGAATGTTTTGAAAGTCTATTTGATAGGTAATATTTAGAGCAACACTGCTTTGAAAAATTCCAAACCTACACGGAAATAGAGAAGACAATCTAGTGAACCCCCATTATCTCTTACACAAGTTTAACAGTATTACTTTTTTTTTATTCCCTTCCCCTCATTTTGTAGGAATGTTTAAAAGCAAATCCCAGGCTAGTATATTATTTTACGTAAGTTTCTGAGTATGTGTCTCTAAAGGAATTGCTCCCCATTTTAATTTGACTATGTAGTTGAACGGATTAATTTATGTATTTGTACATCCCCTTATAGTGCACAGGCTATTTTCTCAAACGTGTTTTTCGTCTGTGAGAACCCCATAAGATTGAAAGATAGATATATATAGATATATATCTATAGATATATATAGATAGATATATATCTATCTATATATATATATTTTTTTAAGAAGGTTCATTATCAGACAGCTAATAAAAATGGAGCCAAGCCTCAAGCCTGGTTTGCTGACTCTGGAAAAGCTGCTCATTTCCTTTTTTCAAAAAGGAAAGTTGTGATTTTTGCAACTTTATAAGATGTAGAGTGTGCAGAGGATTTTTCATGGTTAAGATGTCTTACTGATGGTATATTTTTATCTAAAAAAATAAAATTGGACAAAATGTAATCAATATTTTCCACCTATTGGGTTGGTAAAGATTCTTACTTCTTTTTAGATGTTAAAACTGTTATCCAGAGTGCAGTGAAATGAACACTCTTATGTCCTGTCCTTTGGATTATAAATGGTATTGTCTGGAGTTTGACATTTCATTTGGAAAACCTTAATATTCGTATTTCTTTACTCCAGAATATAGGAAGTACCATTTGTTGAGTGTCTTTTACATAGTGTGCAAAATACTGGGTATTTCATGTATATTTCTTCATTCTCATAGTCTCTTTCTGAGGCAGGCATTATTTTCAGATTATACATGAGGAGATTGGGGCTCAGTAAAATAACTTACTTGCTCAAAGTAATCTCATTGTGAGCAACAGAGTCTGAATTATATCTAGGTCTGTCTGGCTTGCAAAATCTGTGCTCATAGCATACTGATCTGCTTTTGTAATACATTTCTAGACTCTCATACTGTGAAAGTTAGAGGTGTGCATAGTTTTATACATAAGCCTGTTTATTGCAGTTAGAATAACAGATAATGGGAAACAACTTAGATGCCAAGGGAATCATTTAATGAGAGCATATAAAGACAGTTTGGTAATATTTTTATATGCACAAAGGAGAGTGGAAGGATCTAATCTAAATATTAACATTGGACTTTTAGTAGTGCTATTATGGACGATTTAAAAATATATACTGTTGTAACGTATTTTTCAGAATCTCTTCAATAATTGTATACTACTATTTAAAAGCCAAATTTTGGAGAGGATATAAGTAGTCTCAGCCTGTTTCACTAAAGTTTACAGTACACTAAAACCATGTCCCTAAATTCCTTCCTAAGGCTACTATTGAACTCTGCAGTACCCATGCAAATGATGCCTCTGCCCTAAGGATTCTTTTTTCTTCCCTGATCCTTATCTCAAAATTGTTCTACAGTTTAAACTTTCAGGTAAGTTTTGTTATATTTCTTGCTTATGATTCTTTGATGTCAAATATACAGGTTTTCAATTAATAAAGACTTCTTTGGCAGCACTGACTTTTCTGAAAGAATCAGTTTTTTTCTGACTCCCCTCCCACTCTTTGTCTACAAGTAGTATTCTATTTTATAGTCATTCCTAGAGATATTTCTAGGACATTTCATGGGGAAAGGTAGCATTTTCTTATAGTCTAATAACTTAGAGGACCCTACTTCCTAAATCACTGTTTTGGACAGTCACCCTGTATACTGCATTATTGAAGACATGGAGAGATCATATTCTCAGACCTTTCTCTTTTATTCATTTAAGTGGTTATTAACACTGGAGGAACAGTGTTTTTGTTAGAGGTCTATGGCTAGCTTATAAGAAAAAGGCTTTTATTGGAAGCATGGGAGACAGAATGCTAAGAAACCAGGTTTTGGAAGGTATAAGAACCAGTGGCATTTCAGAGGAAACATAGCCATAGGCTTCTAGTAGAAAATGCCTGGTCACCACCATCTTGCTACTGAGATAGTGGCCTCCGTTCTTTTTCTTGAATCATTACTTTAAGATTCAGTGCTCTAGGAATGAGAAGAGGGGTCTTAATGGTGCAGATTACTATGCTGAGATGCAAGAGGAACGATGTGGCCTTTTTATTGTTCGTATCCAGGGCCAAGTACCTGGATTTTCTCCTAGTAACATGATTGCACTCAGAGTGGTAGGAAGAGCGTTCTCCAAAAGGAATAGGCAGAATAGGAGAAGAACAGCCCAAAGTGGTATACCTGCATCAGTGTTCAGATGGACACCGGCTTGAAAAATTTTTACTTAAAGGATATCACTGTTTTTGCTTATACTTTCTTTTGAGTTCTACTTCCTAGAAGTCAGATAGAATGAGGCTCTTAGTACCTTGTTAGGCATAGTCTGGAAAACCAAAGAAAGGGGCCATAATCTTTATCCATGGGGTGGCTTATCTCATTAAGAAGGCAGTACTGTGGCACAGGAAATCAGTTTTAGCTATATAAGACAGTAAGTCTGAATTGGTGGTCATCTTACAATAAATGCAATAATTGAGAAAGGAAAAGGAAGATACTGGTAAGCACTTGAGTTTTTGTAAGGAAAGGCTTGATTCAGCCTTAGCTGGACTTTGAAAGAATAAGTGAATTTAAATTGGGACAGGAATTAGGTGGCATCATTTGTAGTTGAAAGTGTATAAACCAAAGAGACAATGATTTATTCAGCTGCCAGACTCAACTGGAATAGAGAATTCTTGTCTAAATAGTTACTGGTTGGCTCAGGCTGAGGAGTGTGGACTTGAGGCTGTCGGCATGTGGGAAATGTTTGGCATGGGGGCAAAGCTTACTAAAATAACATTCATTTTAATCAAAAGTCTCAAGTCAGTGTTTGTTCTTTAGGATCTCCCTGAATTTTTTGAAGATAATATGGAAACTTGGATGAACAATTTTCATACCCTCTTAACATTAGATAATAAGCTTCTACAAACTGATGTAAGTATTTAAAAATGTTCCACAGGTAGCCCTGTTTTAAATGAAGAATTGTTTGAAATATTAGATTTTGATCATATCTAGGTTTTTAAAAATGTAAAATAAAAAGTACCCTCTGAAAACCTTGGAATATAGTTAGACTTCAGAAAATGAAAAGTTGGGGCGCCTGGGCGGCACAGCAGTTAAGCGTCTGCCTTCGGCTCAGGGCGTGATCCCGGCGTTATGGGATTGAGCCCCACATCAGGCTCCTCTGCTGTGAGCCTGCCTCTTCCTCTCCCACTCCCCCTGCTTGTGTTCCCTCTCTCGCTGGCTGTCTCTATCTCTGTCAAATAAATAAATAAATAAATCTTTAAAAAAAAAGAAAATGAAAAGTTATTTGAGAGCATTTTATTTATTTATTTATTTATTTATTTATAAGATTTTCTTTATTTGTCAGCAAGCAAGCACAAGCAGGGGGAGCAGCAAGCAGAGGGAGAAGCAGGCTCCCCACTGAGCAGGGAGCCTGATGTGGGATGCGATTCCAGGACCCTGGGATCGTGACCCCGAGCCAAAGGCAGATGCTTAACCAACTGAGCCACCGAGGCATCCTGAGAGCATTTATTTAATTTATTTATTTAATTTTAAAATGTTTTATTTATTTATTTGACACAGAGAGAGAGTACAAGCACAGGGAGCAGGAGGCAGAGGGAGAAGGAGAAGCAGACTCCCCCACCGAGCAGGGAGCCCCATGTCGGGCTCAGTCCCAGGACCCCGGGATCATGAGCCAAATGGAGATGCTTAACCAACTGAGTCACCCACGCTCTCCTGTTTATTTTTAAAGTAAACTATGTGCCCAGCTTGGGGCTCAAACTCAGGAACCAGAGATCGAGTTGGATGTTCTACTGAACATTTAAATTTTGGTTCCTAAAAATTTTTTTACTCTTGCACTGTTAATAGGTAGAATCCAAGAATATAAGTAATAATTGATTATGTGGGATATTCTGTGTTTGGTTATTTTTTAAAATTATTTTTTATTTAAATTCAATTTATGTTTGGTTATTTTTAGCACATAGAATTACTCTTATTGTGGCCCTGGATAGGTAGATTCACAATTTATAGAGAAGGCTGTTTCTTTACAGGATTGAAAGTAAGGCCTCAGAGTGTTCACAGTGTGAATATTTTATGAAATAGAATGCTATCATTGAAGATATTAAGAAAACTTAAACCTTTTTACCAATAGCCTCTTCTTAAAAAGTCAGTGCAGCATGGGAACATGGGGACATTATGAAGGTTTGTAATGTGTTACAGTTTCTGGTCTGGGTTTTATAATAATATGTACTTTTCATCATAACACTTTGTATTCTCATTTGCTTGTTTATTGATAGACTTATGATCTACCTCTTTTTCCAAGAAACAAAAAACATAAAGAGCAAAATACTAAGAATGTTTCCATTTCAAATAAAATTAGAATAGGTGATTCAAATCAGTTTTTGGGAGTGGGGTGCAGAGAGAGAATTCTTTCTGTGGGTGTACAGCAAATTTTGTCTGAGATTTACCAACTAAAAAGCAACAAAAAACGATATGGCTCCCATGAAATAATTATTTCAGTCCAGTAGGAAAAAATGATGCCCTCAGAAAACAAAGGTCTTCTTCACACTTACATCTAAAGGAAGTTTTCCACCTAGGATTCTTACAGGGAGCTGTTGGCCCATTCAGCCAGGCACTACCTTATGTCCTCTCACTCTGTAACATCCCTTACATTATGCCTTGAGGAGCCACCTGTTCTCTCTTCTAAATTTGAGTTCTTTGGCACATAGTACAGCTCAAAAGGTGTTTATGGATTGTCGTTACAGTAGAAATCATTATATAAATGACAGTCATGGTTTAGATTGGTGTGGGCAAACTTTTCCTGTAAAGGTTTAGGTGGTAAATTTATTTTTGGCTTTGTGGGCTGTACAGTCTCTGTTCCAGCTCCTCAGCTCTGCAGTTGTAGTTGAATGAAAGCAGCCATAGGCAATACTGTAAGTTGTGTAAATGTAAAGAAGGAATGAGCATGGCTGTGTTTCAGTAAAACTTTACTTACAAAAATAGGCAGCAGGCCTGCAGACCACAAGTTTGACCCCTAAATTAGATTGCTGTTTAATATTTTATAACCAGAATATTACTGGTGAGAATCCTGTAGCATTATTATGTTATTATTATTTAAAGATTTTATTTATTTGAGAGAGAGAGAGAGCACACAAGCAGAGGGAGAGGGAGAAGCAGACTCCCCCCTGAGCAGGGAGCCCGATGTGGGATTCAATCCCAGAACCCTGGGATCATGACCTAAGCCAAAGGCAGACGCTTAACTGACTAAGCCACCTAGGCACCCCATCATACTATAGTAATATTTTATTTCTATGTATTTGAAATGAGAACCTTTTGGGAGGAGATAGCAAGACAGTATAGCTGACCATGTTACAAAGGAAACCGTGATAATGGCTTTTTTATCATTCAGGTTTCTCTAGGAATATGTTATTTTTAATTGAATATGTAAATATTTCATAATTCAGCAACCAGAGGAAAAGTCTCTATTTAATTTGAAAACTTTGAGAGCTGCACTCTGTGATTAATAAATTATAAACATTTCATTTGTTATTTATTTGAAAGACTGAATACATTGGCAGTGGGTGTATTGATGTAGATTACAAACCTAGGTTTGTTTTTTTTTTGTTTTTTTTTTAAAGATTTTATTTATTTATTTGACAGAGATAGAGACAGCCAGTGAGAGAGGGAACACAAGCAGGGGGAGTGGGAGAGAAAGAAGCAGGCTCATAGCGGAGGAGCCTGATGTGGGGCTCGATCCCATAACGCCGGGATCACGCCCTGAGCCGAAGGCAGACACCTAACCGCTGTGCCACCCAGGCGCCCCAACAAACCTAGGTTTTATTTTTAGTTTCAGGAATTACGGCTACTCTATATTTATGGTAACATTAAAGTTTGATGTTTGAGTTTTCTGTTTTTTCTTATGTGAGGATGAAGAGGAAGCTGGCTTATTGGAGCTCTTAAAATCCCAGATTTGTGATAATGCTGCACTCTATGCACAGAAGTATGATGAAGAATTTCAACGGTACCTGCCTCGTTTTGTCACAGCCATCTGGAATTTACTAGTTACAACAGGTCAAGAGGTTAAATATGACTTGGTAAGATGATGGTGCAGACAAATAAGACATTCCCTCCCTACCTCCCCCAAGAAATAAATGATTCAGTTTTGCTCTTAAAAATATGCCTATTTTTAAAAATGCCTATTTTTGTGTTTTATTCCAGTTAGTGAGTAATGCAATTCAGTTTCTAGCTTCAGTTTGTGAGAGACCTCACTATAAGAATCTATTTGAGGACCAGAACACGCTGACAAGTATCTGTGAGAAGGTTATTGTGCCTAACATGGAATTTAGAGGTAATTATAGCAAAGTCTAAAGCCTTTTCAGGAGATTGAAAGCTTGGTTTTTTAAAGCATATATTAGTATAAATTTATTATTAAGTCTGCTCCCTGTTGCTTTTTATAATATATTCAGTCTAATTTTTTCTTATTGCTAATGAAAACTTTCTGTCAGTCACTTATTCCCTATTTTCTAAACCAAGACAGAGGAAAAAAAAGTGGTAACAAAAGACATTTGTGAGTGTTGCTTTGATGAGCTTTGTTTATACTGTAGAGCGTTTTTCACAGAAATACTGAATAAGGCTAAAAAAAATTCTGTTATGTTGAGAAGAAAAGTAGAACATCCAGGATCTCAGTTTAGGAAAGAATTTGGTTTTGATTTAGTGTTTCACTGAGGCAAATAGCTGTTGTCAAACAGTTGAGCGTGGAAGTGATTGATAACCTTTAAATGCAGAGCTGAAGCCCACTTAGTTTCTGATGAAGGTTAAGAGGGTCCTAAGACTCTGTATTTGTATATAAACTGTCTTCTTACAGCTGGGAAGAACAGGTAGTAAATATGGAAGGAATTGTGTTTTATGTCAAAATAATTATTAGATCAGTGGTTCTCAAATTATCAGGGACTAAAAAAGGAATCAAGGACAATACAATGAGGTTTTTTAAATTTCCTTTTATGTTTTCATAAAACTGTAAAGGACAAATCTTTATTTTGGTGTTGCCTATCCTATTTTTTCTGGTTTGAAATGACTTTTATGAAATAATGGTGATTATAGTTGTTAGGCTCTTTGTTTTTTTAATGTCCTTATCTAGCAGAATAAAAAATTGGCATCCCTAGGTTGGGCCCCAACATTCAACTTTTTGAAGTTGGTGATAAAGTCCAATTCTGGGGACACTGGTCACATTAGAACAAGTGAGCTGTGTGAATTACCTATTACCTTTTAGGGTGGCATTTACTGCTCTTAAGTAATGACTAAGAATATATGAAGTAGGGGCACCTGGGTGGTGCAGTTGGTGAAGCGTCTGCCTTTGGCTCAGCTCATGATCTCAGGGTCCTGAGATCGAGCCCTGCATTGGGCTCCCTGCTCAGCAGGGAGCCTGTCTCTCCCTTTCCCTCTGCCCCTTCCTCCTGCTCGTGCTCTCTCTCTCACTCTCCCCTCTCTCTCTCAAACTCTTAAAAAATATATATATATATATACACATATATACACACACACACGTATTCCCCTTTTGGGGAAGGAACATTTTACTGGAAAACGTGGCAGTTTTACATAGTCTTCTGCATACTTGGCTATGAAAGTACAATGACTTGTCCTGTTTTTGAGGGGTTATTTGAAGCCATCTCTCTTTGTAGCTGCTGATGAAGAAGCCTTTGAGGACAATTCTGAGGAGTACATAAGAAGAGATTTGGAAGGATCTGGTATGTATTTTGGTTTTTAACTTAGTCTGATAGCAAGGCTCTTTTAATGTTGCTTTTTCTGGTCACTGTGGGGAGGAGCGGGAGTCAGGGTAAGTATGTTGTTTCAACTGCCTTTCCTCCTCTAACCTTGTCCACCTTCAAGAGCGTGAACGTAGTGTCCAGCATTGAATCGTCTGCCTTCTCTTTTTTGTATGCTTATTAGTGTGTAACTACTACAGTAACCTTTTTAGTTCCCATTTTGTGTTTCTTATGAACAAAAGAATGTTCTTTTTCTTCTTTTTTAATGTTTTTTTTTTTCATTGTTGGCGTTGCTAAGAGCGGTCAGATGACAATTTGTTGCCTTATAATCTTGATCCGTTGGTTGGTGGTTGTTTCTTTCTCCTATGATAGATTTCCGTTTGATTTTATAGATATTGATACTAGACGCAGAGCTGCTTGTGATCTAGTACGAGGATTGTGCAAGTTTTTTGAGGGACCCGTGACAGGAATCTTCTCTGGTTATGTTAATTCCATGCTGCAGGAATATGCAAAAAACCCATCTGTCAACTGGAAACACAAAGATGCAGCCATTTACCTAGTGACATCTTTGGCATCAAAAGCCCAAACACAGAAGGTGAATCTTTTCAGTATAGTTTTGTTTCTAAAATAGACTTCGTGTAGTGGCCACAGAAATCAGAAGTAATACATTTCCTTGCTAGATAACCTATTCTGATTAGAATTCATATAGTTTCCCAAGATGACTTTACACTGGTATATTAAGCACTTAATTTTCTTATGGGTAGAAAACTGATAGATACCATTTGTTTCCCTAGCTGAGACTCAGTGTATATAATGTGCTAAATTTAAATTTAGCCGTTCCTTAATTTAGGGAGATTTCTTTATTGTCTATTAAAGTAGTCTTTTTTTGTGTGTGTGTGTTTAAGCAGTTTGTGATTTGAAGTGTTCATCTCAGTTTGTAACCTGTTTGTTATTTTAGAGGTGGGGAGGGGCTAGTGGAGAGGGAGAGAGAGATTCTTAAGCAGGCTTCAGGCCTCACGATCTTGAGATGACGACCTAGGCTGAAATGAGGAGTCGGACGCTTAACCAACTGAGCCAGCCAGGCGCCCCTGTAATCTGTTCTTTAAAAGTTGCCTGAATTTTCTATGTGTCATATGGTTACAGGTATTTCATGTCATTTACCCTGTTAAAAATTTTGTTTTTCAGCATGGAATTACACAAGCAAATGAACTTGTAAACCTGAATGAGTTCTTTGTGAATCATATTCTCCCTGATTTAAAATCAGCTAACGGTGAGTTTGTGAAAAGATTTTTATGCCACTTACACTTTTTACTTGAGGTTTTTTTTGTTTTGTTTTTTAAAGTTATCTCTGCATCCAACGTGTGGCCACACTCAAAGACCCTGAACATCAGGATTCACATGCTCTGCCAGTTGAGCCATCCAGGGACCCCTGCATTGTTATTTTATACTACAGAATAAGTAACATTATGGCAAAAGTCATAATAGGGGCACTGCAGCACCATGATACTCAAAAGATTGGCTCCTATCCTTGTTGCAGTTATTCCTTTTTTTTTTTTTTTCTTTTTTTTTTTAAGATTTTATTTATCTGAGAGAGAGAGAGAGAGCGCATGAGCAGGGGGACGAGCAGAGGGAGAAGCAGGCTGTCCACTAAGCAGGGAGCCCCACGTGGGGCTCGATCCCAGGACTCTGAGATCATGACCTGAGTTGAAGGCAGACACTTAACCGAATAAGCCACCCAGGCATCGCTTATTTCTTTTATTAAATAAAATCTCAAATGGTTTCCCGACATCTTGCCCAGTTGAAATTAACTTTCTTCAAAGAAGATGTTGCTTATGTAGAAGGAAAGTAGGAACAACTAAGATGAAATTGTAGCTCAGCTTTGTTTTGCTGGTGCTGCTTACTCTAGGAATTATACTTCAGTTTTCTTTCCCTTCTCATTTGAAAAATGAAATCTTAAAAATTGAAGTAAATTTGAAGTACTTTAAACTGATAAGGATAACTTCCTATGTTTATGAAAGTATGTTGATAAAGATACATTATATATTCCTTTTTTAAAAAACTTTTTGTATGGCGGGCACCTGGGTGTCTCAGTCAGTTAAGTGTCTGACTCTTGATCTCAGCTCAGGTCTTGATCTCAGGGTCATGTGAGCTGGGCTCCACGTGGTGCATGGGGCCTACTTTAAATTAAAAAAAAAAAAAACTTTCTGTATGGAAATTTTAAATGCACTAAAAGGGAGACTGTTGTAATGGACCTGCATGTTTTACTGTCATTTAGTTTTAAGAATTTTAAGTAATTGACCAATATTCTATCTTTCTTCACTAATTTATTTTCCCACCATTAGAGCAGTTTAAAGGAAATCCAAGCCAGTGCTTGCTTCGGTAGTACATACATTAAAGCAAATCCCAGCCTGAGAGACATGTTTTTGATTCAGAATAGCTTCACTTCTAGCTAAAAGATGATACATGGTCATTAGCTTGTGGTCTGAATCATTTTTATTCAGTTACTGTAAGTAGTAAGTGCATGTCCATTTGTAATGAAACTCACAAGAGGTGAAAACAAAATTAATCATAATCTTACCAGAACGAATAGCTACAGAGTAGATCTTTATATAATTAATTAAGCTTCAATTACTTGACATTTTGGTTACCAAACTATATTTCAAAAATCCGATAATGTCACCAATCTGGGAGTAATAGTCCTTAGTGCTTAAATAACTGTGGCTTTATTTTTTTAATAGTGAATGAATTTCCTGTCCTTAAAGCTGATGGTATCAAATACATTATGATTTTTAGGAATCAAGTAAGTAGCTTTTGATTTATATGTTGTATGCCACTTAATCTCTTAAGAGTTTTATTGTATACCAGCTTCTCTTCCCTTCTGTGCAGTCCTATTTGCCGTCCACATCTAACAAAACAATAACTTCTTACAAACTTGGGATTCCAGACCATGCTTAATTTTCTCCTTTGTCTCAAAAATCATTATAAGGTGATTTTCATAAGAAATTGGGATCCAAACAAGGTATACACATTGCTTATGGTTGATTATGTGTCTTGTCTTTTTTTTTTTAAGATTTCATTTATTTATTAGAGAAAAAATGTGCACAGGCAAGGGGGAGGGGCAGAAGAAGCAGACTCCCCCTGAGCAGGGAGCCCAATGTGGGACTTGATCCCAGGACCCTGAGATCATGACCTGAGCTGAAGGCTTAACCAACCGAACCCCTCAGGCACCCCTGTGTCTTTTGTCTTATTTTATGACAGAGAGTTCCTCCTTCCCCTTTCATATGCCTATTATTTGTTGGAGAAACCGGTCATTTATCTTGTGGAGTTTCTCACATTGTACTTCTAGCTGCTTGCATCCTCATGTGTGTTTATGGTTTTATCACATACTTGTTTCCACAAAAATTCTGTAGTATTCCATAGGTTTTTTTGGTTGTTGTTTTTAAGATTTTATTTATTTGGGGCGCCTGGGTGGCACAGCGGTTAAGCGTCTGCCTTCGGCTCAGGGCGTGATCCCGGCGTTGTGGGATCGAGCCCCACATCAGGCTCTTCTGCTATGAGCCTGCTTCTTCCTCTCCCGCTCCCCCTGCTTGTGTTCCCTCTCTCCCTGGCTGTCTCTATCTCTGTCGAATAAATAAATAAAATCTTTAAAAAAAAAAAAAAGATTTTATTTATTTGCCAGTGCGCACAAGCCGGGGGAGTGGCAGGCAGAGCGGCAGGCAGAGCAGGCAGAGGGAGAAGCAAGGCTCCCCGCTGAGCAAGGATCCCGATGTGGGACTTGATCCCAGGACCCTGGGATCATGACCTGAGCCGAAGGCAGACACTTAACCAACTGAGCCACCCAGGCATCCCATAGTATTCTATAGGTTTAAAATTTTATTTATATAAATGATATCATGCAATAGGTTTGTTCTACATGTGTTTTTGTTTTTGTTTTTTACTGTGCTTAATATTGTTTTTGAGATGTACTCGTTTTAGTAAATGTAGTTCATTTTTTAATAGTTGTGTAGTATCCTTAGAATATTCACAGTTTATTTCTTGCGGGTGATTCTGTAATTTCGTGATTTATAGTTTTTATCTCTTTGGCATGTATTTACTAGGGTTACATACAACCTTATGAAGCTGTTCAACTTTATTTTGTTTTATTTATTTATTTTTAAAGATTTGTTTGAGAGAGTGAGTGAGTGAGCGCACGCATGCGGCAGGGGCCAGGGGCACAGAGGGAGAGGAAGAGAGAGAGTCATACAGACTCTGTGCCAAACATGGAGCCCGATGGGGGGCTCGATGTCATGACCCCGAGACCACCACCTGCGCCAAGATCAAGAGTCAGATACTCAGCCGACTGCACCACTCAGGCACCCTGAAGCTATTCTCTTTTAAAGAGTAATGAATGTGAATTCTAAATTTTTAGAGCTTTCTGTCTGTCTTTCTTTGTCTGTCTGCCTTTCTTTGTCTTTCCTTCTTTCTTTTCTTTTTTTATTTTTTCTTTCTTTCCTTCCTTCCCTCCCTTTCCTTTCCCTTCCTTCCTTCCTTTCTTCCTTTCCTTCCTTTCCTTCTTTTTCATAGGCTCCACACCCAGCATGGAGCCCAACATGGTATTGAACTCACCGCCCTGAGATTAAGACCTGACTGAGATCAAGAGTCGGGCGCTCGATGGGCTGAGCTACCCAGGCGCCCCAGAAGTTTCTAGTGAAGATTAGTATTCTTATTTTTGCACCACCCCTTTTTTCAGAAGAGAAAATGAGGCACAGACAGCTTGAATGACTTTGCCAAGAAATACCTGTTAGTGAAAAGTATGGTTCTTAATAATGAAATCTTAGTTTGCTTGTCCATAATATTATTATTTTACAGTGTGTTTTTATCTACAAGATTTTCCTCTGACCATAGTTTAATGCCCAGAGAAAGAGAATTGGAAAAGTGAATGTGAATTGAGCCATTATGTGGAGTAGAAGTTCTGATTTCTCAACCGTATCGTCTCCCATTGTAACAGCTGAAAAAACACACTTTCCAGAATCAGCAAGCCCTTCTAAGATCGCATCGAGTTAAAGCATGCATATGACTGTGTTTTTCAGGTACCAAAAGAACATCTTTTAGTCTCTATTCCTCTCTTGATTAATCACCTTCAAGCTGAAAGTATTGTTGTTCACACTTATGCAGCACATGCCCTTGAGAGGCTGTTTACCATGAGAGGGCCTAACAACACCACTCTGTAAGTATTTGATTCTAAGCCATTTGTATTTTTTCAGCTTAGGGTGGGAACTGTTCTGTGCTGGTCAAGGATCTCTTTGACTATATCCATAATGTCATTAGTAGTTTGAAAAATAAATGTGTACTTTTCCCTCATTATTCTGTGTCTCAGTCCAAAAGGACTAAAAATAGATACATGATGACAAAAAGTTATATAGGAAATTGGAACAAAGGATAATAATGTGAGATTCTAAAAAGAAATGGGTGTCCAAGGATCCTGTACAGGAGTTAAAGAAACTCCTGAAATTTATGTGCTTTCTCCTTGCAACTAAGGCATAGAGGGCAACTTGGGGAGTTAAAATTTTCAGTGTCCTTGAGATTAAAATTAAACAGTTACTCAGAAGGCAGCTCAGAAATGGGCCTTCATTAAGGGAGTGTTCTTAGCAACATCATGAGACAAAGTTGTTTTTACGTGGCTGTTTTTGCATTATTACTCCGTGTGGAGATAGGACGCAACTGAGTGAAAGCAGTTCTCTAGGGTCCCACAGAGTAGCTTTTCAGGCCTGAGCCAAGGAGAAAATGTAGAGGAATGGATGGTCTGCGTGTCTTTCAGGCCATCCTTCAGCAGTGTTATTTCTTGAAACTGAGCTTAGGGTAAGGGACGGAAAACAGTTCTAGTTTCTTTTCTTCATCAAGAACTTGAAGTGCAGATATTCTTAGAGCCAATTAAGGGTTGAAAGGACATCTTTTGAGGTGAGTCAAACCAGTACCTGTCTTCAGGCCCAGAACTCACGCAGAATTTATGCACCTGCTCCAGGAAAAGCAGATGACTGAGACCCCGAGAGTCTGAGCTGTGTTCTCAGTGCTGATAGGTATGAAGCAAGGGTGACCTGAACAGCTTTAGATGATGTCAGGTTTGCCTGGATTTTGGTTTGTGTTTGATCCCAGATATGCCTTTTTAGGAACTTAACATGAACACATGTAAACAGTTGCTTTCCTAAGCTGTCTGTTGATTGTCAGTGGTGGGAGATGGCTCGCTTTTATGCCAAGAAGTGTCATTTAGTGGTTGCCCAAGGGTATTCCAGAGTGATCAGCTCAAGAGTTGGCAGTGACTGAAAGCTGTTTTTTCATCTATAGCTTTACAGCCGCAGAAATCGCACCGTTTGTTGAGATTCTGCTAACAAACCTTTTCAAAGCTCTCACACTTCCTGGCTCTTCAGAAAATGAATATATTATGAAAGGTAGGCCGTTTCCCTGGTGTACAGACTGTAAGAATCCCATCTCCGATTACAGGGGTGAATGCTCTGAGTTGCACTTCAGGTTACATAGTCTCTGAACCAGATACTGTTGGCTAAGCATTAGGTAGGTTTAGATATAAATGGAAAATCTTTTGTTAACAGTGTTTTCAGAAAAAAAATTTACCCTATTTTGATATAGAGCTCCTCTTGTTAAAGGAAAAATAGCAGACTCCCTTTTTCTTTCCCTAGATTGACTTTCTTGATGGCAGAGATCAGATCAGACTTTTATTGCTGGCATGCTAGGCTAGGTCTTGGCGTGAAAGCCGGGTATACTTGCTAGGCTCCACGTGCATCCTGCCTCCGTAGAGCTACTGCCAAGAACACAGGCAGCTGTAAGCACCTGCCTGTTGCTACGTTGGGAGAGCGTCGCGGTGACAGCTCTGACTTCAGGGGCAGTGTTAGTCACTGTTGGATTCCAACAGCCCAGCTGTGTCTGACTCATAGGAAATGCTTTTCAAATAAACTGTCCCTGATGGCGGGTCAGGCCCCTGGGGTATGTTGTGTATGTGTGTGTACATGTGTTTATATGTGTGGATAAGAGTGTGTCTAGGTGTGTATTTGTGTGTTTTCAGCACCGTACTTCTCCCAACGGTGATGCGTGACTGCTGTTGTTTCATGTCCATTTCTGTGAGGTTCACTGGTGTGTAGTCTCGTTATTGTTCCTAGGGTGTGCGAGAGCACCCGGATGTGATACCTTCTCAATAAGTACTGTTGGATGAGTGAGTGAACAGACTCTGGCAGCCCAGAGGAGGGGCACTGATCCATTCTCAAACCCGTTGACCCAGCTTAGGGATCGCTTTGTCTAGGGAGTGAGGGATACGCAGTGGTTAGCTAGCTGGAACGGGAGTCTGGCTCAGGGAGAAGAAACATGGCAAAGTTTAGGAGGCGAGAGAGGATAACTTTCTATCCTCTGTGCCCGACTGCAGTAGCTGCTGTACTTGGTAAACGTCTCTTCAACTTGTGCGGAAGCAATTACGTAGGTTTTAGCTTGATACTGTGTCTGTCTCCCATGCCAAATGTTTTTAGGCATCTATTAATGAGCAGTATTCTTGTAGTGTTGACCCTTTGTAGCTTTATATGTATTTTTAGATTTTTCTTGGGCTCCTGATCTCTCTTTTTGGAGGGAGATGGGCACGTGGTCTTCTCTCAGTTTTTGGTAGGCTGTGATGTGTCCATTTGGCGAGGGCTAAACATTACCTGCCACTGGTTTCTAATTGAAAGAGACTGGAAATTGTACTCCCTTCAGCTACTGTCCCCCACCCTTCCCCGGTCATTCTACCACTTCCTCCTGCTCGGTGTTTGCCTCTTTAGTCACTTATTATTTCTTATTGTCCCTTTTTTCTTTTATACCTTAGGCCTTCTGAAAGTAGCTAAATTTTGGTGTCCGTCCTTGGCGTAATTTTGAAAGGAAAGGAAATTTAGATTGTTTTTAAATATAGAGAGCTATCTGGGGGTTGCTTAAGGGTCTTAAAATTTTGATGAGTCTGGACTTTTTTTTTTTTCCCTAATCACTGTTTTGTTCTGAATTTTAACTATTTGTTCTTGCTGTTTTTATATTTTACAGCTATCATGAGAAGTTTTTCCCTCCTACAAGAAGCCATAATCCCCTATATCCCCACCCTCATCACTCAGCTTACACAGAAGCTGTTAGCTGTTAGTAAGGTAACAAGACCAGTTTTTAAAGTACAGTTGCTTTTTAATTTATGGTCCAAACTGTTTGAGCCTCAGAACTCTCTGGCAGTGGGTCAGGCTTAAGAAAAGTTCTCTGGATTCTTCGTGACCAACAGTTACATACCTTTTGAAAGTGCGGGGAGGTATTAGATTGGAGACACTGCAGCACTTGCCTTTGTAAGTGTAGGGCCAGAAACTTTAAAATGTTTCATTTGAATTATTCTCATTTAAAAGTAGTATGTTTCATTGAATAAAATTGACAAAGTACAGATAATTGATCTGAAATGATCTTAGGTGGAGGATAGCAGGCTTTGTACCAAATGAACACAAAAAAGGCTACTCAGACTTTTATACAATGGTGTAGTCCCTTGTGTCTGATCTCCTTTACTCTTATTTCCCCCATGTAAAGTCCATTCCTTTGATCGAAAATTTTATAGATATTTTGATTCATATTTATTAATACTAAGATTTAGAAAATAAAAGCTTAAGGCTGCCAAAATTCTTTTTGAGGTGCCTGTTCCTAATTACTCTATGGAAAGGAGATAAATTTATAGAACCGTTACAGGCACTTTGGAGAACAGTGATCATTTTCCCACTGAGTTCTGGTAAGGGTGTTGGACTGCTTTGGGCCTTGGAGGATTGAGAGAGAAGAGACATTGGGTCTTCCCCTGTCCCCCACCCCAATCTTCTGAGTTCGTCAACTTCATATGGTAGCCTTCCAAGAAGGATTTTGTTCGATGGAAAATAGGGTTATGTTGCTTTAAAAACTGAAAACCACTGATAGACAGTAGCGTCACTCTGTAGATACAGACATTGAGACCCACAGAGGTTAAGGCTTGCCTAAGGTCCCACACAAGGCTAGGGGCATAGCCAGGACTGAACATGTCCCTGCTCGTTTCTTCTACCACCGCTTACAGGGATGGCTCTAGGAGAGCACACGGGTTTAAGACCAGTTCCTTATAGCGCTGGGAACTGAAGCTTGTGTAGTCATCTCCCTGTGACTTGAATTATTTTTCATAGTGGACTTTTGCCCATAAAAAATAATCCAAAGAAATAGGCATTAGTATTGTTTTATTTTCTGAATGTTAAAGTCCACATAAAACTTAAACATGTATGCAGGCAAGTGTAACTGATGTTGGTTTTTTTTTTTTTTAATACTGATGTTTTTAAAAGATGGCCTCTCAATGTGTTTTTGAAAGGATAGGTGTATGTGTTTTATTTTTAGTTATTTAATATAATCACTTGGCTTATTGGAGAGTCATAAATTTTCTGTTTTTCATTTCAGAACCCAAGCAAACCTCACTTTAATCACTACATGTTTGAAGCGATATGTTTGTCCATAAGAATAACTTGTAAAGCTAACCCTGCTGCCGTTGTAAATTTTGAGGAGGCTTTGTTTCTGGTGTTTACTGAAATTTTACAAAATGACGTACAAGGTAAGTTAAAAGAAGTTTGTTTCTTACTGAATAAAACTATAAAGTGGCTAATAAAATGGAGCGTGCCTATGAAGTATGTGCCTTTTTGTGGGAGCCGTTAGTAATGAAGCTGACAGCTCTGTTTTTACTTTTATCAACAGAATTTATTCCATACGTCTTTCAAGTGATGTCTTTGCTTCTGGAAACACACAAAAATGATATCCCGTCTTCTTATATGGCCTTATTTCCTCATCTCCTTCAGCCAGTGCTTTGGGAAAGAACAGGAAATATCCCTGCTCTAGTGAGGCTTCTCCAAGCGTTCTTAGAACGTGGTTCAAACACGATAGCAAGTGCTGCGGCTGACAAAATTGTGAGTGGGATTTATTTTGATGTAGCTGTCATTTTGTAAGGTCGTGGAGAGAAACTGAGGATGGCAGATTTTGAAAAATTCTTAAATGTAACAAAGTAGTCAGTAGAAAATACTAATGTATATTTTATTACAATTAGGTATCCTCTATCTCCATGGTAGAAAATAATAGAGCCAAATAGGTTAATTTCAAAAACAGTGATAAGGCTTATTTTGATGGGATATTTTCTCTCTATGCTTCAGAAGTAGGAACAAAAGCAAAAATGCTAATTATTACAGCACGCACCCTTTTCCCAAAACATCACCTGTTAAAAGTGTAACTTTTGTTTTTTTTATTTTACATATATTATTAAAACAACATACATATGAACTTTGTTTATATCAGAGTTATATATACCATTTGTTGTAAAATATCCTCAAATTCTGAAAGTAACAATTGTTTTGAAACTTAAAAGTGTAACTTTTGGAACAGTTAATCCTTGCCTCTTTAACTGAACATTATATTTGATCTACTTTGTTGTAGCCTGGGTTATTAGGTGTCTTCCAGAAGCTCATTGCATCCAAAGCCAATGACCACCAAGGTTTTTATCTTCTGAACAGTATAATAGAGCACATGCCTCCGTGAGTATGCGTGTAACCCTCACCGTACGATTACTCAGAGACTGTTGGGTACTCAGAAGAGGCTGACTTGTTGCTTTTATTTACTTCTTCAGCGAGTCAGTTGATCAGTACAGGAAGCAAATCTTCATTCTGCTATTCCAAAGACTTCAGAATTCCAAAACAACAAAGTTTATCAAGAGTAAGTAAAATTGGGGTGCCTGAGTGGCTCATTTGGTTGAGTGTCTGCCTTTGGCTTGGGTCATGATCCCAGGGCCCTGCTCGGGCTCTCTGCTCAGTGGGGAGCTTGCTTCTCCCACTCTCTGCCTCTCCCCCTGTCTTGTGCACTCTCTCTGTCAAATAAATAAATAAAATCTTAAAAAAAATTAAAATCATTTGGCTCTTCTTACAGAAATAATGAGGGAAAGTAGCTAAAACCTTTAGCCTTTATGGTTATATGTAAATGTTTTCATCAGTTTATAAGCTTTTTCTGTAAAATATTTTTAAGATGTTTGTATTCTCCAAATACTAAGTCCGTTTCAAATATATTGTGTTCCAAAGTAAGTTTAGATATCAAAACATTGTCCGTACTATATGTTAATTGCATAATAAAGGCAAATATTGATGCCAAAGTTAGCCATTGGTTTTAATGATTATGACTACTTCACATGGCAGACTTGGGCTGAATTGCTTGTTTAGTGTAGTGAGGCCTCTGTACTGACCTGCATCTCCTTTCAACAGGCTTCTTAGTCTTTATTAATTTGTATTGCATAAAATATGGGGCGCTGGCACTGCAAGAAATATTTGATGGCATACAACCAAAGTAAGTTTGTTTTTATTACTTACTGTATTTTGTTTTTTAAAGCAAAAAAATTGACCTCTTTTAGCACAAACCAGTATTTCTGTTTTATAGATGTTTTTATAGTTCTTGGTGGTTTTTAAAATATTCTTAGGACTGTTGAGTTGCAAAGAAGAAAATCCCTGCAAACATTTTTCTAACTCCCACCCCCCTTTCTACACAGCCAGTGTTCTGTGATTCTGGATGGTTGGGGTTGTCTCCAGGAGCCTGCCTTTGTTAAGGCCGGTAGTATGATTTTTTTCAGGTGAAAAATCGCTTTTCACTTAGCGTATATACAAAGAATGTAGTTAGGTGGTATTTCCCATTTCATAGAGAAAGGAAGGATAGAAAGAAATGATAGAGAACAATTTGGAGAAGAAACTCAAGTGAGATCCCTATATTGGTATTATATCAAAAAAAATTACAGACTGAGATATAAAAAATGAATTAGCCTGAAAAAGTAGTACCAGAAAATACGCTTTCCAGCCGTAGAGGTTTGTGAGGAAATCGGTTTCATGAACTGCTAGTGGGTAAATTGGTGTGATCTTTCTAAAAAGCAAAAAATACGCATTCTTTACCTTAGAGCATTAAAATGTCCAGTTATCTCTGATACCCACTATTTCCACTTCAGGGAATTTTAGTGAAGTAGAAACAGAATTTTACATCATTTAGTATCATGAAAAACTTTGCTTTTAGGATGTTTCCAACAACATATTAAAAGTGTTGGCTAAGTAATTTTTACAATATGGTCATTAACATTTATACCCTTAGGGGCACCAGGGTGCCACCGCGGTTGAGCGTCTGCCTTTGGCTCAGGGCGTGATCCCGGCGTTATGGGATCGAGCCCCACATCAGGCTCCTCCACTGTGAGCCTGCTTCTTCCTCTCCCACTCCCCCTGCTTGTGTTCTCTCTCTCGCTGGCTGTCTCTATCTCTGTCGAATGAATAAATAAATAAAATCTTTTAAAAAAAAAATGTATACCCTTAAAGGTACGTAAGCATAGGAAGTGGGGAAGTTTATAATCCAGTAATGTTAAAACTAGTTATTACTGGATAGTGGGGTGATGGGTAATTCTTATTCTTCTTTCTCTTATCTAATTTCTAATTTTTCAAAGATTTCTTGAGTGATTAAAAAAAAAAAAAACCAAAACCATGAGGCAGAAAGGTGGCTGTGAAGATTCCACATGAGCACAGACTTTAGTATTTCACAGAAGCTGTTGGCAGCACTTGGCCACAGGGTCAAGGTTTGAGGTTTCATTGTTGCTTTGTCATCTCTAGGTCTCTGCCATTCAGCTGACCAAAAGTAGTAGCCCTAAGGAGTGAGTGTAAATAACATCGAAGTATTTCACGGTTTAATTATAGTGATAGTCTAATATTTTATTTTAATAGAATGTTTGGAATGGTTTTGGAAAAAATCATAATTCCTGAAATTCAGAAAGTATCTGGAAATGTAGAGAAAAAGATTTGTGCGGTTGGCATAACGAAATTACTAACAGAATGTCCCCCAATGATGGACACAGAGTATACCAAGCTATGGTAAGTGCTCCATAAAATTTTGGGAATTACAGCTTCCTTCCCTTATGACTGCAAAATTAAACAAGCTTGTCTGAGAATTGGGTTCTGATCTCAGGTTCTCCACCAGCAGCCATCAGATCCAAGACAGGACATGTGGGTCCTTCTGGGCCTAGAAAGAGGCTTCCTGATTCTTAACTTTATTGGAGAGGGTTCATGTGCCTCTTTGAGAATCTGGTGAAAGTTGCTGGTCTGCATGACCTCTAGGATTGTTCGTGACACACACCCAACTAAACTGGCTTAAATCTTTAAGTGGAGAAATTGAATAGGCTAAAAGAGCTTGTCCTCGATGACTGGTGCTCCTGGCTTTTCTCGACCTCTTCTGAGAACCTTGCCTCATTTTGGGTTCGCTCAGGTACCCTCTTCTAAAAAGGGATCTGATGATTCGAGGCCTATTTCCTCTGACTAACTTTTAGCAGCAGTGAATCTCAGATTTAGCTTCCATCACATGGCCTTCTCTCCTTGCAGCCAGCTGGATGGCTCTGAGGATGGAGTAGTTTCCAAAAGGGAAATTGGCGTGCTGTGGCCAAAAAGAAGTGAAGAGTGGTTCTGGAGGACAGGTTTAAGAACTGATGTCCGTCTTCCGTTTCAGAGGTCCCTTGCAGCTCTTGAGACTGTATCTCTCTGAGGAATTGCTTTTTGTTTAAGTCTTCAGAAGTATTCACTTGATTTTTTGTCTGCTTGCTTGCTTCAAATCCAGGACTCCTTTATTACAGTCTCTGATTGGCCTTTTTGAGTTACCTGAAGATGATACCATTCCTGATGAAGAACATTTTATTGACATCGAAGATACACCAGGGTATCAGACCGCCTTCTCACAGTTGGCATTTGCTGGGAAAAAAGAGCATGATCCTGTAGGTCCCATGGTGAACAATCCCAAAATTCACCTGGCGCAGTCACTTCACAAGCTGTCTACCGCCTGTCCAGGAAGGGTAAGTGTGTTGTCAGAAATCAGAAATCTCTGATTCACGGCTGCCATTCTGGGAAGGCAAAAGGTAGCATTTCACTCTGGGGCCTATAGTTAGGCCTTTGTTTTTTGTTAAAAATGCTGAGCTGTAAGTAGATTTTAAGCAAGTGACTTTTGGAATAAGGACAAAGCGGGATAAAACGCCCCTCACCTCTGCCCCACACACTTTTTATTTATTTAAGTAATCTCTACACCTGACATGAGGCTTGTACTCACGACTCCCAAGATCAAGAGTCACATGCTCTTCCGACTGAGCCAGCCAGGTGCTCTAAAACCCTTTGAACAGAAATGTATTTATTTCCCAGATTGAAATAATTCTTCTATTAAAGTGTAGGCATTTTTTTTTAACTACAACATACTCAAATATTGGATCATGGAGTGTAAACATGATGGCTGTAGAGTTGCATTATCCAGCACCTTTTACAGAATCTTCCAGATTATCTGATAAAATGTGTATTTTTCAGTATTTTATTATGGAAAACTTCAAACATAGAAAGAGCATAATGAACTTTCACATACGGACCTTCAAAAATTACCACTATTCTGCCATTCTTATTGCATTTGTTTCTCCTTGGGCATCATGTCCTATCACCTGTATGTACTTAATGATGCATCACTAACCAATAAGGATTTTTTTTTTAATCCCCACAATGCCACTCCACACTGAACAGCAGTAATTCCTTATGGATCTGCTTTTTAGACCTACCCAGTTCTGAAGGCATAAAGCAGTTGAGATCCTTGAGAATCCCTGCAGGAGTCCCTGGTGACGGCCTGCCCTTCCAGGCTGGGGTGGTTCTGGAGATGGGGTGTGTGCTGGATTGTTGGGATCTCCAGCAGGTTCCCATCTCTTGCAGGTTCCATCGATGGTGAGCAGCAGCCTCAACGCGGAGGCACTCCAGTATCTCCAAGGGTACCTTCAGGCGGCCAGCGTGACACTGCTTTGAACTGCATTTTCCAGATTGGCTAAGCCCAGGATGGTTTCTGAGGAAATCCCACAGACGTCTGAGCACAGCTGCATTAAAGCAAGTTTTCCTTTTGAACTTGTCACAAATTCCATCTTGTAAAGAATATTAAATGTTGCTTTAAGCTGAACCTTGAGCAAATTAGGTGGTTTGTGTGATCATAAATAGAAGTGGGTGACTTTCCAGTTTGCAGGGGCAAGTTCAGTATGTGGTGATCATGAGTTGAGCGTTTGCACTGTTGGGATAACTTTAATTTCGACGGACACTGAGCGTGGAGACTTTTCTGTTACTAAATTGTTTTGAGGCATCGCCATTTGTGTTTCTCTCCTCCTTTGTATTTTTGTCGTTTCCTTAAGCTTTTATTGGAAATGTGAATAAGTAAAGAATCACTGGTGTAACTTGCCAAGAAATGCACATTTCATAGTTATAAATCTAATCAGAAATTTTCTTAAAAAGCCCTCAAATATGTATCTAAGAACTAAGAACATCTTAAAGACAGGTTTTTGGTGCTGATATTATTATAGTGAAGAACTTAAAAAATTGAAATTTAAACACAGGTTAGTCATTCCTTACCAGGGAAAGGGAACATTAATACAGGTATGGGGCTTATCTATTAGAACTTTTCTGGACCCCTTTCTAGGCAGCAGCATGAACTCTGGGCTGGATGGTTCCCTCTGTGGATCGGGGAGAAATGCCCTGCCGGGCTTCACCAGGCTCTTGAGTACGTCAGACAGCATCGATGTTTGCCCTTTTTGAGAGTGTCTGTCTTATCTGCAGATTGGCGGTTACTTGGAACTTTCCAAAGCACAGCGTGTTAGAACCTGAGGTCTAGGATGAGCCACGGGAGTGGGTGTACGCTAGCAAACAAGGATGCCTGGGTAGGTTCTAGAACAGATAGTTTTTAGGGAGTAATCAGACTCTCTCAATTGAGAGGCATAGTTTACTTCTGCTGGAGTTGTCTGTTCAGTGCAGATTAAACTACAATCTCCTTCTGCACACATCAGTGATTTCTTCTATAACTCAGGCACCTGACTGTTTTTTCTTCACATGCTGTTTCTGTAGCGTTGCGTGAGAAACCCTCCAGCTTAATCTAAGTGTTCTTGTACCAGTCTACTCCTTTTTGTCTTGACATAGTAATGGAAGCATTAAATCATATTACTATTTAAGTGGTCACTGGCAGGATATTGAGATAGTATTGGGATCTACTTTTGAAGTATAATTTAATACAGGTAAGAAGTCTAGAATGGAAAACAGTTGGTGGTGGTTTGTGCTTGCTACTTATTACATGAGCTCTGACTGCACCTGTCGGGCACTGTTCGGGAAGTTAAGTAAATACACAGCACATCCTGTCGCAGACAACTCATGCTTCAGCATCTTAACCTCAGAGGACTGAGCAGGTTGTGAATTTTTTTCCCTCTAGAACAATTGAGAAGAGGGTTTGTCTTTATAAATGCGCCTTTTAAAATAGTTTCTGAACAGGAAGACTGGTACCTTTCCTTGACTTGGCACAAGTCATTAATTCTGCTAATGTTTAAAAATGCTTTAAATGGAGGTTTCTTATTCCATCATCTAAGTTTACCTAGCTTTTAAAGATTTTAAGAGCTGGTATGCAGTGAGTTTTTGACAGGTCTTAGTGACTTCCACAGTGGTGATGCCAGTTCTTTCTGGATATAAAGAGTTGGGTTCATACTTTGAGATTGGGCCAACCTGGGTTTGAATTACTCCGCACCTGCTATGTGTGACCTTGAGCAAATGACTCAGCCTCTCCACTTCGATTTCTTCTTCTGAAAAATGAGAGTAATCACCTTCAGGACGGTTGTAAGATGTAAAAAGGCATAGTTTAAGCAGAGAACATATACAGAGTAAGTACAAATAAAAGCAGCTATTTGATTGTTTAGGGTGGTCTTGGAGGAGGTGCAGAACACTGCTCTATCTTACCAGTAGCATTGTAGTTCTGGGGGGGTGGGGATGGTGGAAAGACTTTCCAGAAGAGTCCCAGCCCAGGTAAGGCACTCACCCCCCAAGGTAGTTTTAGACACAGGGGAAATGTTTCTAACTTGCAAAGTTCCTCATGAGAGTCTCCTGCTGGGCCCACAGATTCTTTGTTCCAGCACATCTCCCCTTTTAACAGCTTGATTTTCAAAAATAACATTTGATTATAAATGTATTTTCTTTGTTGGAAATTTGGTAAATACAGAAAAAAATTAAAAATTCATATTCCTACCTTCAGATATTTTGGTTTCCCCCCCTTAACGTTGAGATCATTTATAATTTTGTATGCTTTTTGAAAAACAAACATTTAACAATATTTACTTGGTAAATATCACCAAATTTAAATAATTACAACTACTGTTGGAAATGATAAAATCTTGAGGTGAACATTCTTTATGCGTCAGTCTGTCTCTGCTTCCTGATGGTGGAATTACTAAGCAGCCGTGCTGTGGAAAGTTTCATGCCAATCTCTATAACACAGCCCTACCCACACTGGTCATTTTGTCTTTCGCGTGCCGTAACCAGTTTGGGTTTAGTCCAACTGTTAGCATTTGTGGTAACGGAATGGCAGCCTTCCACCTTCTACTCTCGGAGTCAACAGCTTTCAGCTCCCGGGGCCTTTACTTCTTCCTCATCTGTTTGACTGGCAGATCACCCTCTCTGCTGTGAAAAGTAAGAATCTAGGTCACGCTTCTTGTATCCTCCTAGGTTTTTGTTTCGTTTTCTCCCAGTAATGACATTTTTTGATTCTATCTTCAATTTTGGCCACTGTTTCTTGTCCTCACTAGCAATGATAAGGTCACTCTGACGTGCCTGCTTTCCCTTCACTGACATGCTATCACAGGAGGGGGCGCTCCGTTCCTCCCCTGGGCTTTATCTGTAGGTCTCTTTTAAAGGGGGACAAGTGAGAAACAGTACTTGAGTACTGGTTGGCCCAGATGTGTCTTTGGGACCACCCTGGGGTATGCAAAGGGACTGCTCTTTTGTAGGGCAAAGGAGCTTCATGGATGGACCCGTTGAAAATAAGTTGGTCATTGCTAGTGGATTCTCTAAAAGAGCTGAGAAGCCCTGGTTAAAGCTACAGGTACGCACTGCCGCTGGGTGGACAGCGCCCCTCACCCACCTGCCCTTCTGTGGGCTTGCTGCGTGATAGGTGGTAAAGGCTGTTTCTGAAATGCTCCCGTGTGGCTGGAGAAGGCAGTCATAAACAATATGACGTCATTTACCTATTTCCGGGTTTCCTCCCTTCTCAATTAGACGACGTGAGAGAAAAACGCGGCAACAGGGAAGCACTGTCCGCGTGAAGAAAGAGCCACGACAGGTAGGTCAGTGCTGCAAAAAGGAGACCATTTAATGGGGACGTGGGAGACCTGAGGAAAAAAGCAGCATATTTACCTTGCATCAGAAAAAGGTCCATCTCCTTGCAAGAAGTTAGGGTCACTCCTTCTGAGTGTAGAGGGGATGTGATGACTGCCCCCAGGTAGCTGGGTTTCTGCAGCAAACGTCAGCTGAGAAGACCTCCTGATGTGTCCCAGGTGAGTCCACGGGGCAACGGGAGGCAGAGCCCAGCATCCACCAGGTCCTGCCCCTCCGCAGAGCAAGCTGTGTCCTAGGAGGCTGGCGGCCCCACTGCGGAGGCCCCGAGTGGAGGGAGAGTGCTGCCTCTGGCAGGACTCCCAATCTCAGGCTCGGAGGAGGAGGAAGTCGCTGCGGTGGTGCCTGCTGAGCATGCCCGTCAAGAGGCCGCAGCACAGCGGGGGCGGCAGACCTGACCTGACTGCCCCCGCCTGTGCATTCCAAACCCCCAGCCACGTGAACCCCTCACCCCGGACTCCTCTGATCCTCCGCTGCACAGTCCTCCCCGGCGCCCTGAACAGGCTGCACAGGAAACTCCCTTTGGTCCCAGGGACAGACTGGCTCTGAGCTTGGACAGCAGTCTCTGGAGCGAGGGGAGAGAGTGTCCGCCACAGCGGGACCACAGGTGCCTTCCATTTAATTCCGAGGCAGCATTTCTCAAAATGATCTGAAGCCATTTGTGAAGCTTTCGAAAGGAACAGCTATCATTCGTAGTTCTGTATTCTAGATTAGAAAAAACCCACTGGCGATGTGACTGCTTAGGACGGTGGTTCTCAAAGTACCACAACGTCACCTAGGAAATTAGAAATACGCGTTTTTGAGTCCCAGACCTACTACACCAGAAACTCTGGAATGGGACCTAGCAACCTTTTAACAGCCCTCCACCACGTGAGAGGATGCTCAGTGCTTAAGCTGATGGGCAGTGATTAGGATAAAGCGAAGGAAAAGTGAATCCATCGGAGAGAGACACGGACCTGGTAAAGCCGTGCGCCCTGCTGGGGAGCAGCGCTCTAGAGCTTCACGGCCTCAGAAGGCGCACGTGCAGTTAACAGCTCTGGTTTTGCCCAAAGGGAGACAGCAAGATAGGGCCCACTAGGAGCTGTGGGCCTCAACGGACCTCTTTCAAAACGCATCCACTCCCTACAGTTCCAGCAGAGACAGACACAAATTATTGCTCTCATGGAATCTGTCACTACAGTTTTTCTTCAGAGACTTGCAGTGGCTTGGGGCCCACATCCCCGGGGGAAGATGTGAGAGCTGGAGAGGACAGAACAAGCAAGATTAGGACTCCACAAATCCAGCATGGAATCGGGCAAAGTCCTCTCCGACGGCTGCCTTGAGTAGGTGGGCCCAGAGGGCAGACCAGGAGCGGCCGGCTTCCGTGACGGGCGGTAAGAGCCACTGGAGGTGGGTACGAAGCCTTTCCGGCACCAGGTGCTCTGAGCAGCTACTGACATGCATTATCTTAACGGTGTGAGAGAAGTGATTTTCCAATTTACAGATAAAGAAACTGAGGCACAGAGGTGAAATCACTTGAGGTCTCAGCAGAGAGGTGATGACAGGTCAGGACTGACACCCTGGCCGCTAGCTCTCCTTGTCACTAGCTCGCACAGCCGTCTAGTTCAGCATGCTGCCCTGCCCGCTGGTGAAGGCCTCCAGCCAGCAACTCCGCCACATGTAAATATCTGCACACCTACGTCACTGCGCCCTGGACCTTCAGGAGGTGATCTCTTCATGGCCCAGAAGCCGTGGTCCACATGGTTGTCGACCCTCTACCATGCTGCTCCCTCAGGCAGGCCCTTGGCTACCTGGCCAAAGTGAGCAATGACTAAGTTTTTCACACCATCTCAGAAAGAGTTGGGGCTTTCAGGGCACAAAACCCTCTTGGCTCTAACTCCCCAAAGTCAGCCATTCAACACAGCTGAAAACCAGCATGTCGTCCTGCCCTAGGCTAGGGGAGGTCTGTACCGTTCTGGTTTCCTTAGGTGGGTTCTGGCTCACCCTCCGACCACATTTACATTGCTCTTGTCCTTGAGTCCAAGGAGCCAACCAGACAGGAGTGTCCCATTAGGGCCCAGAGAAGTTTCAGGCAAGCCCTCCCAAACCGGGCAGCACAGGTTCAGCATACAAGACACACAGCAGCCACAGAACTCCAGTGGATATTTGCAGAGAATAACAAAGGCCCAAGGGGCTTCCAAACCCTAGAAAATCTCTGGCTCTTCCTTGGGGAGGCCTTTTGGGGAACCAGAGGAAATACATGATTAAAAAGGCAGATACCACAGAAGAACACAGTCTGAACAATGACAGGATTTGGATAGGTCCTCGTTCCAGAATGGGACCAACTGCTCACTAATCTATCCACGCTCAGCATTGTCCGAGGTCACAGGGAGACTCACTGCTGCTCCTGCTGCAGCCTAAGCGGGGACACCCGTGATGAGCTGACGCTGACCAGAGCCCGAAGGCTTCTGTGGGGCGGGTGCTGGCCTCTCTGATCCTGCCTGCCTCCTGGCCCTGCTCAACTTCCTAACAGCACCGTTTCACGTGCACTGCACATCTGATCAGGAAAAGAACCAGGTGTGATGGGTGGCTCAGTCGGTTGAGCATCTGCCTTCGGCTCAGGTCATGATCCAGGACCCCTGGGATCACGTCCCACATCAGGCTTCTTGCTCAGTAGGGAGCCTGCTTCTCCCTCTGCCTACCACTCCCCCTGCTTGTGCTCTGACAAATAAAATCTTGGGGGGGGGACCCCTGTGTGAAAGGGGATGGAAAAAAAATAAGAGGGTTTCAAAAGATTTTTATTTATTAGAGTATGAGCAAGAGGGACAAGGCAGAAGGAGAGGGAGAAGTAGACCCTCATCCCTCTACTGAGCAGGGAGCCCAATGTGGGACTCGATCCCAGGACCCTGAGATCATGACCTGAGCCAAAGGCAGACACTTAAATGACTGAGGTACCCAGGCACCCCTCAATTTACTTTTCAATTAAAAAAACCCACTAAAGACTGCATTGTCATTGCAGGCCTAGTGGGTATGTCCGTCAAAGTAGGTTTTGATGAATATCTGTGGGAACACTGGGAAGGAGATATTTTACTAGAAAGATTTTATTTTTAAGTGCTCTCTACACCCAACCTGGGGACTCGAACTCCCACCCCAAGATCAAGAGCCATAAGGTCCACCAACTGAGCCAGCCAGGCGCCCCCAAAGGAAATATAGTTTAAGAATTAAACTCGTGGGGGTGGGGGCAGCACTTGGCCGCATGGCCCATTTGGTTAAGTGGCCAACTCTTGATTTCAGCTCAGGTCATGATGTCAGGGTCATGAGATCGAGCTCCGTGTCAGGCTCTGCGCTCGGCAGGGAGTCTGCTTGAAGATTCTCCCTCTGCCCCTGCATGCATGCATGGGGCTCACTCACTCTAAAATAAATCTTTTTTAAAAAAATTAAACTTGGGCTATTAAGTACACATTAAGCAAAGCACTACAAATTTCTTAAAATATATATAATTTTGCTAATAAAATATGGATGCCATTTAAATTACAAAGAAGTCTAATTAGAATAAGGTGCTTTCACACATTTACCGTTTCACATATTCTATATATACCCCCTCTGTATCCAATAAACACAGCACTGCAAGTATATAGAGGGACAAGAAGCTCCAAGACGACCGTTGTGCTGCTTTCATGAATTGAAACCCCCTTGGCCCCCATCTCTGAATTAGCCATTGCCTCTTAGAAGAACCCACCATTTCTTTTTTTTCTTTTTTAAAGATTTTATTTATTTATTCAACAGAGATAGAGACAGCCAGCGAGAGAGGGAACACAAGCAGGGGGAGTGGGAGAGGAAGAAGCAGGCTCATAGCGGAGGAGCCTGATGTGGGGCTCGATCCCATAACGCCAGGATCACGCCCTGAGCCGAAGGCAGACGCTTAACCGCTGTGCCACCCAGGCGCCCCGAACCCACCATTTCTTTTAAAAACTTATTGAGGAAAACTGGCTAACTTCTCCCTGCCAATCCAGGAAATGTTCAAGTGCTTTAAAAAATCCATTTATGGCAAGTAAGTCTGTTTTTAAGGGCACACAGACATTTAAGCCCTTAAGCCAGAGATGGTAGTGATGGAAGTTTCCAATGTTAAACTACCTTCAAGCAAACAAGCTGTGCACCCCTGTCCTGGGGCTCGCTTCCCAGGGTCCTGCTCTGAGCTCACAGCAGCTCCGGTGCGACAGGCGGCAGCATGCTGCTTCTGGGGAACTGCGGATGCCCTTCCCACAGGCCGCACCAGTCGCCAGCTCCCTCTCACCGGACTTGGGATCCAGGCCAAGGTGGCTGTCACTAGATATTCACCCTGCAGAGCTATGCACACCAGCTCGGTGTGTGGGGGAAGGAAACCCAGTGTCAGAGGGGACACTTTTCTCTAAGAACTGTAGGTCACATTCCTGTGGCTCAAGAAGGCCTTTCAAAACCAACCAACCAGCCAGCTCTGGGGAAATCATCTTTACTCATTGAAATCTCCCTTTGATAAGAGGCACTATACAAAGTCAAAACCTAATGCCCACACACGCACTGTGGGTGACCGAGAGACCCAAGCCTGTCTGTCCCAAGGACCACAAGAGCCTCTCCCCTCTGAGGATCGAAGCGCCACAAATCCTAAGACCCACAGTCTTCTCGTGGCTGACGCACAGCACCTTCGGTTATTTCAGATCTGCCTCTCAGGCGCCTTCCTGTCTCCTTTTCTGTCTGTAATGTGGAAACCAGGACCACACGGATTGTCCCCAGGGTGGAAGCACCTTGTTATGGCTCTAAGGTTCTGTCACTCAGAGCATACCGGCATAAAACAGCGCAGACCTCCCGGGCAGCTCTGTCCAAGCCTGTTGAGACCAGGGCGGCGGCGGGGGGCGGGGGGGCGGTGTGCTGCAGGGAACCCTCGCAGAAGAGGGTGGCCTTCCGAGAGGCCAGACAGGCGTGAGAGTTTACAATCTATGAACGTTCAAGGACATCCTTCCAAAACAGCCAAAGGTGCATCACCCTTGAAAACCAGGCTTTCCAAGAAACCAGAAATCCTTAGGCCATCCTTGAGATCAAGGGGAGACTTCGCCTTGCTAGAGTTTTGGCAGTCAGGGCCAAAGAGCCAACTAGAAGTCATGATTTACTTCAAAGACTGCACCATCCTCTTCCATCGTCCTTCTGCAGCGTGGAGGTTGCCAGCGAGACACTGGGCACGAGTGGCGGGGGCAAGTGCGGAGGAGGTGGCTGCGGAGGCCGGGAGATTGGCTACAATCTCAAAATGAGGGAAGGTACTAAAACCAGGAGGGCTGTGAAGAACCCCAGGGTGCTGGCATCAGTGTAAACGCAGGGCTTCCAGATACACATACGCTAACCAGATGAACATGTGTATACATGGACACGCACGTGTGCGCACCGATACAGACCTCTCTGCTTGCCGTCTGCTCAGAAGGCCTAGAAAACACCCAAGTAGCAGTGAGTGCTCTGGGTGCCCAGACCTTGGTGGTTTCTTTGGCTTTTTTTTTAAGTCATCTTTTATGCCCAGCGTGGGGCTCAGACTCTCAGCTCCCAGATCAAGTGTCACATGCTCTATGGACTGAGCCCAGCCAGCCCCCCCACCTTGGTGTTTAGATGCTGTCGTCACTAAACGGGACCAGAGCTCCTTGGAGAAATGGCTGACTCCAGGACTGGGGAAGTGTTGACAAACGTCCTGACAATGCTGTCGTTCTGGCGGCCCCGCCCACAGGCCGGTTTGTAAGCGTGAACCATCTGTATGAGCACCTGCCACAGATACACGCCAGAAGCCACCAGCCCACTCCTCAGCCAGGCCTGACCGCAGTGCCTCACCTTGACTCCTCGGAGTGCAAGAGCACCTGCCAGAAGTGTCGGGAATCTCTCCTCCTCGGGCTCATTTCTTTGGGTGACAGTGTCTGGTCCGGAGGAGAGGCACCTCCCCTCGCCTGGGCGCCCACACGCCGAACTTCCACACCCTCACTCACCTCTTCCCTCACTTCTTTAGTTACTGCTCGAAAGGACCAAAAATTCATTAGTAGCTGTTTATTGATCAATGGTTTGATATAAAGTTATTTCAGGACTTCAGAATTTTGCCCAAACAGAAGTCACAAGCATTACAAAGTTTTTTCTTTCTTTCTTAAAAAAAGGGTAGGAGGCAGGTTGGGAGGGAATCAACCTAGCAGTAGTGGCATTTGAGAATAAATTAACAAAAAAAAATTTAGTATTACCATTTATTGGTGACAAACACTAAGTTTTACTTACATTCCATGGGGAGAAAAAATTCCAGCGTAAACAATGAATCGAAGCAGTACTTAACTCGCAAGGCTACGTTGCTTTTCATCTGCACCATATGCAGGACCTTAACTGCACACGCTTCTGTGCACAGTAACACAACATCAAAAGCAACACGGTTTCAGAGATAAACACGGGTCATTCTTTTCAGCCCTACATGGAGATGTAATCAACAGTACCAAGCACTCAAGGAAATCCATCTGCGGGTTTATACGTACTACATGGAGAACACACCCTGTAGTGTAGTGAAAGCTACGTGTCTTCAAGAGCTGTATGTATATACACACAATTTTTTTTTAATAATCTTTAAAACAAAGATCCAAGTTCATTTGTTTAAGTCCTGTTGCATTAACAAAAATAAAATAGAAAAGGAACCAAATGATCATTAAAGTTTAAAATTCCTAAATTGTCCAATTTATACAACCGTGGGAGACTTCATCAAGGACTCTGAGAAGTCCAGGACTGTTTCAGCTAAACCAGAGGGCACACAATTTGCATCACTAAGATGGTCCTGGGTTAGTCCAATAAAGTCCAAACGTATAACCACATACACATGGATATGATCTTTGCTGATTAGATTACTGGTAGAGTCAGTCTCAGACAAGTTTCTAAACTGTGCTATGTAACTAGATACAATTGAGAAACTCTTAGATGAAAATTTATATAGTGTCATTTCAATCAAAAGAAAATAATAAAACTAAGAATATGTATCTCTTGGGAGAGAAAGCAGTGGTGATGGTGTGGGTGCCACGGGGGGGGGGCATAGCACGCTAGAACGGTTAGTTGGCGCTGAGTAGGAAGCATTTGATTTTCTCTGGTGCTTTCTGCTCTGGGGCTGGTCTAAGGCCCCTGCTCCCCGGCGTGAGTGTCCAGGGTGTGTCCCAAGGGTTTGAGTGAGCCACTCTGAGAAAGGGTCGTGCTCTGTTTCCAGTTTCCTTCACACAGCCCAAACAGCAGCGGCCACAGCTGAGCACCGAGGGGCCCGGGGTCACTTGGCAGGCCCCGCCGTGCCCCCCAGCAGCTGCCTGTGTGTGGGGACAAACAGCACCCGCGAGTGCAGCCACTGCCGCCTCCTTGTGTCCCCGCCTTCGTCACCACTGCCGCCTCTGGTTCTTTACCCAGCACGTCTCTCAGCCCACTGGAGGTATCAGAAATTCCAAATTCTCAAAGCAGTTTTTCAGTATATATGTTGGGGTTTTACAACGGTTCATGGCCAGAAAAGGTTCAGCACCTCCCACACCTTCAAGGAAGAAAAAAATGAAAATGATGCCAGTTTTGAAATGTAAGAAAGTTTAACCCATGTTAAAAACCAGAAGAAATCAGCAGACACTAAAGTCCAATACCACAGGCCCCAGTTTATGACCACTGGGTTCCGGTTTTCTACGGACAGACCGCCAAGTGAAAAAAGCAATGAGGAGAATGTGCGAGCAGTACGTGAACTCCGGGAGAAAAGGAACAATGCAAGAAATACGGGATTGTATTTGCATAGAGAAACACACAGGAAAGATACAAAAGAAACTAATAAACACGTGATCTCTGGGTGGGGGCAGGGAGAGTGAGATGGGTGAGGGCTCAGTGGGGGGTAAGACTGACCACCGGGCATCTCTGAAAAATCACTGTGGGGTTTGAACACTGTGAATGTATTACCTATTCAAGTTTTTTTTTTTTTTGAAAATGTAGAGCTCCGCCCACAACTTGGAAACCTTTCAGGGAAAGGGACAAAAAGTGATAGAGGGGAGTATCTCTCTACTGAGCTGAGCAGAGGGTTTGAATTTAATGCAAATGAGGAACAGAACTGCCTTTCCCAGTAAATCAGCTCACTCACACAGACATTGGTCCATTTCCTGTTCTTGGCATCTCTGTACTCGGCTGGTCCAACTCAGACAGCAACTTTAAGATGTTCAGTGCAGCCTGGCAGGGAAAAAAAGAAGAGTCAGAGCACGACTGCCACCTGGGGCCACAGCACAAGACGCTGTTTGAACAAGGAGGCAAGGGACAAAAACAGGTAGTCCCACTAAGCCACACTTTCCCTTAATATTTGAACTTTCGGTGTGAAATATAAATTATCTATGTTTACCTCATTGAATCACAACTTCTGTTAATTTTCTATTTTCTGCTAATATTTTTAACTGTATGGTACTAGACTACACATTCTGTATCCTGCACGGAAACAAAAACCTGTCGTGCTCCCTTGTTAGAATACATTATCTTTAAAGACGCTAATTTGGCAGACGCATTATATCCCATCAGGTGGGTATCCCACAGTTCGCCTAGATTAATCAATTCCTCTTCTCAGTTTTCTCAGTTTTTTTGTACTTCTTGTTAATGGTAGTTTCACCTGAACAAAAGACCGAAGTAAGGGGCTTTCTATAGCTGCCCGAACTTGGGCCCATGGTCTGTTCTGGGAGGACATGAGTGGACACAGCTCGTGGAGGTGGTCCCGGATCCAAGCCCTCCCCCCAGGTCAGTACAGGGACGGGAAGGAGTGTCTAAAGCTGACGAATTCTGATAAACAATGAAAAACCAATCCAATAAACTAGGGAAGAAACCTTCAAAAATAAGAAATCTCTAAAACAACCAAAGTCTACGGGAGAACCCTTTTCCTGTGTTCCGAAGGCCAGCAACAGGCAGAAGCCAGGAGCACTGGGGAACGTACCATGTCATGGCAGGACTCCACATCCTTTCCAATGCCGTGGCTGATCAGAGGTGGCTGAGAGGAGCAATTGATAAGAGATACAAATTCGTTCTTGTTGTTTTTGGGGAAATCTTTGTATTCAACCTGAAGGGAAAAGAAAACTGAGGCCAGGTAGGGAAGCGGCGAATACGCACGGGGCCCAGCAAACAGGGAGAGGACCTCTCTTTCTCCCTGCTCTCAGCCTGACACGGCCCCACCGACTCCTGCTCAGTCAGCAAGACCATCAGAGGGGCTGCTGCTAGGGGCGCCGAGAGCTGCAGGCAACAGACCCAGGCCCCAGCTTCCAAAATCTTCCAGGAACCTAGATGTCTACCCAAAAACCCTCGTCTGGGGGGAGGGGGTACCAAGCACCTGGTCTGAAAGAAGCCGTGTCCTTTCCTACTAGGCAGAAACACTGAATCTATTCTCACTGTAACTATCACTAAGATGAGAAGCTTTGTTATTATGGTTAGCTTGGGTTTTTTAAAAGTTTATTAGCGAAGGACGAGGTTATTCTGTTACTGTCGACGCTTGTCCTATACTTCCTGAACTCCCTCCACCCACCTCAGGACCACCAGGTACCACGTGCCCTCCACCCTCTTCCTCCACATAAAGACCTGGATTTAATAAACAAGGTGCAAGGCTCATTTTCTGAGAGAAACCCAAAAAAGATGACTGCACTGAGGTCCAGACCGCGCAGCTCTGGACTAATAGTTACCTGGAATCCCTGGACTCTGGAAAGATAGTCCAACTGCTCAGAGGGTCTTGTAAGAGGTCCATGGGGTACGTGGCCTGAAGAGATGTTATTCTTTAAAATGGTCTCGGCTGTGGGCGAGGTGCCCCCATACAACAATTCACGGGCTATCATGGCAGTTACCGTGGCCTTGGCAGGATTCGGAGCTACCCTGGTGAAATCTTTGGTGTGGTGTCCTTGACTGACTCCTACAGCCTGGGCGACCTCGGGCACCATGGGAAGAATCCCAGCAGGCAGCTGCTGATGACTAAGATAAGGCAGCCTAAACTCATCCTCTTTATTGCCTAGGGAGGGACATGCAGACAGATCAACACGAGGCCACATGTTCTGCTGGGAAAGACATTTTCCAACCCGCTGGCTCTCCCTTGGGCACTCGACGGCACAGGGAGGACACAGAGCTCAGCACTGCTCGTCATTCCGGGAACCACGCAAAGCCCAGAATCACATTCAGATCAAGACAGTATTAACATCACACTTACTAGTCCCATTTTCATCCCCAGAGCCAGGTTCAAAAAAGGTTACTTTTCTTCCATCCCCTGGTTTTTTTATTGGAGTCTTAAAGAAAAAAAAAAAAAAGGGGCCATGAGCGTAAATCAAACTGTTGCAAATTTAGTTCCTACTGAAACTATACAAACTCCAACCAGCATTAATCTGTGCTTTGTAACCTTTTGAAATATGAAGAGGTCATCAGCAGAGAAGCCCTAGCCCCACACCGGACCGCCCAGCAGCCCCCTGCCCTCCCCCAGAGCCACTCCCGCCAACACGGCCTATCCTCGACCAGGGGAAGCTAACAGTGCCCCTGCACCTCGGGCTGACCTCCGCTCAGCACTCACAGGAGGACAGGAACGCTTAACCAGACAGCCAGAGATGCTAGACTGGTAGAGCCCAAGGTGGGGAAAGAAGCTTTTAGAAGCTAAAAGACTCTTTTCTGGAACTAATATCCAATTCAAGAAAAGGTGACTTTTTCAAAGATAACAAACACGGGGAAACGTTAGGAGAGAAGAATTTTGTCAAACATGGGTCTCCTTTCCGAGAAGGTAAATGTTAGGAATCCTCTACCAGATTTTAAAAACCAAGTCCAGGCTCTGTGCCGACGTCTGACCGCTGTCCCGGCCCGCGGCCGGCACGGCTGGCACAGGGAGGGGCTCCATCCCGGGACCTCTCAGGGGCAACAAGCTCAGTCAAGAACTTGCTTGAGGGTACTCTTACCAATCTTGGCAGAACATTTCTATCTAGTGTTCAATTCATAAAGAAAAAAAGAATCCTGAATCTAAACTACGAGTTCTGTTCCATAAATCACACTCTGTCGGTGTCCCAGAAAACCCAAAGCCTGCTCCCCAACTGGCAGACGCCTGAGGCTGGCGGGCCTCACTGTGAGAGCACAAGGGCAGTACCAGACACGTTCATCTGCAGCCCCGTCGCCCATCCTCCTCCAAGGGGAAAGGAGCGAGCTGCCCTCCAGTAAAGCGTCCCCGACCACAAAGATACGGAAACAAGAACGACTTAACCCAGAGCCACGCTCGGAGCCACGGACATGCAACTCCCCTTCTGACCACATTATAATGCTCCAAACAGATAGGACGCCGCTCAGCAGGGCTGTTCTCCTGCCAGGAGGATGAAGCCTCGCCCTGAAGCTTGGCCCTGCAGGTTGCCAGAGTCCCCTAGGATGAGGCGAGGACGTCATCTTGCCATTAGACAGCAAGGACACAGAGCCCCGAGCAGTCACCTTCTCCTCTGATTTGAGGGCTGGTTTGGTGGGCTGAGCCTGTGGGACTTTGAAACCAAGGATCTCCAGCATGTTCTCAGCGGCGTTGCGTTTGGCCACCTTCTTATTGGTTCCTGTTCCTTCTGCGGTATGGTTTCCCACCTTCACCTGCATGAAGACGAAGTCAGGACTCAGAGCAGCGCTCACACCTTTAGCATTAAGACTAGTCAGGCAGCAGCGTGCGGGCACAGGAACCCAACAGTGGCCAGAAGCTTCCCAGGGGCGCCTGCGGGGGCTGGCACAGATGCGCGGCACCTTGGAGTGCTGCGGTCAGCCGCGACATCACAGAAGCTCAGAAGCACTCCAACAGACCGCGAGACCGCGGTGAGGCGTTCTAAAAGCTCCTCACTTCCTAAGGGGATGCCACCTGACGCGCATCTGTGCTACCGAGCTTCCTCGCGCGCTGCCCATCCCGGGACTGCGGGGCCGCCGGGACAGGCGGAGCGGTCACCCCAGGAAACCTGCGGGCACCTGGCGGCGGCACACGCGCCTCCGGGGCTTTGGCTGTCTCTCTAGACCTATGAGAGGGAGGAAAGGCTGATGCGGACGCGTGGCTGCAAACGAAGCCGGTGAGCACGCCAGGTCCGCAGCAGGGCCCCGGAGCCGCGCCAGAAATGGGAGCCTTCGTCCCATCTTTGAAGACGATCCGATTCAACAAAGTCACTCACTGTTCACAAATGACGTTCTAACGTGTCTTTGTGTTTTACTTTCATCTCGTTCACGTAAACAAAAGCACCAAGCGGGGGCGCCTGGGTGGCACAGCGGTTAAGCGTCTGCCTTCGGCTCAGGGCGTAATCCTGGCGTTACGGGATCGAGCCCCACATCATGCTCCTCCACTATGAGCCTGCTTCTTCCTCTCCCGCTCCCCCTGCTTGTGTTCCCTCTCTCGCTGGCTGTCTCTATCTCTGTCGTATAAATAAATAAAATCTTTAAAAAAAAAAAAAAAAAAAAAGCACCAAGCGGCTCTCCGACCAAACCACGCTCCTCTGCCCGACAGCACGCGCAGCCTCCCTGCCCGAACTGCACGGTCGGCGTTTGTGCGCGTGGCCCTCACGCTGTCAGCGACAGCTACACTGACGTGACAGACGGAAGCCGACAGTAAAGAGCGTTACGTATTTTATATATTATTTGTCAACTGCGTGCTACCCATCCTGTCGGCGACAGTTGTACAGTACCCAACCTGTAGTTTATGTGCGTAACATGTCCACACACACACACGCCCCCTTCCCACCAGCCACTCCCCCGTCAGAGAGCTGAGTGTCACACATATTCCAGCACACACCACTGCTTACAGTCCTATTCCAACCAGACCAAAAGCCCCATGTCACAGAACTGAGATTCAAGGAACCCTTCCCCGGCCTGTGAAGAGGGCTCTGCGGGTGAGTCCTGGCCTTGCCATCTACCAGCTTTGATTCTGGCCAAATTACTCTCAGCACGCTGCCATCTTCCTTTGTAGCCCGGAAGGACCATGACCCTTCTTGCCTTCTGACTGGGTAGGGGGAACACACCGGGCTAAGTAATGGTGCTTCCAAAGTCATAAACTGCTACACGAGAGTTAAGTATTGGGTTTTTCATCAGAAAACACCATCAAATTCAAATCACAATGTAGGCTGCCCATATGAGTAACTGTTTCATAAATACAGGGAAACCATTCTGCACTAATCCAAAGTGTAATCCCAATCTACGGAGGACCAACCCTAGACTCCAGATTCTACAGACGGATTAGGAGAAACAGGAACAGATCCTTTGATAGAACTTATAAAATTTACCTTCTGCAAAGAATACAAACCCTCAAGGAGATGTAATGAAGAGAAATGTTCACCCGCAACCCCACTGCCCTAGCACTCATGACCTGGAGCACGTGTCCGCGCTCCTACCTGCGGATTCAGCAGCCCGGGGGATGTGCACACAAGTACACGTTTTAAGGCATCAAATTACTACAAGCAATATGGTCTTAATACTGCTAATGTCTGACGGCAGGGAGCGGGGCCCACCGGGCCAGGGCACTGGACCTGGCCTCCTGGGGACAGCATGCAGCGCCCGGACCCTGTCTGGCCGCGAGGGGGCGTGGTCACAGAAGGGCCGCCCACCGCACGGACCTACCTGCATCACAAACTCTCTGCGCCGTGGGAGGCCTCGCTCTGTGAGGAGCAGGTACTCTGGCTCCTTCTCCTTTTTCGCCTGCTGGATCTGGGCCAGTCTGCTAATCGGGTTCATCCCCTGGCTGCAGTCTGTGCTGCCCTGTAGCTGAGAACGATGAATGCAGAAACCGTGGGCCATGTGAGCCACAGAAAGGACCTCCCCAATTCAGAGATCAGGACACGACACCACCTTACTCTTATGTTGATCTAAGTGCCCAGAATTAATCAGATCTTTCTTAAACCTTAAAATTAAGAGATGCTTAATGATTTCCTAGGACTGCTCTGAGGTGACTTTAAAAGGTCTTCATGGCAAACCAACATCAATATCCCACTATGGGCAGGCGAGCAACCCCGAAAGGTCTGCTTTTTAACAATAAATTTCAGCTTGACGATGAAGAGAGAAAAAAATACAGAACACTATTCTTAAAATTCCCCCAAAAGTCTGTGTTTTAAAACTGGTCCCCCCGCGGAGCGCCTGGGTGGCACAGCGGTTAGGCGTCTGCCTTTGGCTCAGGGCGTGATCCCGGCGTTATGGGATCGAGCCCCACATCAGGCTCCTCCACTGTGAGCCTGCTTCTTCCTCTCCCACTCCCCCTGCTTGTGTTCCCTCTCTCACTGGCTGTCTCTATCTCTGCCGAATAAATAAATAAAAAAAAAATCTTAAAAAAAAAAAAAAAAAACTGGTCCCCAGATTTCTTAACAAGGACTCAAAATCCAGAAACTATTTTTAAAAAAACCACACACAAAACACATATCCTCAAGGGGACACCATGTGGAAAGAACCTAAGAATCCCTTGGTTCCTTCCCAGTGGCCACCTTCAGCACCAAGGGACCCGTGGCCCCCGACTCATGTGGGGTGGTCTCTGGGATCTGCTGAGAGCAAACGGGAGCTGCTGTGGGACAGAGCACGCTCACCCCGGGCACAGGGTCCTGACAGGGCGGGAAACTGCAGCTGGTCCTTGAACAACAGGGTCTGAACTGTGCAGGTCCACCTAGAAGTGGATTTTTTTGGTAACTACACTATGGTATATTTTCTCCTCCTTATGACTTCCTTAATAATGTTCACTTTCCTCCAGATTACTGTACAAATACAGCATTTAATACATGCACATATAACACAATATATAATATATATAACGTATTAATTGACTGTTTATGTTATTGGTAAAGCTTCTGGTCAGCAGTGGGCCATCAGTGGTTAAGTGTTCAGGGAGCCAAAAGTTAAATCCAGGCTTTCCATTGTGGGGTTGGGTTGGGGGCGTCAGCAACCCTAACCCCCGTGCTGTTCAAGGGTCAAAACTGTGTATTGACAATCATACTAGAACAGACTCTAGTATTCCTCAATATGCCCAAATGGACTCCTGGCCCTTCTCTGGTTGGGGGAGCAGGGGGCTAGTAGAATTTTTGACAGTCCATTGACATGGCTTAAAAAAATTCCAAAGAATAAGGAGGTGTTGGGTGAGGGGCGCCTGGGTGGCACAGCGGTTGAGCGTCTGCCTTCGGCTCAGGGCGTGATCCCGGCGTTATGGGATCGAGCCCCACATCAGGCTCCTCCACTATGAGCCTGCTTCTTCCTCTCCCACTCCCCCTGCTTGTGTTCCCTCTCTCGCTGGCTGTCTCTATCTCTGTCGAATAAATAAATNCTATCTCTGTCAAATAAATAAATAAATAAAATCTTAAAAAAAAAAAAAAGAATAAGGAGGTGTTGGCTGAAATGTCTCACTCCTACACCTGCCCCCAGACGTCTTTCTTCCACAAATCTGCTTCACACTCGCACCAGTGCAGCGGTGGACGAGATGGAGGAAGGACACTTCAGCCATTCTCTCTGCAGAAGGGCGCTGCAGGTGCCTCCACCGATGCCCCTTGGCGTCCGCATCATCGCCTAACTGGGGGCTCCAGGGAGGAACTACACAAGGTGGCCCCCACACCAGGCCCGGCAGCTGGCACATCAGCACCCATCCCGTCACTAGGGTAAGCAACCTAGTAAACCTTTTAACGTTCCCTCCACCCCCACCAGTTGTCTACAGGCAACGGAAATACCCTCCTCGATCGAGAAGGTTCTTACCCTGACTATGGATTTTGTTTTCTTTTTGATTCTGGGCTTCACTCGCTCAACTGTAGGCAGGGGTGGTAGCTTCTTCAGCTCCTCGAGGACAGCAATAGCAGCATTTTTCTTTGAGATCTTCTTGCTCTTCCCTTCACCTTCCCCCACAAACTCCCCAACTGACACCCGGGTCACAAAGCTCTTCATATGGGGTGGGCCACTCTCCCGGGCAACCTGTTTCAGAGGGAAAGACTGAGTGAAAGCGTGACAGACACTTACTGCCAGCGGCAGGACACACTGCTTAGCACACGACCTCCCAGGAACCGCAGGGAAGAGGGAGGTACGGACAAGACCTGATCAATGGGCAGCGTAAAGGTCAGCAAAAGTAAACAGTGATAATCCTGAATGCTCTTCTTCCCTTATTTCTCAGACTTGTTAATGTTCTTGGGTCTGGTCAGTCCCCCACACAGTTAGCATGGAATAAAGAGGGAAACAAGTTCTGCTCCCACCCTCCTAGCAGAACTGCTCCTGTCTCCCCAGGGTCACAGACTGTCCTGAGTTTGGGTTATCCACAGCAAACGGCAGAAAGGAAGCTGTCCCAGCGAAGTCCAGAAATAATTGCAACACAAAGAGTTCAAGTTTAGTATTTGCTCTGAGCCTCCAGCCAAGCGTGAGCTTATGAAACACTGGTTGCTATGCAGCTATAAGAAAGAATGAGAAATTTCTAAGCACTGACAGTGATTTCCAATACACGCTAAGTTAAAAAAAAAGCAAACTGAAAAAGAGTTTGTACAGTACCCTAACTTTTGTGTTAAAAACAAGATTTATAAGGGGCGCCTGGGTGGCACAGCGGTTAGGCGTCTGCCTTCGGCTCAGGGCGTGATCCCGGCGTTGTGGGATCGAGCCCCACATCAGGCTCCTCTGCTATGAGCCTGCTTCTTCCTCTCCCACTCCCCCTGCTTGTGTCAAATAAATAAATAAAATCTTAAAAAAAAAAAAAGATTTATATATACCCACACATTACACACGTGTATGTTTATATGCTTATTTTTGCAAAAAGAAACACAGGACGGATAAAGCAGAAACGGAGAGAATTAGTTCCCTACAGCATGTGGGAGGGGCTGGGAAGAGCAGGGACAGGATGACACTTCTGAATGTATCTTTTTGTACAGTTTTGACTTTTAGAAGCATTTAGTGTTTTATATATTAAAAATACAGAAAGTCAACAAAGATGGGAGAAAAACACTAAAACTGAACATGAACCGAAACCTAAGTAAAGTTCTTATTGGATCACACAGAAGGAAAATAAAAATTGAACCCAACTTAGTTTAGCTAAGACACTCTTAAAAAGAACAACTAAGAGGACTCACACTACCAAATTTCAAGACTTCCTATAAAGTTATAGCAACGATGTCCTCACGGGATTCTTTAAAGGCAAACAAAGAGATCAATAAATCAGAACAGAATGCAGAAACAGACCTGCACACATTTGGTCTAGTGACTTCTGGCAAACATACCAAAGCATATCAAAAGGCTTTTTTTTTTTAATCAAGTCTTAAAAAAAAAAAAAAAAAGCAACTAGATACCTACGTGGAAGAAAAGCTGAACCAGTCTCAAACTCCACCACAAACAACAGGTAACTGGAGCCAGAACCCAGACCTAAATGTGAAAGCTAAAACTCTTAACGCTCTCAGAAGAACACACAGGAATGGGGCGCCTGGGTGGCTCAGTTGGTTAAGCCACTGTCTTCAGCTCAGGTCATGATCCTGGAGTCCCAGGATCAAGTCCCGCATCAGGCTCCCTGCTGAGCAGGGAATCAGCTTCCCCTCTCTGACCCTCCCCCCTCTTAGGCGCACGCGCGCGCGCGCTCTCTCTCTCTCTCTCTCTCTCTTTCAGACCCGGAGCATGCAGTTGGCAAAGAGCTCTTGAAAACACAAGGTACCAGCCATAGAGAAAACAAAATTGGAGCTCCTCAAAATTAAAAATTGCTCTCGTCAAAAGACAACATGTAGAAAATACAGGGAGTCCACAGAATGGGGGAGAATATTCGCAATATATGTATCTGAGGGTTTATATCCAGAATACTGAAATAACCCCTGTAAGTCAACTACCCAATTAAAAAAAAGACTTGAACAGGTACTTTACCAAACAAGATCTCTAAATGGCCAATAAGCATATGAAAAAATGATCATTTGTCATCAAGGAAATGCAAATTGAAATCACAATGAAATACTGCAATATACACAATACCCCAAAATGGCTAAAAGTAAAACAACTGACAGTATCAAGTGTTGACAAGGATGTGGAACAACTGGTCAGAGTATTAGCTAGTACAATCACTTTGGGAAACAGCTTGACAATTTTTTTTTAAAGGTTTTATTTATTTGAGAGAGAGCGAGAGTGCGCAAGCACACACGCATGTGCAGCGGGGAGAAGCAGAGGGAGACGCAGACTCCCCACTAAGCAGGGAGCCTGATGTGGGACTTGATCCCACAACCCTGATCATGACCTGAGCCGAAGGCAGACGCTTAACTGACTGAGCCACTCAGGCACCCCCAGCTTGACAATTTTTATTAAGCACCTACCCCTGACTTGGCAATTCTGGGTACATGTGTAACACAAGAAGCCTTAGCAGCTTTATTCATAAAAGTTTCCAAAGTGGAAACAACTCACATGTCCATCAACAGGACAATGGATAAAGCACAGCTTCCCCTTCATCCCATAACGCTGGGATCACGCCCTGAGCCTAAGGCAGACGCTCAACGACTGCGCCACCCAGGCACCCCAGATAAATAAAATCTTAAAAAAAAAAAAAAAAAAAAAAAGACCGGAACTACCGCTCGGGACAACATGGACACCTCAACAGCGGCGTGACGTTGAGTTCAAGCAGCCGGACTAAAGGCCATAAACTCTAATTCCATTTCTGTAACATCCTGAAAAGAGAAAAATCGTAGGGATGGAAATCTTGGATCAGTGGTTGCCTGAGGCTGAGGATGGAGGAAAAGGACTGGCTGCAAAGGGCCTCAGGGTAACTTTATGGGGTTAGAGAAGTTTTAGGTCTTAACTGCAGTGGTGGTTCCACAACTGTATACATTCATCAAAACATCAAATCACAGACCTGGATAGGGTGGATTTTACTTTATATAAGTTATGCCTCAAAAAAAACTACCCCCCCTTCCAAAACCACCCCCACAGGGGAATATCAAAGGACACAGGAGCCAGCTGCATGGCGATCTGAATATCAAAATGAATGACAGTAAAAATGAACCATGGCTCTTTTTCTTTCTTTCTTTCTTTCTTTCTTTTTTTTTTTTTATGTAAGCTCTACACCTAATATGGGGCTTGAACTCATGACCCCAGGATCAAGAGTTGCACTGCTCCACCGACTACGCCAGCCAGGCGCCCCCCTAGTAACTGAAGGAACACTTGGAATAAAAAAGCAGCTGTGGACCTATGCTAAATAAAAATCTGTGTCCGGAGGTGGGGTGTTTCCTGGGGAGTGTCAGCTCGGGAAGGCAGAAAACCCACCATGGCAGTAACTGATGCTGGGAAGAAACATCAGTGACTAGGAGAATCACTGCGGAAATCTCTTAGGGCATAACCTTCACCCATCTCCGTGCAGGATATGGATTCATTGCAAAGAGAAAGAAAGTCTCCTTAAGGTGAAGCTGGTGTAAACCAAGGAAACAAAGGTCACAGCCACGGGGAAAATGGCCTCGTGAGGCTCAGAAGAGCCACCACCACTTCTGTGGTGTCCTGAGGGGAAAATGCATGAACTGAAACTAATCATGAGGAAACAATCAGACCAAACTGAGGGCCATTCTACAAAGTACCTTTTAAAAAATGTCAAGAGGCTGCGAACTGTTAACAGACAAAAGGAGAGCGGCTTCTGCAGGTGTGACCCTGTGCTGCCGCCAGAATGATACACACCAGAAAGGACAGCGGAGGGCCGGACGGCAAAATGTGAATACAGGCTGTACGTTACATAAGAATTGGTGATGCACAGTCTCCTGTATTTGATCATTAGACTGTGCCTATTTAAGATCATGTCCTGTCCTTAAAGGATACATGCTGAAATATTAGGAATACTGACACTTGCCACTTACTCTCAAATGACCAAGCAAGAGTAAGAAGGGACAGAAAATAATACGTACATTCACAGAGAAAAAAAGCAAATGTAAAATGTTAATCACTAAGTACATCCCACTGAAGGAGAAATTCATGTCCCATTCTTCCAACTTTTCCATAGGTTTTAAATTTTTCAAAATAAAATATTCAAAAAATGGCTAGAAAAACCAAATGAGCCCCAGAACAGCGGTGCTGTGCTCCCCAGGTGAGAACCTGCAGCCCCTCGGAGAGCGGCCTTCACTGCCTCCCAGAGGAAGAGGTCGGCTGGGAGGGCCCAGCTGACTCGGGCCCCCGCACACGGACTGCGGGGCTCCCAGGTGCCCCTCGCACACCACCTCCCACCCTGACAGCCTGGTTTCCCAAACACTCAGCCCCACCAGCCTCTCGGAGATGATTCCATCATCTACTCACATCAAGAGCCCACCGATCTAAACGTGGAGGCCCACCCACGATGGATTTAGTGCAAGGTCACAACTGCCTCCCAGTGACTTTATCAATCCGCACCATCACACTTTTTAACTAAAACTATGTATTTTATCTGGGGCGCCTGGGTGGCACAGCGGTTAAGCGTCTGCCTTCGGCTCAGGGCGTGATCCCGGCGTTATGGGATCGAGCCCCACATCAGGCTCCTCTGCTATGAGCCTGCTTCTTCCACTCCCACTCCTCCTGCTTGTGTTCCCTCTCTCGCTGGCTGTCTCTATCTCTGTCAAATAAATCAAATAAATAAAATCTTTAAAAAAAAAAAAAAACTATGTATTTTATCAAGTCAAGCTATATACATTTTTTTCAGAAGAACCATAGGAAAGGCTCCTGCCTTCTCCTATTAAACACTTCTAACCCAGATTTCTATGTGACCGATTTTACTATAAAAAACTCAGTAAAAAAAATAACTGTTCCATTCACTTATTCAACAAACATTTCCTGAGCATCCAGTATGTGCCAGGTGATCTTCCAGGTGCAAGAGACAGAACTGTGGGGGAAAAAATGAAAGCCCTTGTCCCAGCTAATAATGGAAGTAACAGGACCCTTTGACAGATGAGCTATTTAACATAAGTACTCACATTAACTCAACGCCCCCACCAACTCAGAACTGGAATGTCTTAAATGATTAGCTTAAAGATATTCACCCACCAGAGGGCACTCCCAAAACTTCCTTCAGGTGACCAGCTATGTGTTACATATTCCTGAACACAAGCTTGAAACCTAAATCTGAAATCTAAACAAAGTGGAAGTGGGACCGAAGCAATCTGGTCCCCAAATCCCACAGAGCAAAAACAAAATGGCATTCCTTCACTAAGGTTCCAGAAAGCTCTGTGACTCTCAGGCAGGGCAACAACTAGTAGGAACAGGTGGCAAGCTGCACAGCGATCAAGGACCCTGGCACCAGCAGTCACACCTCTGTAACCCTGAGGTGACACAGGAAACCAGGCAGCTTCCACTCCCACAATCTTGGCATCCCTCTAATCTCTAAAAATCCATTTTCATGCCCTACCACTCCCTCAGCACAAGGAGAAAAGGAGGACTTCTTCCCTTTCCTGCAACCAGTACCCAGGAAGACCTTGTGGCTTTTCAGAGAGCAGCTCCCTAGTTCCCACCCAGCAACTAGCCCTAACTGTCATTCCGTATGTCTCCTGTCTCATCGCCTCCCTCCCCAAATCCCAAGAGAGGGAGAAGGGCTAGAAGGGATGTAGAGCCAAGTGAGAAGATACAGCCCTAGTCTGTCCAGGGCTCTGCCCTCTGGGAGGAGGGGACAGTATAAACCTGGTCCTGCCTGCCAGGGTGGGACAGGGATGCTGTGGGGGGATGCAGGGTGGCCCCATGATGCAAGTGTAACTTCCCAGCCCACCTGTGCCCCATGGCAGGCAGGGAAGCAGAGCTGGCCACAGGTCAGAAATCATCAGCACACAGCTGATGGACTAAGGACTGAACTCAGGAGTCAGCTTAGGGCGCTAGCACATTAAGAAGGGAAGGCATACATTTTATAAAGGTCAGACATGAAGTTTGGGGATCACTTGTAACTGCAAAAATGCTACAAAATTACAGTGTTTTACAGGATAATAAGCTTCAGGGGGACTTTTTAACCGACTGAGCCATCCAGGTGCCCCACAGGGGGACTTTTTATTTATTTTTATTTTTTTTATAAGATTTTATTTGACAGAGAGAGGCAGTGAGAGGGAACACCAGCAGGGGGAGTGGGAGAGGGAGAGGCAGGCTTCCCACTGAGCAGGGAGCCCGATGCAGGGCTTGATCCTGGGATCATGACCTAAGCTGAAGGCAGACACTTACCAACTGAACCACCCAGGTGCCCCATAAGGGGGAATTTTAAAAAAAGAAAACAGGCCAAAAGAAATTTATGGACCACTTAAAATTGTTTTAAGGGGCACCTGGGTGGCTCAGTCGTTAAGCGTCTGCCTTTGGCTCAGGGCGTGATCCCGGCATTCTGGGATGGAGCCCCACATCAGGCTCCTCTGCTGTGAGCCTGCCTCTTCCTCTCCCACTCCCCCTGCTTGTGTTCCCTCTCTCGCTGGCTGTCTCTATCTCTGTCAAATAAATAAATAAAAATCTTTTAAAAAAAATAATAAAAAAATAAAATTGTTTTAAGCAAATGCCCCACCTCAAATTACATTTGCCTAAGTAACGCAGTAGAAGCGTAAAGCATTCTGAAAGACTAAATAGTCTTTACAACTCTGAAGTTCTGGGGCGCCTCGGGGGGCACAGTCCATTAGGCGTCTGACTTCGTTCTTTTGTCTTTTGGTCTCTTTATTTATTTGAGACAGAGAGAGAGAGAGAGAGAGATTAAGAGCACGAGTGGGGGGCAGAGCAGCAGAGGGAGAGGGAGCAGCAGACTCCCCGCTGAGCATGGAGACCAATGTGGAGCTCGATGCTAGGATCCCCGGATCAGGACCTAAGCCAAAGGCAGAAGCTTAACCAACTGAGCCACCCAGGCACCCCTAGGCATTCCACTCTTGATTTCGGCTCAGGTCATGACCTCCGGGCCATGAGATCCAGCTACAAGATTCTCTCCCTCTCTCCTCCCTCTGCCCTTCCCCACTCTCACCACACTCTCTCAAAAAAAAAACAAAAAAAAAAACAAAAAATCACCTCTGAAAGACCAAAGAATTGATAAAGAAATCTGCACTGTATAGTAAAACACAATCTTGCATAACCAAGTACAGAAACCAAAAGGATTTGCAAAGAATTCTTCAGGTGTCAGACCATTACGGGAAACTTATTAACCTCCCTCACCTGCCCTGTCTATCTGGACTCACTGGGTCTTTGAAGGAAACATGCACAAAATGTACTTCATTTTCCATTTGAATAACAACCCATTAGTTATGGTTTTTAAGACCATAAAGTCTCCAACAACAAATGAAGTTATCAGAGAGGTGACTTACAGGGCAAATGCGGGACAAGGACGACACTAATGTCCTTTTCACTCCACTGTACCATTCCTAAGGACTGTTAAGGAGATTAATGTTTTGGGAGTCACAGAGTCTTTTGAGAGTCTTATGAAAACAATGGACCCTCTTTCCAGAAAAATCATGAGAACACAAACACAATCTTCTTCAAAACCATTCTGGGAGGCTCACAGACCTACCAAGGCCATCCATGGACTGTCTGGAGGGGCATGGGGGCCCCTAAATTAGGAGCCCCAAAGAAGAGAATCGCTATTGCTTTGCTAAATATTAAGTCTGAGTCTTAGACCTGAAGGTTCACAGGTTTGTGATGATAATTCCAATGTCATTTAGGAAAAAACTCATTACAATGACGAATGCCAGCAGTATTTCACAGAGTCCCACATGTAAAGCAAGCTTACCTCAAAATTCACAGGCAAGTTTCGTTTAAGTGCAATCTCAAACACTTGACTTATTTCTGACTTATTGAGATTTTCTTCTTCTGATTCTCTTCCATTCACCTGAAGAAAGAGTAATTGTTCAGTACTTAACGCTTATGAAAAACTGTCAACATCCCAGCTGCGATAAACCGATAAACCGTAAGCACTGAACCTTGGCCTCATGGAGTGAGCACTACCCAGGGAGCAAGAAAACCGGTGTGCCACGTGGCAGTGAATGACAAGGTTAAAAAAAAAAAAAAGTATTATTTTACACTTGGGTCAGCTTGTACCTCGTAAATCCACCATAAACAACCCCACACCTACCCCACACCTAACAGACTTGGGTATCTGAACCCGGCTCAACATGACGCAACCACACGCCCACAGCTGCTCGGGAGGAGTGACTGACTCCTAAAGCCTTCCTTGAGGACCGGCAAGCCACATTTTGGAGAAAGTCAGTACAGACAGCTCTGTGTGGGACGTAGCAAGTTCACAGAAGTCTCTCCATCTAGGTATGCAGGTTTCTCATTTGGACATAAAGTCCCTGGAAACCCACTTTTAAAAAAAAAAGGATGTAATGGAACAAATTATGAAATTGTGTACAAAATCTTGTCCTTACTGCTGTTGGCAAAAATTCAAGTGCAGACTAATCAAGTCTGCTCAATAAAGGCTGAGACTCTATCTTTATAACAAGGTTCATTTACAGTCCTCCAGCCACCGCTGGGATTAGGGAGGGCAGAGATCTCCTCTGAGCGAGCTGATAACGTGGACTTCTAGCCGCTGCAGTGATAATGAGAATCCAGATAAGCTCAGTAATAGCAATGCACCCCTCCCTGCAAATCGTGGCAAAAGAGCTGCATTTCTTTTCATATTATTGGACTCTTATCAAAGAATCTGTAAAATCCTATTTCCAAGACTAGAATTTCCTGACGAGAACCCACAGCTAAAATCGCTGAATAGGCAAAATGCAGGACTAGCCAGGATTTTATCGATTGTGCATTTCTACACATTCACCAGATAGATCTTACACCTCCGTGGATCAGTATCTCATACTATAGTGAAAAAAAATAAAACCCTTAAATTAAAAATATTAATACCATCAAGAATATAATCTTATACCAGTAACTTCATCCCAGACACACACTACACTTCTCTCTCCTGCCGCGGTGGCAGCGCTCTCTCTCCAGTCAGGTTTCACTTCACTCTCTGCCTCGTCAGAACTGTTTGCATAGCATTTCTGGTGGCTTTATTAACTTAAAAATACTTTTATTCTTGTTTAAATCCTAAGCAGAAAGAGGGCCTGAGTGAATCTTTAAGGCCAGAAATCTTCAAGCAAGATGCCTTAGAGCTCTGTGGAGGTTTGGTTTGAAATATATTTTTAAACAAGTTTTAAACTTCAAACAAACAAACAACCACCCTGTATTTTAGCATGTTCAACAAATGGTGCTTAGAAAAACAAATTTCCACATGCAAACAACAAAAAGAAAACCCACCTTATATTATATAAAATAATTATCTCAAAATGGATCAAACGCTTAAACATAACGGCTAAAATCATAAAACTCTCAGAAGAAAATATCAGGAAAAAGCTTCATGACGCTGGGTGTGGCAGTGACTTCTCAGATAGGAGACGGAAAACAGGCAAAAGAAAAAGCCAATAAACTGGACTGCATCAAAATTAAACACTTCTGTGCATCAAAAGATGCTCTCAAGAAAGTAAAGACGACCCACAGATAGGAGAAAGTACATGCAGATCATAGATCTGATGAAGAATTAATATCCAGAATATATAAACAACTCAGCAACAAACAACCCAATTTAAAAATGGGAAAAGGACTTGAAGAGACATTTTCTGAAGAAGGCCAATGAGTATATGAGCTCAGCATCACTCATCATTCGGGAAATGCAAGTCCAAACCACTGAGACACCACTTCGCACCCCTTTAAGAATGGCCACAGAAAGCAGCAAGTGTTAGCGAGGACGTGGAGCAGTGGGAACCCCAGGGCATTCCTGGTGGGAATATAAAATAGCCCAGCTTCTGTGCAAAACAGTGTGGTGATTCCTCAAAAAGTTAAACATAGATTTACAGGATGATCCAGCAATGACACCAGGAGATATGTACTCGAAAGAACTAAAAGTAGGGACTCAAACAGATACTTGGACACCTACGCTTACAGCACCATTATTCACAGCTGCCAAAAAGTGAAAACAACCCAAACATCCACCAACAGATGAATGGATACACAAAACGTGAAACGGTCACACAGTGGAGCATCACTCAGGCTTAAAAAGAAAGGAAATGCTGACCCATGCTACAACATGGATGGACCTTGAAAATATGATAAATGAAATAAGCCCAACAAGAAAAGATGAATGTCGGGGCGCCTGGGTGGCACAGCGGTTAAGCGTCTGCCTTCGGCTCAGGGCGTGATCCCGGTGTTATGGGATCGAGCCCCACGTCGGGCTCCTCTGCTGTGAGCCTGCTTCTTCCTCTCCCACTCCCCCTGCTTTGTGTTCCCTCTCTCGCTGGCTGTCTCTATCTCTGTCAAATAAATAAATAAAATCTTTAAAAAAAAAAAAAGAAAAGATGAATGTCCACTTATATTAGGTATCTAGAATGGGCAAATGTATAGAGACGGAAGCAGAACAGATATTCCCGGGGGGCAGGGGGTTGGAAATGGGGGGAAGTTATTGTTTAATGTGCAGTTTCAAAGTGAGATGATAAAAAAGTTCCAGAAATGGACAGTAGTGATAGCTGCACAACACTGAGAATATATTCAATGCTGCAGAACTGTGCACTTCAAAAATGGTTATAATGGTAACCTTTATGTTGTTTATCTTTAAAAAGCAACTTAAAAAAGTATGTTTCGTACCAAATAATAACATACTAGAGACCGTCAACGCATTAAACTTATGCTAACAGGTTAACTCATTTTTGTGCACAATTAAGGTTTCTGATAACTGTTTATATGAAAGATATCCAGAGGCTTCTTAAGTAGATGAGCTGTTAAAACAAAGGCTCCACTCTGATGCTAACGTTCATGCAACCAGAACAAGATTTAGAAATAAACTGGGTGCAGCGGCTAAAATAAGACTTCAGCTGCCATGCATATACTCCAATTTTCAAATCTGTTGTTCATTTTACCAGCCCAATTAGTTTTAACTTCTAATTATGACCTATATCAAACATTCAGAAAAGTACAGAAAGATAACGTAACAGGCAACTGAGCTGGATTTAACAAATGCCCAACATTAAGAACTACTGACATGAAATTATTATTTTTTTTTTTTTTAAGGAAAACAACAAAGTTCTTCTCACTCTCCTTTCCATGGCAGGCTTAACCATGATTTTAACATGGGAATGTATCTTTCTCAGCCTTGTTTTTTTAGTGGACGAAAATAATATATGGTATAATTTTGTTTTGAAAATTCACATAAATCATTTTTGGTGATTGCCTTCACAAATACTATAAAATTCAAACTTAGACGTTTATACTAATCAAATACGCTACCTTCCTATTTTACATATTGAGCTTCCACGTAAGTCTGATGGAAAACCACCACCTACTGCAAAAATAGAACCTGTAAGCCAGTGTTTCTTAGCCAAAGCAGCAGCAGGCTCACCTGGGAGCTTTGCAAGGACAGATGCTTATTTTTTTAAAAAGACTCCAGCTGATTTTACAAGCAGAGTGGAGATTCACTGCTCTAAGCCATTGTTTCTCAAGGCATTTCAATGCGGACAAAGCAGTCAGTAAAATAAAAATGCAAAACGGGAAACAAAGATACATTTACTTGGAAGTGAGATTATGTTGCTCTTTTACATAAATAATTTTGATATTATCTGGAGCAAACAAAATGTTGCAATGAGAAAGCAGCAAAATGAGTCAAAAACAAATCCACAAATACCATTCCCAGTAAGATGGGGAAAGTGTAGTGGAGCCTTAGTCTTACATTCATGAAGTGGGACTTACTTAACATCAATTCCATAGTATATGGTTGAGCAATAAAATCTAGGCAACATTAAGAAAAGAAAAAAACACTCTGAACCATGCTTAACCCTCAGCATGTCAGAAAAAAATAGTCATCTCACCATTCACTATCTGGCTCCAACAGACTATTTTTCTATATTTAGTCATTTTACAAATAACATACAGAATAAAAGGACAACAAGAATCTTTTCCTTAGAGATTTTAACAAGAAATTAAAACAGCGGGGCACCTGGGTGGCTCAGTCGGTTAGGCGTCTGACTCTTGAGTTTGGCTCAGGTCCTAATCTCAGGGTCAAGGAATGGAGGCCCACGTTGGGCTTCTCACTGGGTGGGGAGTCTGCTTGAGATTCTCTCTCTCCCTCTGCCCTCCCCCCCACCCCCACTTGCTCTCTCCAAAATAAATAAATCTAAAAAAAAGAAAGAAAGAAATTAAAAGAGCAAATCCAAGTTTTCATTCCAGGTTTGTAGCCTGGAAGGCATCTATGTACCCGAACGGGCTCGGTCCTGTAAACGCACCTAACTGCTCATCGGCTGGCACGTCTGAACCTAGAGCACAGACCACCTGTAGCAGCGCTATTTTTCAAATCCAACCCGTGGGTTCCAGCTTTTCGTGACTTCTGATTCTTCTGGTACCGCTATCGTCAGAACATGCTACTCGTAAAACTGACTCATAACTGTATTGAAGGGAGAGCAGCCATCTCCTTTGCTCCCTAGCTACAGAATGCTTTCATTTCTAGATCAGTCAACCCCCAAGAAGGATTGAATGCGTTTTTTCCTTGATTTATCATCTATATCCTCCCAATGACCTTTGTACCCACATCTCCTTTTTCATTTGTCCACTTATTTTGTGGACCATAAGCGGTGAGAAATAAATTCTGGCAGCCGAACATCATAGAAATTGAAAAGAATGTTGTCACACACACTTTTTCAAAAATCAAAACAGGATGTTCCAGGTTCTTGTCACAAAATAATGTGTGACGAAGTCCTTCCTGTTGAATGGCCAGAAGAGAATACACATTTGCTTTTCATACACCACAGAAATATGCTGTTCACTCGTCAATTCTTGAGTTTGGGAGAGCTTATCTAAGATACCGTCTGAGGGCTCACAGTCTGAGATTCACTTAAACTCTCAATCCCACCATCACCACTGGAGTCTAGGGCACTGCCATCCTTCTGCTTTCATCTTCTCACTTGCCTAATAACGGGAAGGTCTTCCTCTGTCAACTTTCTTTTTTTTGCCATTAGAGGCAAAGAAAAATTCTAACTTCCCACCTGAGTTCAAGGAAAGCTAAGAGCACAGGAAAAAGATGGTGTCTCCAGTTTTCTGCATCTTCTCGGAAGGAGGACGCACTGCAGCGGGCAGCGTGGCAAGCCCAGCAGAGGACGATGAGATGGTGAGTTACTCCGCTACCGTAGCAGCCACCCTGGGATCGCACCGTAATTCCATGTCCTTTTATCTGAGCCTTGCTCAGCGTGTTTAGGAAGGGAAGACAAAGAGTGCTGAAATGACATGCAGGATGACGAACAGCAGAAGGTCTCAAGACAAAGGAAAATTCAGATTCCCTAAGGTGAAGATTTACAAAAGGGTTCAGAGGACCTGCGTGATCAGTGTAAGACAGAATGAGCTTTATTCTATTTTAAAAGGTAAGTATGTTTTCGCTTTGTTCTTTGTAAGATCTCCAGAAAAGAATATAAGTCACGTGGTATCACTCCTTACAGAGCTTGAAAAAGCAGCTCAAAAATGAAAATCAGGTCCAACGGACCCGGACAGAATAATGAAAATCAAGGTCTCCACTTTTAGTTTAAGCCCCATCCCTGGCCCACGTGAAGATCAGACTCAAGACCAAAAGAGCTGCATGTATTTATTTTTACACAAGTAGTATTAAAAAAACCCTTCAAACAATACAATTTTTTTAAAAAAGTCTGTCTCCTACCACTACCACCAAGAGAAAACTATTTTTAAAGCTCGATACAGCCTTCAAGACAGAAAATGTGCAACCAAACACATATATGCATACATACCTACACACAGTTGGCACTTTTATTTACTTACACACAAACAGGATCACACGATCTACAAAATTACAGCTCTGGTTCTCGACCCCCCCCAGCCCATTCGTTATGGGTCTGCTTTCCTGCCCGTGTATACAGATCTAACACACCCTGGGCCTCCCTCAAATGGAACTATTTATTTAACCACTTCCCTACTAGTGGACATTAAAAGCTAGCTCCTGTTTTATCTATTACAAATACTGTAGTTATCAGCCATCTTGCTCCTAGCAGCTCAGACACTGAATAAGTCATTCTTTATTACCACAAACCTTAGATTTAAAAACAAAAACAAAAGGCACGTTCCCAACGCAGGCCCTTGAACAAGCTGCTCCCGCTCTTCTGCTTCTGTCTGGTCTCTGCTTCAATGCCACTTCCTCAGAAAGGACTTCTCCGAATGCATCACCATCACTCCAATCTAAAGGGGACCATCTGGGGCGCCTGGGTGGCACAGTCAGTTAAGTGTCCGATTCCTGGATTCGGCTCAGGTCATGACCTCAGGGTCACGGGATCAAGCCCCACACTGGGCTCAACACTCAGCATGGAGTCCACTTGAGATGCTCCCCCCCCCGCTCCTCCTGCACATGCTCTCTCTCTCTCAAATACTAAATAAGTAAGACATCTGACGCTCTCATAATACTTGCTCTGCCCACCCTAGCATTCGCTGCACTCTGATGATTCTAATGCCAACGTCTGTCAGCTGTTCAATGAAACCCCACCAGGGAAGGGACAGGGCTGTGGTTTTTCCTCAGGGCCTACCACGGTGCCTATCATCAAGGCACCAGACTATAACTGCCTTGTAGGCAGAAATTGCTGTCTTTATTGGCCATGTTCTAGAGAAGGCGAACTGATCCACCACACAATCACATGCTCCACGAATGGTCAAAAGCAAAATGAACAGTTTCTTTAAAATTCTAATTTCTAATCCTGGCAGGCCAGGGGCAAACACACCACTCACACCCTGTTGGCAGAGGTCTAAAATGGTACCAACTTTCTAGTGGAGAACTTGGCCACATACACTGCCATGCAATTCCACTCCATTTCTGTGGCTCATAAAACAGTCATAGACATGCACAAAGATTTAACTACTAAAATGTTCTTCGCTACCTATTTTCTAAAAGGAAACACAGTAAACAACCCAAATAACTAAGGCTCTGTTGAAAAAATAAACTATTTCCTACAACGAAACACTCTGTAGCCATTAAAAAGTGCTTAGATGCCAGCTGAATTTGAGTCCTCCAAGGAATTATAAGTAAATGGCATGACAATGTATTCATGATAAGCAGTTCTGTGAAAAAAAGCGGTTACCATATGATATCACTCCACCACTTTTGTTAAATAGACAGGTGCATGTATTTATACACTGACATCCACCAAAACATTTAATTTTTAAATTTTTATAGTTTGCATGCATTAACTGTAAGTAAAAAAAACTAAAGATGCCTTCTAAAAATGTCTCTCTTGGGGCACCTGGGGTTGCAACTCTTGATTTCAGCTCAGGTCATGATCTCAGGGTCCTGAGATCAAGCCCCACGTTGGGCTCTGCACTGGGTGTGAAGCCTGCTTGGGGTTCTCTCTCTCCCTTTCCCTCTGCCCCTCCCCACTCACTTGCACACTCTCTTAAAATGAATTAGTTAATTAAAATAAAAAATAAAAATGTCTCTCTTTGCGTCCTACTACCCACCTACCCAGGAGGTCTGGTAAATCGGAGGGCAGCTCACTGAGGCAGGAGGCTAAGCGTTTCATTTATTATCTCAAAGAAAGTCTTTCCCAACTCAATGATTTTTGTTTCTGCAGCAATGGTTAAGCCAGTCTCTGAGCCATTTCTGAAGGGCACGGTCTCTACTTCAAACCATACAGAACCAGAACAGGGGCACAAGGAGATTTAACAGTACTCTCAGCAAAGCTCTGAATAGCTGGCAGATAAGCCCACGAAACTCAGCTCAGCACAGTGCGTCCACTCCAGCCTCTGCCCTCAGGCTAGAGCCAACCACGCTGCTCCAAGGCCATGGGGTCAGACTGCAGACACCAATAGGCACCTTCCCTTTTCAACAATATGAGGAGTACTTCCAAGCAGGATTCAAGGTGGGGCAGCTGCCTGAGGGGGAAGCACTGATAATACCTAGGACCGGGGTTTCCAAAGCCTGAGCCAGCTTTAGAGCTACTCCAAGAGCACATTTAAAAAGAGAAAAAAAGAAAAAGAAAGCAAAAGACAGACTTCTATTAGAATCGTGTGGGTTGGACCAAGGAATTTTTTTTTAAACTTCTCAAATGGTTCTTAAGCAGACAGCCCACATACCAGTGTTCAGCGATCGTTTAACAACTGCTGGCTACAAAAAACTGAGAAATAACTACCCCATCTGACTCCAATTACATTAGCACCAAAGTGAAGTCAAAAAATGAAAAGCCTCCAAAATGACTCAGATTACACTACCTCCTGCCTCTAACAAATCTCACCAGCGAGAAGCGCATCCCTTCAACTTCATGAAATCCCCCTCTTCTAAATTACAGTCCCTTCTTTTATTTGGTCCTCAGTGGACCCTGGAAACAGATCATCTCTATTTTAAAATGTGTGATTACACTGGAAAATGGAAACATACCATCACGAAAAACAGTCACTGACTTCCTGAGACCAAGGCTCCTATTTAGTCACTAGGAGTTAAAAACCTATTCCTACCGTGAGATTTTTAAAACCTGGCCCCCAAATTATTTCACACTCTTCTTATCCAGAAGTGGGGTTCTTAACATTGTCACTGTACTAAAAGCAACTGAACTGTACACTTAAAACGGTTAAAATGAATTTATGTTGTGTGAATTTTACCTATTAATAAAAAGGGAGGTTCTGTATTTCCTTCTTTTGAATCTGGGCTCTGTGCCTGCTTGTCCTGTAGAACACAGCAGAAGCAATGCTGTGGGGCTTTCTGGGCCTAGCCCTTAAGAAACTGAAAGCTGCTTCCTTTCCTGTCTTCTAGGATACTCACTCTTGGAACCCAGCACCCTACCGTGAGGACGGGGAAGCAGCCTCTGCATGGGTTAGCTAAAAGGAACAGAGGTGCTCGGGCCAGAGCCCCTGCCAAGCCCTCGGCTGACAGCCAGCACCAACTCATAGGCATGTGAGGGAGCCATCTTGAAAGTTGGATGCTCTGGCTCCCGCGGAACACCTTAGCCAAAGCTCTGTGGAGCAGAGACCACCTCCCATGCTGAGTCCTACCTAAACTGCAGGTGTGTGAGCAAAATAAATGCCTAGAGCTGGTTAAGCCACTAGGTTTTGTAATGGTTTGTGACGCAATAGGTAACTGGCACTTTGATGTAACAAAGAGTAGCTGGTCAAAAATGGCTTCAGAACATTCTCTAAGTTGGTACCATAAATCGCAGTAGATTTTAACAAGCATAATCTTTTGCACCGAAGAATTCATCCATGCATGTGCTTCACAATTCAACTGAGTCACAATCTTCCTACCATGTTCACTCAAAGCTATACCACAGAGGAAAAAAGAAGGCATCCTTCTTGCTAAAATTTAAGGAGGCCAGAAAGCTACAGAGCACAAAATCATGTAAGCTACCAAATAACAAACATTATGGACAGCTCTCAATGCATCGTCTCAGAAAAAGCCCCCGAGAGGATGCCTCTCCGCACCCACCTGCTCGCCCGGCCGCCTCCCCTCCGGCCTCTCAGGCAGGGGCTCGCTCTGCAGGGTCCGCAAGGCTTTCGCAGCGGCGTCATGTTTAGCGGCCTGTCTCGTCTTGCCTTTCCCATTAAATTGCTGTCCTCCCACTGAAAGCTCAACTTGATAAAGTAAAGGTGGTACTGGAAATGGGTAAAAGTACCTGAAAAGTAAAAAGGGGGTTAGCAGAGTTATAATCTCAGATCGGTAAGCCACCTGTACATTCTCTGGCAAATTCTGGGTCTTTCCTTCATCATGGGTCCTAAAACACATCAGGGTTTCCTTGCCAATAAGGACTCCTCATCAATATACACGGAGATTTCGTAGGCTTATGCTGGATTAGAACTGGCACACAGCATGAGCAAATACTGTTTAGTTAGTTAGCAACCTTATGTTCCACAGAAAGGACTAGCTTACAGATTACATGAGTTCAGTTTATAATACTAACGCGAATTTATAAAATCTAAAATGAATTAGGCTTTGGCTGAGGTAGAAAACTTAATCTTGTTCCACTTTCTTGTATCTGAGAGTCACACTTGCCTGTCTCCAGAAAAGGCTGGGGATTTTTTGACAAAAGTTTTTTTTTTTTTCGTTTTCTGGTTTGTTTGTTTTTTTAGAAAGGCTCCTCATTTCTGGAAATCTCAACAAGCCTACAGCCTGACAGAGCCTGGCTTCTTACATTTCAGAGCTTGTATTTTTTAAATGGCTCTGCCTCCATCCAAGTCAGGCAGGGAAAGGAAGACTTCCATTCCAACCATCAGTCTATCCACTAATGCCTCAGGACTGCCAACAGGAGGTTTTTAATACAAGATGTTTTCGGGTTTCAATTAGTATTTTACTGCATCTGTACTCCAAGGCTATTACAAAGCACATAATTTCAAAGTAAAAAAGTACCCAATAAGCAATAATTAACAAATCTAGGGGTGTCTGTGTGGCTCAGTCAGTTGGGCCTCTGCCTTCTGCTCAGGTCACAGTCTCGGGGTCCTGGGATCGAGCCCTGAGTCAGGCTCCGTGCTCAGCGGGAAGTATGCTTCTCCTCTCTCTGCCCCTTCCCCCGCTCATGCCCTCTCTCTCTCAAATAAATAAATAAAATCTTAAAAAAAAACAAAGAAAAAAAGGAAAAAAACCACCAATCTATGGATGCTGAGAATCTTGGTGTTGTGGGAATCACGCTCAAATATGACTCAGTTACACAAAGCAGTTAGAAAGGCTATTTCTCCGGGTACAGCCACAGTGCCAGTGAGGAATATGCTCAGGCCCTGCTAATGACAGGAGCTACAGGAGTACCAAGACACACTTCCAGAAGTACCAGCACAAGTAAGACTGACTGCAACAGCTGGCAAGCCTAAAGATGACCGAATCATTACGTGCTCCTCAATCTACACATTTTATTCTTCCATGTCAAAAATGAGATATATTTTCACCTGTATTTAAAACAGACACATACCTTGGGGGATAAGCACCTCCTCTCATATTGTAGTTGTAGGTGGACTGCATCCGAGAGTAAGGGTCGACAGGCTTATACATTGGTTTTTTTCCAAGTTTCATGCACAGTGCATTTAGCTCTACAGTAGGGGTTATGCTCTCTGCAACACAGAATCAACACAGAGAACTGGTTGTTTTCTGAGAATGACAGTTAACTAAAATCAGAAAGACTAACATGCTTTCTACTAACTGGATTCATAATGCATTTCATGAAAGAACCTAAGTACTTCACTGCTAGACATCAGGTCGGGAAATCCAAGAGTCTGCTGTGATTTCTAGATATTAATTCACAGTCAACAGCACAAAACACACCGTAAGAGCTATTAGAGGGGCCACAACTAGCACAAGATGTTATCAGTGAAAGCCACTCATTTATTAGAAATCAGTTCCTATACATATCAAATTCCATGATTAAAAAAAACCCCTCGTGACTGTCCAAATCATTTTACTGTTCGGGAATCCTTAGCCAATATAATTCCGGTTGTACTGACTTGCTGGATTACTGGCTTACACCTGGAAGTATGTTTATGCATGCTATTTCATAGAATGATGCACTAAGTACTAACTGGATGCAAAGCACCGTGCTAAGTAGTTGTAGGTACCGATACAATTCTTGCCCCAGAGGACTCAAATAACACAAACACTCTCAAAGAATGACTATACAACAGATGTGTGCTACAAGGAAAGGTGTGGAACCACTGAGGGGGAGGCAAGTAAATTGTATCTGGAGAAGTCACATGAGGGCCAAAAATATTCAGATATTTCCAATCTCGGTATTTACATTGGGATTTGACCTGTGAGAATACTTGTTAGGAAAATGAGTTCTGTTTCCATATAAACAAGAGCAAGTACAAGTTGAGTTATCTCAAAATTATTAACTATAGAAAATACACACTGTTCATTTCCCAATTTTTTTCACCCAGTTCATAAACCGTTAAAAACACGTAAAAGGAAAACCAGGCTGGAAAAAGTAGTGTCAGTGCACAATCACATTTGAAAACAACACTTTCACATCAAACACAGAACAACACTAGCAATGGCAAAGTTCAACTTAAATGCACACAAAAATCCACTTTAAAATGCCTCGTTAGGGTATATGCAGAGGAAAATTTAAAAATTACTTGATTCTGCACTATAACTGGTCCAAATGAATTTCATGCATGCATGAAATCTATCAGAGTATCTTTTGGATTTGCAAAATCAGAGGGTCACAGAAGTAACCAGCTTCTTTCTTCCTAAGAATTTTATATGATTCACACAGTTGCATTTTAATATAACCTGAATCATCTTAAGAGCAGTTCTGACCCATAAAATTTACCTACAGTAGAGAATGAATCTGAAACACCACAAAGAAATTAAAAGCAACAAGAAAGTTGTGGCTGAGATCCCTTGAATTCCTTCCTACATACAAAGAAAGGGACTGGGATGGCTTGTGTGTGCCTGTCGGGTGACGTGGCTACAATGGAGCCACTCCCACCCACAGTGGCAGGTCAGTGGTTCCCAAGCTTTTACCAGACACTCTTCTCTATTAGTGTTCTCCCCACTTGGGTCCCTTGTTTGAAGAAATATTATCTACTAATAGTATTTAATAAATAAGTTATTTTCTCATTCTGTTTAATGATCTGGGGACATGTAACTGACAATTTGGGTTTCTGATCAACGTGTTATAATTGATATTTCCACACTGGGTTGAAGTGGTTCCAGATAAGGCCTACCTTCTTGGCAATCTGTACAACCTTATCAAGGAACAAAAGGTATTTTCGCTAAGCTTTTCTGAAACCTTGGAAATTGTTTGGTGACATCCCCCACCTCTCAGGACCTACTTCCAGATCCTCAGGAGTCACGGGACCAGAGATTGGGAACCAATACTTTAGATTTAGAGTATGGTTAAGGATTCTGAAAAGGTAAGCGTTTGCCACTGGTAGTGTAGAAACTGTGCTTTCAAAATCAACAAGTTAGTTAAGAAAGAATTCATATACATACTGAATGGGTACCTCTAAACACACTTTTGAAAGGAACCTGTCTTGGCCCACGCATAATACCTGGATTCCTTCCTTCGCTACGAAAAGGGCGGACTATGGGTTTAGGAAATTTTGTTCCTTCCAAAGCTTTGGCAGCAGCTGTGTGCTGGGCTTTTTTAATACTAGTTCCTTCAGCTTCCCAGTGCTGATCTCCAAGTGTTAGCTGTACTGTAAACACCTACAAATGAAAATTGTGAGCTCTCAATTCATGATACCTGATGTTGACTACAGTATGTCACTTGGACCTTGAACATTTTTTATGGCCATGGTTTAAAAGGCCTGATCATTATCTTGGCAATTTATTCCTTCATCCCCATTTTTTGTTGTTTTTATGAACACCAAAAGATATATATATCACTGACTAGCATTGAACAGCACTCTATGACAAAACTTTGAAAAATGAGGGTAAGCATAGAGATTAAGAAATGTCTTCCTACATATTAAATAGTAGACCAATTGACTATTTGGAAGTCATCCAAATAGAAACTGTCTTCCAATTACTTCTCATGGAAGAAACATAGCAAACTTGTTTTAGACACATAGTAGTATCATAAAAAATTAAGACGTTTGTTTTGATGTTCTCAGGCGTTTGTGGTCTCATCTGTAAACACAATCCCAGAAGGACAAAAACTTGAATAAATTTGGGTATGTCAGCCAGACTCTAAAACGCTGCCTTCTACTCTCCTAAGACTATACTATTCAGACACAGCCTCCACCTTCAGAAGAAAATCTGACCCACAGCAAGCGAAGATCTAGAAATGTTTCTGAACTCAAGGAGGCATCCAAAATAGCTAATTTTGTCCTCAGCAAATGCTGACAATGGCAAGCCTCTTTATCCCTTTTTAAGTATAAAGGTAATCCAAATACACACTCCATTCTTAAAATGAGGTTATGTTAATCTCATCAGAACTGAATTAATGCTCCGTGAAACAATATGAGCCATCACACCACAGTGACTCTCTAACTTTGGTGCTCATCCAAGAAGCTTGCTAAAATACACATGCCCATGGATTTTGACTGAGGAGCAAAAGCGGAGACCGGAGCAAGTGTATCTTTAATAAGCTCCCCTAGTGATTCTGACACACTGTGAAGTTTGAGACTCACTACTTCGGAATTGAGCAAAACCAACTGCAGCTTTTATTTTTCTGCTTTTCTTTATCACTGGATATCACTCTGTTTCATCTACAAATAATTTACATGAGAAACGCTGATGTGAATGCATCTACATCATCTGAAAATGTCCAGATCATTGAAATTTGGTGCCTACAGGGATGGGTGCGACTTGCCTTCACAGCCGATTTTTCTTGTAGGTCTTAACTTCGGGATTCCCTCAGTACACAGCTTTCACTAAAGGGGAAAAATTACAAAATCCTCACCCCACTGGAACCATTAGGGGGTCCCCTGAATTAATGCTGCAGTTCAGAAGGTTACTCATTTAGCACCGATAGCACGGACTCAAAACGGTGGCTGGTCTGAGCAGCCGACCAGCAGGAGCTCACAGCGCTGCGCAGTCCCCGGGCATTTCATGACCCTTTCATGGAAAGACGCTGAAGGGGAAAAAGCTAAAAAATAAACAGTTATTTTATCAACAGTCTTGACTTTCTCCAGCACTTTCCCTATCTGCTCTGCTGCCTCCCTCGTGGAAGGGTGGTAGCAAGGTTAGAATCTAGGTTTTAATAGAATTGAATCCACACCACTGACTTTTTAAAGAGTCTAACAGTCACCTAAGAGGGAATAACTTTTCCTCTTTGAATACCTTGAAGGTTAAAAAAAAAAGACGTGGGGTAGTTACAGATTGAACACACAGCCAAATTACCTACAGTACCACTAAAGTTTAAGTGAGAAAGTATATATTTCAAAAAGTACCAAAAACAATTAATAAACGGAATCCCAAAGTTAAGGTCTGCAAAAAAAATCCTGTAGAAGAAACAGAACAGTTATAGAAAATCACTAATTGCCTTCCAAAAGTAAAGAAACATTTCAAATATGATTATGCTTTAGAATGAAGTGAAGCTTTAAAACTAGAATGAAGCTTTAAAACTAGCTTCACGTGCATAGAAATTTCTGTGTTTCTTAAATGCATAAAAATAATAGCTACCATTTCTGAAGCACTTACTAACTGCCATGGATCGTACTCCACATTTTAACATACAGTCTCTCATTTACTTCTCACAGTAGACCTATTTGGGTAGGTATTATCCCCATTTTACAGATGAGGAGACTGAGGTTCAAAAAAAGTAGCAGCTTGCCCAAGGTCACACAGCTAGAAGCAGCTGAGATTTAAACCCAGACTGGTCTCACACCAAAGGCGACTCACCTCACCACGCTACGGTGCCTAGAGTTGTGGCTGATGCTATTTTTAGTCAAATGAAAAGGGAAACTTGGTATCATTCAAGGCTTGAGGTTTGCATGTGAAGAAAAATGAGGCATAAAGAGACCAATAATTCATCCTTAATTATATTATCTTTACTGCAAAGCTAGGATCAGAAATAGGAGACCCGATTCCTTCTGTCTGATACCATACCCTCTCTCACACTGCAGCTGCAAAAATAAAGCCAGATATGTACACATTCAAGTTCCAAGATTTACATTAGCACAGATATCAGACAAGCTTCAAAGACTGAATTCCTGAATAACAAATAGTCAAAATTTAAATTACAGTCAGTCTTCCATTTTCTAAGAAAGGGGGAAAGACAAGGACAAGTGAAATCAGAGACAATCCAAAGGACTCACTCTGAGACTAATTTCTACCCCTCATCTTCAAACCTTTCAGCTGGATTGCTAACAAGCGGCAAAATGGATTTCCTGTTCCCCTCTCTCCCTGCCCAGTCGAAGGCACACGTGCAAACAAGCAGGAAAGGAGCCAGAGGCAGGCTGCAGCCGGGAGGCCCAGAGCCTGGAAAACTCACAGGAAATCATTCACAGGTGCTTGGGAATTGTCTCTATTCGGAGTCCTAAACACAACCACACACTAATTGGAATTTTAAAAGCCATATATCCCAAAAAGAAGCATGTCTTTTCTTTGACCCATTCTGCAAGGATGAAGAGAAGTGACTTGCCAAAAATCTATACTTTTGCATCTCTTGAAGACAGCCTCAGTGGTTGGAAAGTACATATTCTGAATCACAGCACCACTTGGAGCAGCATAAAAAGACAGAAAACATTCCTGGTGGGTTATAAATGCATAAGCAGTATGGACAATATTTACCTTACAGTGAGCTGGACCTTGCTCACGCAAAAGCTTATACTCAGGCTGAATCTTGTTGAAACGGGCTAACTCATTCACAAGACACATTGGGGTTTTCTCTTTGGGGTGTGCCATGCTAGAAGGAACTGAAAAATAACGTCAGAGCAATGAAGTCAACTAGCGGTATACAGGACTGCTGCTCTCCCGGGGACATGAGAAAAGAGGAAAAACAGAAGGTCTAAGGAGTCAGAGCAGCAGTGATCCGCAAGTGCAAACCACACGGGGGCGCCTGCCTGAAGGACAGCTGGGGTCTGTTCTGAACTGGCCAAAGCCAGGGAACCTAGGAGTGTGTCTTCCAAAGAGACAGAACCGAGGTCAAGGGGATAACTAAACCATGGCAGCAAGCAAGATTTGAAATCAGATGAAGCACTGTTATTATCACCAACCACGGGAATAACACGGAGGTCTTGTGAGCACAGACACACTGGTCACCACAACAGCCGTCAGCTGGACCCTGTCGGTTATTGCACAAAACTCAACGTGCCAATGCCATTTCTCAAACAACGACTGTCATGTTCTACACGGCTACCTTCTCGTTCCTGGGGCATCCCCTAGTCTTATCTCCAGAGGCCGCCATCCTCAGACCTTATCTACTTCTGAGAATTGTACAAGTAAAATAAAATGGCCTTGGTGGGCAGGAGTTTTACAAAGTCAGTAGGATGTGGGTGTAAGAACACATTAGAAGAAAAAGCAGTAAATCCCGGAGGACTGAAAACAGCCTGTGACATTTCCTTTGAAGATGGTCTCCAATGGCAAATTTGGGGAAAACTGAAATCTGTTGGGTATTACGACAAGTCAAGATGGCTCTCTGGCGAGCCGGTCCAAGGAAGCCTAGAGGTAGGGTGACAGATGCCATGCAGCTGAGAGGGGGACGAGCAACACTGTAAGAACAGATTTACAAAGTAAAGGAAATGAGAAACGAAGGAGGAAATGCAAAGGAATTGTCAGGCACAAGGGGTTGAAAGAATTTGTTAGAAGGTGACTCTGCTAACGGAGACACCCATGCTGGCACCCCATTTACTTGGTTTTGCCACTTTGGGGAAGGGTTGGGAAGCAGAATATTGTTTTCAGGATTGTTTATTTTTCAGGTGTTTCAAGTCTTTTCTCATCAATGAGCACATCTATTTATAACTTTTTTTTAAAGTACTCTCTACACCCAACGTGGGGCTCGAACTTACTACAACGCCGAGATCAAGGGTCGCATGCTCAGACTGAGCCAGCCACGCGCCCCATCAACGAGCATATTTAATATTTAGTTCATCTTTATTTTCCTAACAGTCAGACTTAAATGCTTCTGAAATTATTTCCTCTTCAACAACTTCTGCTTCTTTGTTCAATTTCTAATTGGTCCTCACTGTGATTTCTGAACTACCTCTGGAACCTCAACTTAAACTTACTTGTTCAAGATAAAAATTAACAAATGCCAACGCACTCTCTTGCTTTCTGGTAAATCTGGCTGCTCCCTTGCTTGGGATATAATCTTACAGACATCTAAAACAAGGGCTTACACATACAAGAATTTTTTGTCAGTTCTGGGAAATAATTCTAAAAGCAGAATTTTCCCATACAACAACACAAATCCAAAGTGGTATTTACTATTTAATCCTTTCTGCTGGCTGCCACTTTATAATAAGCTAGGTTTTATAGTTTAGTTTTCAATTCCCTTTCTTATACTTTGAAATGGTCTGTCAACTCAGGCCTCCGAAAACCCAGTATACAACCGAGTGTTTTACATCTGGAATAAAGAAGCATGGGTGTTAATACTTTCTTCTGCTTCTTGAAGGTAATGTGAGAGCTCCCTACATCTGCAATCTACTTATCAGATCAAAAAACAGGCTAAGAAAACATTTGAAAAAAGCAGACACTTGGATTTATACGCTTACCTGCAGCTGCACTGGTGGGTGTAAGAGATGCAGAGGGTAAAGCAGAGTTTTGAATAGGTCTACCTGCATTTTCAGAGGGCAGAGAGCTAGTAGTAGAAGGAATACTCATCAAAGGCTGGGAGAGAAGAGACTGGTTCTTGCTCAGTATTTGGCTCCCTGACAGAGCAGCAGATGGGTTCTGAACTTGCACTTGAACTTGAGACATGGTCACTTTCAACAAAAGTGAGCAACTGCAGGTAAACAGCTTTCAGTGCAGGTTAATTCAGTGCTATGAAGTCTAAAGTTCTACCTAAAAGTTGTAAGGGAAAGAAAATAAAAAGGTAAATTATAGAGGAGATCTGTAATTGCCAATATTCAGTCAAAATCGGTGTCACCTACTCAAGAATGAAAATAGTCCCACTGAGCCTGTAGCTCTGCTGATGTCTTAGAAGTGGGTTTCCCCTTGGTACGCAGTGACGTTCCTGGCCGTGTGACTTTCTGACACTGCTTTTAAATGACTTGCAATACCCGTCTGCTCTGCATGTTTATTTTAAAAAGAGCATCAGTAGGGTTTAATGATATTCACTGTTGAATATTAAGAATTACAAACTACAGCCTATATTCAAAATGGCCAATTAAAAAAATAGAGAGAGGCTTTCCATCCTATATGAGCTACGGTAAAGATTTCTGGCCTCAAAATTATCAGAAGCTGAAAGCACCCTAGGTTCCTAAGACCATTAATGGGTGAATGTCAACACCGCTTTCACCAAAGGGCCGTGTGCTCAGACTGGCACCCTTACAGTTTTCCTTTAAGCTGACTGAAGAAAGACAGGAATTTGTCACTGTTGCTGTTTCTTTTTGCTTATGACAGTAAAAAAATCTTTTTCCTATGAGGTTTGTTGAGATGGTCTCATTTAGTTACAGACCCCAAACAAAACTTGCATCTACATCAATATGCAGGATCCTGAGAAATCATTTGAATAGTAAAGAACACTCTACAGTGTTTGTATGATTAAAAGCAGAAGTGGGGAAGATGAAGAAGAGAGGAACAGACTTCAGACTGGTAATTTCACTGGTGTGGCTGGCGAGTGGAACCCGGGGAGCAGCGGAGACGGTTTACTTCATCTTCTAAGTTCCAAAGGCATTATTTCTAAATACATTTAAATTTCTTCATAAGTCAAAAATAAGGACAGTTCTGCTTATGTTCACGGTCATCCTCCAAAAAGCTGAAAATGTTTTCAAGCAAGTCAAAAGTACCCCCAAAATGACCAGTAGCAACAAAGAGTAGAAAAAGCCAACCAAAACAGAAATCAGCAAACAAATCCGAAGTTCTATTACAGAGTAATTGTTACTTAATTTTTTAAAAAGTCTCGGAATAATTTTTAATTAAAGCTGGACCTTTAGAAAGAGATGAACGACCAGAGCAATTAAGTTACTTGAGGAGTTCTGGCACATTCTCTCTTACTGAGAACAAAAAGAACTGCAAAACTAAAAACAACCACCCAAACACCTCAGCTCAAACATGACTTTGGATATAGAGACAGAAGCAATACCTTATTCACCAAAATCCCACCAAAGTTTCTTGTTTACTTTTGGAGTCAGAACAAAGGACAGAGGAGATGCACTAAAGACTAGATAACTGTCCTGGTAGACAAGTTGCCAACATTAAGAAACAAGTCCAGAACCATCCAGAAATCAGCTAGGACCTTATTTCATTGTTTTGATTTCCTTCAGCTGACAAAATAGAAATACTTCTCTCTCAATGCCCCCCAACCCCCCCAAACTCCCTTTCCCCTTCTCTTTCTACACTGTCTTGAGGGCATTTTTTTCTACAAAAAAAAAAAAAACAACCCGAAATCAAAAAACCAAAACCTATTTATAGTGTTTATAGTGTACTCACAGGTTCACACGACTAACCACTAGTCACAGGTCAAAAAATAAGCCAAAACAGTGTCTGCTCCAGAGCCTACCTGCATCCCAGAAGCAGCAACCCAATCCTGTCCTGGGTTGCTCTGAGAGTATGAGACTGAATGAATGAACTAAATTTAGAAAGGGTGGGGCCCAAAGAGATCTTTTTTGGCTACTGCTGCCCACAGCAGGCCCACAGCCAGCACCTCCAGTCACAGACATAAATATACTGATTTTCTAGAAGTTGAAAAGGGAACAAATGGCCTTTAATTAAGACTGCCCCAAAAATGTTACCTTAAGTTCACCTGGAGTTGTGTCTGTATAACAACTGGTTGAAACAAGTGGTTCAAAACTGCAAATAAAAATTTTCTAAAACCCTAATAAGGCTGTAAACGTCCATAGATTTCGAATGTCCACCATGACCAATACTAAAATTCAACAAACAGTACCCATTAGCACATGAACGCTCCTATGTGTCTTTAAGCCTGAAAAGAGAATCTATTCTAATGCAGTGGTTCTAAAGAGGGGACAATTCAGCTCTTCAAAGACATCTTACAAGGTCTGGATACATTATTTGGCTGTCGACAACCAGAGGATGGGAGGAATTACCGGTATCTAGTGGACAGAGGGGCCAAGGATGCTGTTGCGAGTACACATATACTAAACCACAAAATAAAATCTCACTAATAAGTAGCTTATATTCTGAGGAAAAGAAAATTCCCTTTTCATCTCAAACGGCTCTAAAAAATTGAGGCTAATATTTTACCCAAATAGACGCTTCTCTCCCAAAGAGAAGCCAGGCAGCTGACATAGTTATAAATGGGGTAAAATATATTATTTACCCACACAAATGTGAATAACAAATAAAGCTCTGTACTACTGCTACTTATAGAGTGCACAGCAGCACTCGGGGAAGCACGCAACTCTGGAGATAGTACTCCTGTACGAACATAGCCCCTATCGCTCAACGGTACTACCCCCATCCTGAAGATCACTTACATGCAAATGTGCCTTTCTTTTGAGCCTATCTTTAAGAATTACTTGCCACCAGATAAGTTAGGCACTCCAGAGAGATTAAAATGATTTATCAGTCTTCTTATAAAAGAACAACATTTTACACACATAAAATTAGGTGGAAAACTGAAAACACAAAGACTTCAGCTTTCCTCAGCACCGGAAGCACCTTTAACTGTTAAGCCTGTGTCGTGAGGCTCTTTGCCTCCAGCCTCCTGCCTCCTGCACAGACAGGGCTTTTGGTTTCTTCTATCTCAAGAGCTTTAGTCACCAACTCAGGAAAACATGTTCATCTTATTCTCAAATCTTTATATTTATTTAAGATACACAAGCACTAGAACACAAAGAGAGGTGATAGGACAGAGAAACTTATTATTTTTTTAAGACTCCTAATTCCAAGTCCCAAGTTTGGTTTGGTGGCACAAAAATCTTCTCATAAAAATAGTCTCACCTTGGCTGGCAGCTTCCATTTCACAAGTGTCACATACTTTTTAATGGGTTAGGGGAAGGGGAATATGGGCACACAAATTCTACAAAAGCATTTTTTTAAAGGTTATTTTCCATGCCCAGCATGGAGCCCAATGTGGAGCTCAAACTCATGACCCTAAGATCAAGAACTGAGCAGAGATCGAGTCAGACGCTTAACCAAATGAGCCACCCAGGTCCCCCTAAGCATTTTTAAAAATTATACATAATGTGTTAAAAAATGATCAGGCACAGGGGTGTCTGGGTGGCTCTGTCGATTGAGTGTCCGTCCAACTCTTGACTTTGGCTCAGGTCGTGATCTCGGGTCTTGAGATCAAGCCCCATGTGGGCTCCGTGCTGGGCATGGAGCCTGCTTGGGATTCTCTCTCTCCCTCCCCCTCTCTCGTGCGCTCTCCAGAAAAGAAAAAAAAGTGATGAGACACAAATGCAAATTCCTCACTCAGCAGTGACTGATCAAGAGTAGGCCATACTGAGTGCACCATCTCAGTGATCTGTTTAATATACAAAAAGGCAGGTTCTTCTAGAAATAGTTTACAGAACTATCTGCAATATCTGCAAGAGTGCTTAGTCTTACTCATTTTCAACTAACAGATTGTTATATCACTGAAATATGAAACAACTACTGCAGCAATCATGGAAAAACCTCATTTTTAATATCCAGTTTGTAACTAGAGTAATACATGACTTATAATGAAGTAGCTAACTTTTACGTTCAACATATAACACTTCCCTTTGCAGTAAGTAATGTTTCCAAACGAGATATGTTAGAAAGAAAAAGAAAGAGAAAAAGAAGGACAAGAAAGAGAAAAAGAAAAGGCTAAGTCACCCCAATTCTGGACAAACTAAGATAGCCATAAACATTTTACCAAAAATCTCTCCCTTACAAGTCCCCCATCAAATGTTACGTAATATGGGTACTCAGACACAAGAGCACCCCAGTTCCTGGCCAGAATAAAGCAGCAGTCGTATGAAGAGCAACTTCAGGATAGTATATATATTCAATATTCGACAAAAATTTATTAAGCATCTACTACATGTGACCCCTTATACGGTAAATTGAAAAAAATCTATTTGTTAAACTTTCCCTCAAAGACACAAAAAGAGATCTTTAAGCAACCAACTGTAAATCTATTAATCCGTTCTCTAGGTTTTGAGAGGCTCCACTCTCAGAGAAACTTTACCAACAATAAAAAAGCTAAGGAATAAACCATTTTTCCTACAATAGCCTTGAAATACACCTAAAATGCCCATAGCATTCCTTTACATTCAACAGTTATTTCTAAGATCGTTTTTGGACACATCTTTCTGGTTGCAATGTGGTTTGATATTTCCTACAAATAAATTCACCCCACCCCCACAACCACCACCACACCACACCTCCCCACTTTCACCCCCTACCAGCACCCACCATCCCGGCTCTGATCCCCAGAACAGCAATTCATTGACTCCAAACATTATCTAAACACCGGTAGGCAGGGCGGCAACAAATACAGAAACATGGCAATCGCTATACTCCTACATAACCATTTCCAAATAACAACAGCAATGTCAAGCAAATAATATCCAATAGCAGGCCCATATACCAAATTACCCAATAATAAAAAGGTTCTTTAAAAGAAATATGACCGGGGCGCCTGGGTGGCACAGCGGTTAAGCGCCTGCCTTCGGCTCAGGGCGTGATCCCGGCGTTGTGGGATCGAGCCACATCAGGCTCCTCTGCTGTGAGCCTGCTTCTTCCTCTCCCACTCCCCCTGCTTGCGTTCCCTCTCTCGCTGGCTGTCTCTCTGTCAAAAAAATAAATAAATAAATCTTAAAAAAAATAAAATAAAATAAAATAAATATGACCAAACTACTTAGAGGGAAAAACAAAACAAAAAGACCACTACGGGGGCGCCTGGGTGGCTCAGTCATTAAGCATCTACCTTCGGCCCAGGGCGTGATCCCAGAGTCCTGGGATCGAGCCCCACATCAGGCTCCTCCGCTGGGAGCCTGCTTCTTCCTCTCCCACTCCCCCTGCCTGTGTTCCCTCTCGCAGCTGTCTCTCTGTCAAATAAATAAAATAAAATCTTAAAAAAAAAAAAAAAAAAAGACCACTATGTACTTGGTGCTCAAAAGAAAAACAGGACAAGTAGCCCTGAGGAGGCACAATCACTTGTAAGACAATAAAATCAGCCAAAAATAATGCCTTGAAACAACCCAGGCTGCTCGAGATCTTTGCATCGCAGTGACTGAATGTGGCCCTGTCTCACACTTGGCTCAGTGCCAAGTGGGCAACGGAGGATTTTCTTTCCACACAAATGTAACCACTGGGTGGTCCATTTAAAGAAACACTTCCTAAAAGAGAATTCATTATTAATTGTTCATCTTGGAAAAACCATCATACCAAACCATACACTAAAGTGAAAAAAACTTTACCTCTGCAGCCTAACGAGCTGCAAACCTTCCTTTCTTTTCTAGCTTTGCAACCTTATCAAGCTCCCTTCTTCCATTCCCTAGGAGGAACTCTTAAAAATAACTAAAGTCAAACATATATTATTTTTTGCAAACATCTAAGTGTCTTTTAAATCTAAACTTATAAAAACACAGAGAAATGTCTTCAACCAACCAAAATGAGTGACTATTCACGATTTGCTGGAGATTTTTCAGAGTAGCACTGTGTAACCTAGTCTTCAATAAGAAGGGACTTAGTTCAGTGTAACAGCTAACTGGCTTTTCCTTTCAGAAAAGGGAAATTGTACTCTGTAGCTATGTGCCATCTACCGAGAAACACGACTGCATTTACCATCATCTTCATGCAAAACAGACCAGAGCCAAGACCCAGTTTCTAAGAAACCAGCCTTGCTGCTAAGTAGCAACCAACAACATTAAATCTGATCAAACTTCTGAGTTGTGGCTTTCAGTTCTACTCCCAATAAGACAGCAATTATCCACCCAATTCTTGGCGATCCACTGCCCGGTGCCTCAGTCTCCCCAAAACACTCTGTAACAGGATGTTCGGCAAAGCCTCAGCTGTAGCAATTGGAGCGCTAAAATGATGGAGAAATCCTGAGGCATGGTATGTATGGTAACAGTTTAGTCTTTTGAAAAGAAAAGCATTATATAAACCCAGTGTAAATCCATTCACTGAGCCTGATACAACTTCCCTGATTTCCTTATGCTTCAATTTCCTCATTCCCAAAGAAAGTTGGGTTTGACTTGTCTACTAATCACTACCTCAGTGATGGTATGATGCTGTGCATTCAGCTCTCAGAGGGAAAGTGCTAAAGTACAAGGCGGTACTGACGCACGCAGTGTATTTTGCAGAGCCTTGATATAAACTGTAAAACCCTCAACTCTTACAAACTTGTGGTCTAGATGATCACCAGCAGCCAGCAGTAAATGGAACTAGATTCAAAACCCTATCTCATGACAGAAAACAACGCTGGATTATTTCCACAAGTTTGAAAAGTAAGTTCTACATAAACAATCTGAGAAATCAAAGGCAAGCTACAAAAGCTGCTATGAGCAGGATGCTTACCAACCAAGTCATGTCTAATCACAACGTTAGTGGCCAATTTTCACGTCTCGACATTTAAAGTACATGGCAGTGCTGGCTAAAGGGTTTTACATTCTTGCCAACAATCTTCCCTGCATTTACTTTCTAATTAAATCTCAAGAGTAAAAAGAAATTCAGACTGCATATAATTTCTTCTGTTTCCCTAACATTACAGCCAGAAGTAAAAGTCATTTTCCACACAAGTCATTCAAGAATTCAAAAATATTACAGATTATGAACAGGCCTGAAACTACAGAGCCAAATTATGTGTACCTTAAAAAGAGGTGCTCCGGGAATAATGCTGTTTTGGTTCAGTTCTGAGAGGTTATGTGGTTAGGAAACTCCTAGAAAATAAAAAACAACAATAATTTACTAGAGTAGGTCACTTCTGACAATGAAGATATAGATATACTGCTCAAGTTTGGGGAAAACCTAAAATTTACAAGTAGGGAAGTTTCTGAAAACATGATGTCATGGCTCGAGGCAGCACACTAGAGTCCACAAAAGACACAACTGCCTGGGAACCGGGTTGAGTACTTTGTGGAGACATGACCGTAAGAGAGAGATGAATACCTCAAAACTAATTTTAAAGAAAGAAACTCGGCATCATATACTGTCTGATCACACAAGCCTGGTTTTTAAACTTATGGGGTTTTTCCCCCTTTTAACTACCAGCTAAATATTTTATTCATAAACGTCCTTACCATATGCTTGGTCATGCAAATACAGCCGCGAGGAAAACTTACAAAAACGCACTTTGTACATAAACATTCTGATATTAAATTGCAAAATACAAAAAGCACATTACCTCTAGTAAATCCAAACCATAATCACTCTTTAGAACTGGATTTCAGGCAACATAAGAGTTTAATTCTCAAACTCTCAGATCTGATTTATCTAGAGGTATCTTCCTTTTTAAAGGGTAGTACAGGTGATCCTTGAACAACGCAGGGGTTGGGGTGCTGACCCCCCACCCCACACAGTTGAAAATCCACTCCCCAAAGACTTAATCACTTTTAGCCCAGATGGCAACCGGAAGCCTTACCGATAACATAAACAGTTAAGATTAACACATATCTTATGTTATATTGTATTATATACAGTATTCTTTCAATAAAGCTAGAGAAAAGAAGATATTAACAAAATCATAAAGAGAAAATACATATACAATACTGTACTGTATTTATTTTAAAAATCCACATATAAATGGACACATGCAGTTCAAACCCGTGTTGTTCACAGGTCAACTGTAGTCAGCAACAAAGACGATTCCTTACCTTGGGATGCCTTTTGCATTTTTACAACATAATTTCACTCATTTCAATTTCTCACTGCTACTGTGAGTTAACAGAAGATTAAAGTAGCTGTTCACTGTCCAAACAATTTCAGAAATAAAACAATAAACTCTAATTTGTTTTACGATATTTTAAACAACTCAAGTTCTTTTCGTAGATAGTATGTTATACTAGTAACTTTCCAATCTAGAGGCCTGTTACTCCATGATCTCACCCATTCACAAGACTAGCATAAATGGAAACTGGAAAAGGCCTCTGAGCAGCCCAAAGACATTTCCCAGAACACCTAGGAGAGCTCATGCCTTCTACTCCTGGGGGCTTCCCTCAATTCAGGTCCATCTGTAGTGAACGATTATGGTAGGTTTGGGTATCTACGTTTTTTTAGCCCAACCCAGAAGTTTAAAAAATTTTAATAAATAAATAAATAAGAATGGAAAAAGGAAGCTGCTACGATCAGACAATAACAACAGTAAGAAACAACCACTAACAACTTTACAGCAAAGGGGAAAGGACGAGGGGGGAGAAATACAGCAGCTTGTAACCATCTGGATTTCAGACATCTTCACACAAGACAAGGATAGCTGACACTCACGTACACATTCACACTTCCATGACCAAACGCAGTTTTTGAGATCCCCAACCATTTTCAAAATGATAATCTGAAACCATCATGATTACTACCAGTGTAGCTATATAGCACTTACTTTCTCCAAGCAGTAGTAGAGAAGACAGACTGGGGGTCAACCCTAACTCCCTTACTTTCCCACTCAAGAAAACATACTAGAACGCAAATGAATGAATTACATTCATTGCTTTATTCACTCAACAAATAATTAGTGAACACCTACTACTTGCAGGCAGTATTTTAGACACTGGGGAGAAGGGAGTTCATAAATAAGATACAGTCCCTGTCCTTGTGGAATTCACATTTGTACAAGAATAACCCTGAACCTAACACAAATTTAAGTAAATAATTCACAGTGGCATTTTAAGTCATAGGATAAGGGCAAACCAGCTAGCACAGGGCTGTCTGGTCATGGTGGAGGAAAGTCTTGGCTGGAGATCTGAGTTTGGGTCCAACTCTGGTGCTGAGCTGAATAATACATGATTCATTTAATATGTTAAGAGGCTTCAACCTTATTATATTAAATGGGGTTACCACCACCAATTGCATATGATTAATAAAATAATAACTGCACTGCTTGGATGGATTAGCTGGTAATACAGGTGAAATAACTGTAAAGTATGACATTCCATACCAAACTTAGCTGTTAAACGTCACTTTCTTAGGGTACACTGTAACTGATACTATAAAACGACGTAAGTCATGTTCGAAACACACTATTTAAGAAAGAAAAAAAACAGCAAAATTAGAAAGAACTTTATCCAAAAAAATTTTTTTTACTTTATTCTTTTTTTATGTTTGGTGCTTAAAGTAGGTAAATTCTGTTAACAGGGAAATCAGTACCCAGCAGTAATTATACTCCAAATGTTCCAGACTATAAAGGTTCACTATACTACAAACAAAAAGGGAATTTATTTACCTAACTCTATTTGACTGTCATCTAGGTGAAGGGTCATAGAGCTTCAATGAGCAGGTTGGTTAAATTGTGCAACAAAGAACATAAGCCTCCAGGCATAATCAGACTTATCATTACATATAAATTATCTTCTTTCTGACAGAGGAAAGGACTGCCTAGCATTTTGTACAAAACCACAATGGCATCAGCAGACAATGGCCCTGTTTGTATCAGGGTGGAATCTGCAAGAATAGAAAATTCATGCCTCAGTTAATTTTAATTTATAGAAGGCATGGACTTCAAAAAGCAGAACTGTGAGAGAATCAAACAAGATCTAGTTAGATCAAAAAGCTCGTGCCTGAAGGGAGCCAATATAGACAATTTAAGAAGCAGCACGTGCTCACTTCATCCCCAGAAAAGACACATTTCCGACACCTTTTCATGATTAATGAGACACATGTATGTCATTACAGACTACACAGTCACCTCAGTTGAGGTTAAAACACAGAATGGAAACTCACACACTATCTCATGAAAACCCCAAATCCAATGGGGAGGTTTAATTTCACTGATCTAGCTTTTTAAAACTAGCCATTCAGAGAGGACTACTGCCTCAGTGGAGAACCAAAGAGGTTTCCTATTCAGGAGATCATTGATTCAAAGAAAGTAAAGATGAAACTATTCAGGAGGCAGTTTAATACCAAACAGAAAGTTACATGAAATATTTCCAATACCATCAGCAAGGAAACGGATGTCAGACATGGCAAAGAGGGCAACAACTACGGAGCCCTATGAAGTTAACTGGAAGTTTAGTTAATGCATATCCAATAAAGTAGAATATTATAATTCTAAAGAAACTAATTTTCTTAGCAACAACCTTGTCTATAGTTCATAAATCATTTTTAATGAACGTCATGAAGGATTATAGCAATAATTTAGGGGAGAGCCTCCTACAACACACAGGTTAATGAAATATCCTCCTCCCCATTTATTTCTAAATAAATTCCCCCCACCCCACAAACCTCAGAATCAACCTACAAGTTTTAGTTTAATGTGGCTGCAGCAATCTATCACAACAAACAAAAGTACACCGTAAGTCTATTTCAAGGGAATGATGAATAGAGTTCATTTTAAAAACTAAATATTACTGAAACAGACTTTTCTTTTTTTTTAAAGATTTTATTTTTATTTTTTTAAGATTTTATTTATTTATTTATTTGACTGAGATAGAGACAGCCAGCGAGAGAGGGAACACAAGCAGGGGGAGTGGGAGAGGAAGAAGCAGGCTTCCAGTGGAGGAGCCTGATGTGGGGCTCGATCCCATAACGCCGGGATCACGCCCTGAGCCGAAGGCAGATGCTTAACGACTGAGCCACCCAGGCGCCCCTGAAACAGACTTTTCTAAATAAATTCTAAATAAACAGACTAAGTATTACTGATTCTAATTAACAGACTATTACTTTTCTAATAAATTCTTCTAAATTCGGACACATTTTTCTAAATAAATTTTAATAAACAGACTAAGGATTACTGAAACAGACTTTTCTAAATAAATTCCCCCCACCCCACAATACCAAATTGGTATTTTTTCCAATTGGACTTTTTTCCAAATTGGTCTGAAGTTCTAGAGAACGAAAAATCATCCTAGCTATGGTGAAGCACTGGTGACACACAGAAAAAAACTGCCCTAAACAAAAAGCACCCGAGCATAATTAGAGACAAAGTGTGGTTCAGTAGAAAGAGCTGAGGACCCCACTCCAGTTACCTGGCCTCCCACACAGGCCTCAGTATCCACAGCCACTACGAACTGACGTCCGCAAAGACATTTTCCAGTATCAGAAATACAACATAAAGCGTCTACTTCAACTCTTAGCACCAAGGAAGAGCTCGCTGAACAGCAGCTTTTACATCATTAGATAAATTCAATCTGACCCTTCAGATTCCTTTCCTGCATCAAGTAACCCTCACCCTGTAATCCTAACCTACCTAGCACATGGTTAAGAGCTCAATAAATAGTAGCAAGTATTATTATCCGGCAAATTTACTAATCCTGGCCTCAGCCACATCAACATCTATAAATATAAACTTATAGCTACACACCACTTGTAAAAAACATTTTAAATGGGAACAGAGAACATGCTGACTAAAATCAACCCACTCACTGGGCAACCAGTTCTAAAGCTACATCAAACATAGAGACAATCTAACGAACAATCCTTTTCACTGAGGCAAAGACCCCAGGGCACTTAAATTTTTTTTAGATTTTGTAGTCTGGTAGACATAACAAAAATCTTCTAGAACAATTATGACCTCGGTATCATATTATAATAAAATAGCCTGGTTTGCTTCATTACTTAACATAAACTCACAAAGTCATCACACTTCTCCCCCAAATTAGATTCCACATTAAACAGAAGCAGATGGGCTACAAATTTAATATTCAGAAGACTAATTTTTAATCGAAAGTGAATACTTTCTTGGATAGATTTTCCTACTTTTGTTTTCAGTAAATATACTTTGAAGAAGCCCCCTGAATATACTCCTTTAACAAATAAATGAACATGTGTAATTCCAGAAAACATAAAATTAAGTCTGCAGAGAATTTCTACCTCCTCTTATCTGGTGACAAAAATCACTTTTACATCAACCTTATTCACTACTATGGGAATAAACATATTTAAAAAATTAAGCTCTTTGCAGTAATTTCCCCATTTTACCATTTTTTAAATAAGTAGTTTTCTTTGGTAAGGTTTTCTACTTCAAAGCATTAAACTGTCAGCAAAACAGATCTCCAAGCCATCCATCTAGTCGTATTTGTTAAGATCAACACAGCTGTATATTTGTAATCCTATTATCTCCCTAGTAGGTGAGAACAAAGGATTTGGCTAACATTACTCAAGCTTTGTAATACCTGATTTATACATAAGCACAGCTTGCTGCAAAAATTCATTAAACATTTCTTCAAAAAAGCAAAAAGTTCTGGAGTCAAAGCAAAACTGGAAACAAAAATCAACAAAGCCCTTGGCTTTTAAGGGTCTAGAAACACCTTACAGAGCTGCCTCAATTTAAAATTCACTGTGGTGGCTATGTATGCTCAAGTATTTAGTGTGCTGATGCTGCAATTTATTTTGAAATGTACTGAAAAATAAAATGGATTAATGAATTCAAAGAGACAAACAGAACATGGGGCGCCTGGGTGGCACAGCGGTTAAGTGTCTGCCTTCGGCTCAGGGCTTGATCCCGGTGTTGTGGGATCGAGCCCCACATGAGTCTCCTCCGCTATGAGCCTGCTTCTTCCTCTCCCGCTCCCCCTGCTTGTGTTCCCTCTCTCGCTGGCTGTCTCTATCTCTGTCAAATAAATAAATAAAATCTTTTAAAAAAAAAGAGAGACAAACAGAACAGACGTGATAAAACAAGTAGAGTCAAATGTCAAAGGCAGAAAGCAGGTGGTAGATACAGAGGCAGAGAGTAAAATTCTTTAAACTTTGTTATATGTTTGAAAATTTTCATAATAAAATGTTGGGGAAAAACAAGGATAGCGAATAACATGTCTTCTAGTTCAATCTCTAACTCGTAAATGATACTTTTTGGAACAGCATAAATGCTAAACCTTGATTTTAATGAGGTTTCATTTAAGGAAAAGCTCATGTAGAAATTTTACCAGAAGCATGTTAGCTACAAAGGTCTCTGTCACCAAAAGTTTACAATTTAAAACACCTGTTATAGGTTTAGTGTGAAACAAAATCTGTCATAAAATTCTCTAAACATTTCTGAACACTCCAGAATCCCATTCTGAGAGAGAGAAAGCAACCTCAAATGCTCTCATTTAAGGGGAAAGAATTTACATTTCCAAAAACTGGGCAATTCCGTGCCACCAAATATGACAGCGAGTAAGACGATCCAGTGTGGAGGCTCATAAAAACAAGGTCCCTGGAATTGACTTATGACATCCAACGAAAAGATGCTTTTTTCATTAAAGTCTGATTTTTATGCTGGTGAATTCCACTTTCACTCCATCTGGTAAAAGGGCAAGAGAGAAAGTTGCCCTGCAAGCTGAGAGCTGCTCTGTGCCTCCTATATTAAATATCTTCATTGTCTTACTGAGGGGAGACTGGATGAAGCAGCATAGTACAGGCCAAACATTTAACGACTACACTCAGAATTATGTTAATGGATAAGACTTCAGAAATGAGGGGGGAAAGTTCTATGAGTCATACTCATCTCTAAACTTAAAATAATCTGTATATAAATGGGTTTTCTGGCTGAATCTTAAAAGAGAGCAATTTAGTCTGAACAAACTGTATTTATGGTAACAATTCCAAATACTTAAAAAAGTTTGACTTTAAGCCTCCTGGGAAGCACTAAGCATTTTTTTTTTTTTAAATAAAGCACATTTTGGGGCTCCTGGGTGGCACAGCGGTTAAGCGTCTGCCTTAGGCTCAGGGCGTGATCCCAGCGTTATGGGATTGAGCCCCACATCAGGCTCCTCTGCTATGATCCTGCTTCTTCCTCTCCCACTCCCCCTGCTTCTGTTCCCTCTCTCGCTGGCTATCTCTATCTCTGTCAAATAAATAAATAAAATCTTTAAAAAATAAATAAAATAAAATAAATAAAGCACATTTTTTGCCCTTAGATACCAGATTTTTTTTTCTAATTTTAAGAGGTATGCACATCCCTCTCCATCTCCCAGATTGTAATAACTAAAACATAACATACGTTTTCACTACACCTGATCAAGTGCAAAGTAAACCTACATAATTGAAATTACAATAATCTAAGCAAATTACAACTGCCAAAAAGCTGTGAACGGTCCATGACCAGAAATCTGAAAATTAAGTAACAATGACAAATGTAATACTCCTGTCAAATTTAATTTTAGGAGGATTCTCTTTTTAGACAAGAAAGAAAAACATGAGCATCTAGGCTTTGAAATTCATTCATACTTACTAAAAATAATTCCACAACAGAGTGTTGAAATCAAATACCCTTTGCTTAATTCTTAACCTAACGTGATAGCGGCATATTTACACAACTACTGTAAAGAAACTTTGAAAATTTCATTATGAATTATTAACTGTAGCTTAACTTTGACACAAAATTATTCTCCATTATAAGTGGTTTAACAGGTAGGTCTCCACCAAAACAGGTTTAGGGATATCTGTATTTCTGATTCCTTTTCAATTATAGCCACTAACCGCTCAAGAACTGTTGCTTTTGCACACAAAACAAAGCAAGGCAGTATTGTGGACATGACTGAGTGGGATAAGCACTGAACCAAGAGCTAATTTGGCTGCCCATTTTTTTCTGCTGTATAGTAATCGTGTAAACAGAGATGGGAAGGCCAATAAATACAATGAGAACTGTGATTCCACTAAAAGTAAATTTTGTGACAGATTAACAATCTGGGACAATCTTGTAAAATCACATGGTCTTTAGGATTTGTTTCAAAATAACCCAGTTTGGAGGAGGAGGTACTTCATGAAACAAGATGACCTTGGCTACAAGTTAATTATTGTCAGAGTAAGTGACTGATCCATGGGGGTTCTCTACGGTTATCCAATTTTTGCATGTTTTCCATAATAAAGGTTTTAAAAAAAGTTATAGACTGCAATATTAAAACATCCTTTCCCCAACACTACAATTTCCAAGGTGGCAGAAGACACGCGTGTTGTACAGCTATCTCTTAGGTGTTTTGGAAGAGTCAGCCAAGCAAAGATTTTAAAGCTAGAAATGACAGTAAGACTCTGTCAGAAAATTACAGGAAAACGTCAAAAAACAGAGAGGCCACTTTACATAACATGTTATTCAGAGACAGGTGTAAATCAAAACAGCTTTAAATTCAGTAAAGAAATTTACTACCTAAAACAACCCTAGGATACAGGAGGATCATTCGGTTGAGCAAACACACGCACACTACTTTTTTGTAAATTTGAACCTCCGTGAGTTGCATTTCCTTAAGGAAAGGTACACATATACAACTAAGTAAAGAATTAAAAGAAACTCAGTATCTTTAAATAAAGTTGCTGTTTTAAAAATCCCACCTGTCACCAGGAGGACCGAAACTGTAGAATCCAACCGTATTTTTAGTTTTTACTTCAACAAGCAGCAATGTAATTTATATTTGGTAAGCACACTGATTCCTGAAAGGCCAAGATCAATCAAAAACCCAGATTAACTCTCTTTCCACCACCCTCTAAACAATTAAAGCGACAAGCAGAAGGGAAGAGTGACCTTAAAAACGTCCCCACAGCCAGAGAACAGAGGCAGAACAGACTGAAGCACACATCTTCGCCGGAACAGAAGAAAACTTCCACATAAGCAATACTGCAACACGGAGGTGGGGCAAGGGCTTAAAAGAAAAGTCGGCCAACAGAGACGGAGGGAATAAAAGCAAAGCTGCAGTGAAAAAAAGTTAGAAGTTAGAGATGTAGCGCAAGAAAGGACAGACATATTTTTTGCCAACTTCATCCACCACCACCCCCCCGCAAAGCCTGACACAGAGCAAGCGCTCCAGAAAGGTTTGCTGAACTCAAGGAAAGCTTCTGCCAGCAACTTTCCCAGAAATGAAATGACAACAAGAAGCCGGATGATGGCAGAAAAAAATGGACAGGTTGCTCATACTGAGGGAGCTGGTGAAAATCTTGTAGCTGGCTCAGCGGAGGGAGATGGAAATAACAGCATCTTTTACAGACTGCCTACTTCCAGAGTGTCCCAATTAAACGTACGCCCCTTTCAGATGTTAACAACCCAAAACAAAGCCCCGGCGCTGGCGGTGGGCACGTTAAACATTTCTGCCTCAAAGAAAACCCAAATGGGTAGGTAGGTCAACTTCTATCCCACTTTACCCATTAAGCTATACCTTAATATCATGCTAATAAATTATGCAGACGGTTTACTGGGACACGCTGTGGGTCTGGCACTCTGATAAGCGCTTCACACGCCCCATTTCACGGAACCTTAACAGCCTGAAGAGGCAGGAACGGCATTAGCCCCCTTTTCCAACCAAGACACAAAGAGTTTAAGTGACTTGCTTAAGGGAGTAGCGCTGGGATTTGTACCCGTGCTGGACACCTGGGCTGTGCTCCTCACCATTACGCTCCAGATCTGGCTGCGGAGATTTAGACGCTCCGGGTCTCAGGAACTTGAAGCGGGGACCCCCACCCCACCCCCCGCCCCAGGAATAACTTCGGCATCCCCGCGCACGAGGAGGAATTAGGAAAGGCGGCGTGGCACCTGTTTCTGGCCCCAGCAAGGGGTGGAGGAGCTGGAGCGCCTGGGGTCCAGGCCGCGGGGCGCCCCGGCGGGGGGGGGGGAGAGGACCCGCCTCCTCCGGGCAGGCCCCGCGGGCGGGACAGAGGCCCGGGGAAGAAGGCCAGGCGCGCGGGCCCGCCGAGGCCTAGGCCCCACCCGCCGCCCCCCTCCCCGCGGCCGCGGCGCCC
>NC_048230.1:57114714-57157189 GCF_002007445.2 Ailuropoda melanoleuca | reverse complement strand
CCCCCGCCCGCCTCCATGCCGGCCCCACCCCCCACCCGCTGCCTGAACCACAAGTCCCAGCGGGCGCTGCGACGGCGCCTGCTCTCGCAAGGCACTCCGGGAGCCTGGCGGGCTGGGGCCTGGTCTGGCCTGGGTCGCGGCGGCCCGCCCTGACTCCCGTGGCAAGCTGGGAGTTGTAGTTCTGCTGGGAGTTGAGGGCTGCCCGGGGACCCGCAATGAGGCTGGGCCGGCCTTCTTAACGCCACCCCCTCCCTTCGTTCTTCCCGTTTTCGTCTCTGCCCTTCCTTTCCTCCCGCCTTCGTGCCTTCTTTCGTTCCTTCCCTTAGTTTCTCCTTCCGTAAATGTTTATTAAACGCCCGCTGTGTGCAAGATACTGCTGCAAGACTTGAGGATATAGAAGTGAACAAAAATCCCTGCCCTCATAGAGCTTACGTTCTAGTGAGGTGAAGCACGGAATAAATAAAATCAGTAATTTTTATAGTCAGTTAAAGGGCGAGAAGTGCCAGATTGCTATTTCTTTCACGCAGTTCTGGATAAATTAAGTGGTTTTAGCAGCACGCTTATAGGGGGATGTGGGTTAATGGTGGGGAATTTTGGACCTCTAGAATCACAGTCAGCAAAGAATAATGCGCGCATTGTGAGAGGTCCAGGAAACAGTGAGGGGAAGAGCTGCAGATGCCCAGGCGTCCTCTTTCTGAGACTACTTCGCCACTATCTAAAAATGGTTATTTTCTCCCTCTGCCTGTCTTTCTCAGTATCTTTCAATCTAGCCATTGCTCAATCTCTCTTGCCAAGGCAATGCAGTTTAATTTGCATAAATTCATGATACGAGGTCCTGTGGCTGAAGGGGCCTCTCCAAACGGCTTTGGGACCTTGCCCCCAGCCCAGAGGACACTTTTCTCTAGACCAGGCCTCCTTACTCTGCTTCTTGTAAAATGCAATGAGATTGAATTTCAGTACATCGAAAACAAAGGACTTTCACTGTCCAGTTAGTTCCAGTCCAAGACAGTGGTAAGCAACAGATATCGTCCAGCCCTCTGCTAAAGCAGAATTGTTTTCTCTAAGTCCTAGGCAGTCTGGGCCCCACAGCTCACATGGGTAAAGGAGCAGACACAGAGGGGTTTCTCTAAACTCAAAGCTGAGGTCCCTGCACAATCAGATAATCTCTTCAAAAGTGTAAAGGTAGAAGGGGATATTCTGACCCATTTTACTATCACCTGTGGGGACCCAAGTGATGGGCAGATGACTTCCAGTATCAACTTATTTCCCTCCTTCCATATATTGAGGGGGGAGATCCCTCTATGTTTTTCTCCCTAATCCCAATTTTGGATTTTATTCCACGATTTGGATCCTGATACAGCTAGGCCTCACTTTCCCCCTTAGTTAAATAGGAACAATTTCCTGTCTTACCCAGTGGACATGAGAATCAGTATAGCTTGACACCTTGTCTCATCTTCCCTATCTGAAGAACGATAGGACTCTGGTTAGAGTCGTGAAGTTCTAAGTGTGCTGTTGTGAGCAGCCTAAGCTACAATGCTAGTGGCCAATCACGTGTCATTCCAGGGATCACGTGAGTTAGGGTATTGCCTCCCCCTTCCTCCCCTCAAATGCTAGCAATCACTGATCTTTTTACCAACTCCATATTTTTGCCTTTCCCAGAAATGTCATATAGTTGGACTCGTGCAGTCTGTAGCCTTTTCAGATTGGCTTCTTCCACTTAGTAATGTGCGAAGTTTCCTCCATGTTTTTTCACAGCCTGATACCTCTTTTCCCATTTTTTAATAGATAAATAATAGATAAATAAACCTCCCACGGGGTTTTTATGTGATTTGCATGTTACCATTCCTTAATATTAATGGATATAATTTGCCTTCTAGGAAGGAATACAGAGAATTTAGTGTAATTTACTTAATGGTCACAGTTTCTTATTTCCACCTTCATCTCTAAGAAAAATAAATAATTCCTTTATTATTTGGCAAGGGTCAAGAAGTCTGCAGGCCCTTAGAAGAGAATTTAACTCACAGTACAAGAGAGAAAACAAATCTAAGCGACCCACTCCTGAACCCAGCCAGCCCCACAGCTAACCTATGCCTCAGCTAAATACAATTCCTTGATTACACAAAATAAGTTCAGTCATTCTCAAAAAAACACGGAGTGTTGAGAACAGCCCTGGGGTCAAGTGGCTGGGGACCACCTGAACCTGAAAGGGTCATATGTATTGTCTGACCAATCTGTAGCCCTGTGCTTCATCTGTGCTCACCTGATGGAAAAACAAAAACAATCCCCCCCCCAAAAACCCCAAAGAGTATTAAATCTTCAGCTTGTTGTTGTTTCTCTTCCTTTTTCTTTCATCTGTGTTGATAGTTTTAATTAGTTGCTAACACTTACATAATAATCTGGGTTTGGGGGCTGCCTGGGTGGCTCAGTCAGTTAAGCACCTACCTTCTGCTCAGGTCATGATCTCAGGGTCCTGGGATCGAGTCCCACATCAGACTCCCTGCTCAGCAGGGAGCCTGCTTCTCCCTCTACCTACTGCTCCCCCTGCTTGTGTGCTCTCTCTCTCTCTCTCTCAAATAAAATCTTTTAAAAAAATAATAAAATAAAATAAACAATAATAGTAATAATAATCTGGGTTTTTATCATCTCTTTAAAAATGAGGCAGATTTGGCTGTATAGAGCCTATACAGAGTGGCAGCTACACCCTACAGGAGAGCACATTCTTGTCATGTCACTGCAGTCCCCACCCTACCCATGTCTCTCGTTTATGTTATTTTCCTGTTCCTGTTGACATTTAAGTTTGCCCTGCCTGGCCTACTGTGTAACTGCATGCTTTTCTGTGGAGCTGAAGACTTGTCAGGAGGACAGACCCTGGTCAAAGGAAGAATCTCCAAATGCAACTGTGATGAGTACAGGAAAGAAAGGTCCATGGTATCATGAAGGCGCTATGAACCCAGGTTTCAGGATTTAGGGACGGTGCGTGCTGAAGCACTGTAGTAGCTTCAGCAAAGATCTGAAGGAAGTGTCCAGGGTAACTAGGAAAAAGGGGTGCAGGAAGGGTTCCAAGTAGGAGGAAAAGATGTACAAAACCATGTGGCCCAGATGCTAGTTACTATTGCTACAAAACAAATCACTTCCAAATGCAGTGGCTTAAGAGAACAGTGATCATTTTATCATCTCGTAGATCTACGGGTCGGGAATTCAGAAAGAGTTTGGCTAGGCTCTTACCTTGGGTTTCTAAGGTAGAGCTGGACCACTGGGTGACAGAACACCAGGGGGCTGGCTGGACCTCTCCCTCTTCATGGAGCCTTAGAGATTGTCCACAGGGTCTCTGCATGGGCTGCTATGGGCTTCCTCACAGCATGACAGCCTCAGGGCTGTCAGACTGTTTACACAGTGGCTGAAGGCTTCAAGAGTGAGTGTCCCAGAGAGCAAGGCAGAGCTGCACTTGCCTTATGTGACCTAGCCTCGGACATCATATAGAGTCGCGTCCACTGTAGTGCCCTGGCTACAAATGAGACGTAAGCCTGTCCAGATCGAAAGGAAGGGGGATTAGACTCTACCTCCTATTGGGCAAGTGCAAACGGCAGGTCTGGAGCTCAGAGGAGAATCAGAACCGGAGACGTAATGTATGAGTGGGTAGCATTTGAGAGTTAATTGAACCCTCAGGTGTGGATGTTAGTGGTTGTTAACACCTGATGAATTACCTCTGCTCCACTCTCACAGCCCCTTGGCGGAACTTTGCACCCTTATATTTATTTGGTTACCTGCTGATTTGCTGTGTTTGGCTAGGACTATGTGATCAACTTCCATGACGGCAGGGACTCAGGCTGTCTTGATCATCATGGTATCCCTGGCCCCTAAAACAGTGCCTGGTACACATACATTTCCGTCAACCACTGAAGAACCACAGCCTCTCATCTCTGTTGTAGTCCCTAAAAAAACAAGGAACACCTGTAGGTTTGATTGGTGTATGTCAAAATCACCCATAGTATATGTTGCAAGGACAAACATGGTTGAGAACTACTTGCTAGTCTAGATGAGTAATTCTCAGGATTATTTGGGGTAGACTGCTCTCCTGGGGCTATTTCAGCATCTTAGAGGGAGAGCATTATATCTTAGAAGATGGAATGACATCATTACGTCTTCACATCATGACATCATGATGACATCTTGACATCATGACACCATTTTTTGTCAAAAAAATACATTATTTACAAATCAATTTAAAAAAAGAAAATTCCTAGGAATAAATTTCACAATAACGATGCACAATCTATATGAAGAGAAGATTTAAATTCTACAGAAGGATGCAGAAAAAGACTTCAACACATAGAAATACAAGTTATACAGGGCACCTGGGTGGCACAGCGGTTAAGCGTCTGCCTTCGACTCAGGGCATGATCCCGGCATTATGGGATCGAGCCCCACGTCAGGCTCTTCTGCTAGGAGCCTGCTTCTTCCTCTCCCACTCCCCCTGCTTGTGTTCCCTCTCGCTGGCTGTCTCTCTCTCTGTCGAATAAATAAATAAAATCTTAAAAAAAAAAAAAGAAAGAAATACAAGCTATGCTCTTGACTAGCAAGACTCTGCATCATTAAGATCAGACATCTATTGAGATCCTTTTTTTAAAAAAAAGATTTTATTTATTTGACAGAGAGAGAGCAAGCAAGAGTGAGCACAAGCAGGGGGAGTTACAGAGGGAGAGGGAAAAGCAGGCTCCCCGATGAGCAGGGAGCCTGATGCGGGGCTTGGTCCCAGGACTCTGGGATCATGACCTGAGCTGAAGCAGACACTTAACTGACGGAGCCACTCAGGTGCTGCTACTGAGATCCTAATAAAAAAACAAGCAAGATTTTATTTTGGAACTAGATGAGCCAAGTCTAAAATTCTTGTGGAAAAACTAACAAACATTTCTGAAAGTGCCTGCCCCAGTAATAAACATATTATCATGTCGTACTAGTTACAGGGGTGCCTGGCTGGCTTACTCAGTAGAGCATAAGACTCTTGACCTCTGGATCATGAGTGTAAGCCCAACAATGAGCTCAGAGTTTACCTTAAAACAAAACAAAACTGTTAGGTACTAGTGTCTAATTAGTTCCACAAATCAGCAGAAGAGAAATTCCCAAGTAGACCCAGAAACAGGTAGGCATTTAGTATTCAATAAAGGTGGTATTTCAAATTGGTGAAGATAAGCAGATTTCATGCAATAAAAGATATGGGACAACTACAAAGCATCTGTGGGGGAAAAAGAGTTAAATCCATACTTAGTATCTTACACCTGGACAAATGCCAAATGGATCAAGGATTTAACTGGCGAGAGGGAAACCATAAAAGTACCAAAAGAATTTCTGAGAGAAGTGGAGAAGACCCTTTTGACTATAACACAAAATTTAGAAGACTTAAAGGAAAAGATTGATATGTATGACTTCATGAAAATAAAATCTAATCATGGGAAGTAAAGAAACAAATGACAAACTGGAAAAAAACTGCATCTCAAGCACAGAAAGGCCAGCTTTATCTTATTTTTTAAAGTTTATTTATTTTATTTACTTAAGTAATCTCTACACTCACCATGGGGCTCAAACTTATGACCCCAAGATCAAGAGTCACAGGCTCCTCTGATAGAGCAGCCAGGTGCCCCAGAAAGACAAATTTTATAACACGTATAGAATTATAACATGCCCTATGAATTACAAAAAGATTAAAACCCAATAGAAAAATGGGTAAAAGATAGCAACAGACAGTTCATGGGAAAGGAAAAACAAGTTGTTCTTAGAAATAACACCATGAGGGGCACCAGGGTGGCTCAGTCAGTTAAGCGCCAATCCTTGATTTTCAGCTCATGTCACAGTTGTGAGATCGAGCCCCTCATTGGGCTCTTTGCTGGGCATGCAGGCTGCTTGAGATTCTCTCTCTCCCTCCCCCTCTGCCCCCTCCCCAACTCTCTCCCTTTCTGAAAGAAAGAAAGAAAGAAAGAAAGAAAGAAAGAAAGAAAGAGAAGAAGAAGGAAGGAAGGGAGGGAGGGAACCATGAATTGAAGGATATTAATGGAAATAAAGTTTGTAATAGCAAAAGTTTGGAAATAATGTCAATGTCCATTGACCTAAGACTGGCTAAATAAATGACAAATTCTTACAATGGAATGATAATCAGTGGTTAAAAAAAAGAATGAGGAGAGACATTGTCAAGAGAATGAGAAACAAGCTACAGACTTGGAGAAAGTATTTGCAAATCACGTATCTGATAAAGGATTTGTATCCAGAATACATAAAGAACCCCAAAGACTCAACAATAAGAAAACAAAAAACCCAATGGAAAAATGGGCAAAAGAATTGAATAGACACTTCACCAAAGAAGTTATAGGGATATATGGGTGTCAAATAAACACATGAAAAGATGTCATTAGGGAAATGCAAATAAAACACACATACAATACACTCACAAAGAGATATCATTACACACCTATTTGAATAGCTAAACAAATAATAAAAATAAACCAACACCACCAAATAGAATGAAGAGCAACAGGAATTCTTATTCATTGCTGATAGAGGACAAAACAGTGCACCGCTTGGGAAGGTACTTGGCAAGTTCTTAATAAAGTTAAACATGCACTTGCCATACAACCCAGCAACTTATGTTCACGTGAAGCCCTTGCACTGAAGTGTGTAGTAGCTTTCTTCATAACAGCCAGACCTGGGAACAACCAAGATGTCTTTCAACAGGGGAACAGACAAACAAACAGTGGTCCATCCATGCAATGGGACCGTACTCAGCAAAAATAAGCATAGATATGATCATGAAACAACATAGATGAATCTTAATTGCATCATTACAGCTGAAAAAAAAACGAGACCCAAAAGGCTACAAAATGTTTGCTTCCATTTATATGACATTCTGAAGAAGGCAAAATTTTAGGGACAGATAACTAATCAGTGGTTGTCAGAGGTTGGGCGTGGGGGGGTAGTCGACTAAAATTCTACACCTAATGTTTAGATATTTAGGTGATTGAACTTTTCTTTATGTTACCAATGTGGTGGATACATGACTGCATTTTCCCAAACTGTTACAGAGTAAACTTTACTGTGTGCAAATGTTTAAAAATCAGTAAAGATGTCCAAGGTTCTCAAGATGGAGTTAAAGACCATGACAAATGAATCTCACTGGCGGGGATGGGGAAAAAAAGGAGCTGACCCTAATAAACTTTGGAAAGTGCTTTGACTGGCAACTGTAAAGCTAAAGGCAAAAAGAACTGCACACAATTGTCCTCTAGTTGGTGTGTTTCTCACAGGGATGAGAAATATAAAGTACCGTGAACTAAATGAAAATGAAATTACAACATACCAAAAAACTTGGGGATGCAGTTAAGGCAATCTTTATAGGGAAATTTGTAGTATTAAAATGTTTGCGTTGGAAAAGCAAAAAAAAAAGTCTCCGTCAGTAGTAATCTAAGTCTCTTTAACTAGAAAAAGAAATTAAATCCTAAACAAGCAGAATTACAGAAATGATAAAGATATGAACAGATATCAATAAAACGGAAAGTACTAACAATAGAGAAAATACATGAAAACAGAAGCTCATTCTTCTGAAGAAAAAAAAAATCAACAAATTGATAAACTTCTATTCAGACTCATCAAGAAAAAAGAGCCAGAAAATTTATGGCAGGTACAGAATACACGTGTTTGTTAATGAACAGACCACCCCTGGATTCCAAGGGTCCGAAATCAAGCATAAAAATGTGGTAACAGCATTTGCCTTTGAAGAGAAGGACCGAGTAGCTGGGGATAAGGTGGGGAAAAACTTTTTGCTGAAATACCTTTCAGTTTTCTTCTGAATCTGCATATATAAATCACCTATTCGAAAACAGGGGTACCTTCCCAGCTGGCTAAGTCGGTAGGGCATGCCACTCTTGATGTCAGAGTTGTGTCTGAGCCCCACGTTGGCCTAGAGATTACTTAAAAATACAAAATCTTAAAAAACAAAAAAGTTAAAAAAATAAAGCGTTTCATATTTCAAAGAAAACATCTTCATTTGAGGGCTGGTAGTTTTTATTTATTGTTCTATAAAGTTTTTAATTTATTTAAGTAATTTCTGCACCCAATGTGGAGCTCAAACCCACAACCACGAGATCAAGAGTCACAGGCTCTTCCAAGTGAGTCAGTGGGTTCCCTGAGGGCTGTTGGCTTTTAAAAGCATATTCATTCATTCATTCATTCAATATGTGGTGTTTATTATTTCCAAGAATTTTTATACTTACATTGCAAATGAAGTCTTCCTAAAACAATACTGCTTTGTGCATCTTAAATTTTTTTTAAAGATTTTGTTTTTTCATTTGAGAGAGATTGAGAGCATGAGCAGAGGGGAGAGGCAGAGGGAGAGGGAGAAGCGGACCCCCACCAAGAAGGGAGCCCAGCGCGGGGCTTGATCCCAGGACCCTGTGATCATGACCTGAACCAAAGTTTTATGCTTAATCATCTGAGCCACCCAGGCACCCCTTAAAATTTTACATAAATGGCGCCATACTATTTGAATTCTTCTATGCCTTGCTTTTTGCCCCTCAATGCTACATTTTTGAGTAGTTCATCTATATTTATGTATGTAGCTCTAGTTTGTTCATTTTCACTTCTGCATACCATCACATGGGTGTATCCCCTTGTACTTACCCAGGCTTCTGTTGATGGACATTTAGGTTAGTGATACGTCTTGCTGTTGTAAGCACGGACACTATCAGCATTCTTGCGTATCTCCTCATGCAGTCTGTAGATTTTACGTTTTGTATACTTATAATTGACTGTTTCCCAAAATACCCAGTAAGGTACCCTTTTCTAAGAGCTATCTTACCTATTGATTTTTTTATATATCTATGAACTATAGATATAATTTATGATAACTTTATTCTAATGCTCACAGATCTCAGGGAAATGGGGGAAGAGTCATTTGATTTATTTATTCAATAGATACTTAGATATCTACTGAGCATTAATTATGTGCCACGCACTGAAAATACTGAGATGAACAAGTCAGACAGGCCCCTGCCCTCATGGAGATTACATAAAGAACACATCTCTGCTTTTTTCTATTGGTCTTTTTCTCTTACCGACTGTCCTAAAAAGTCTTGATAGGATTTTGTACAGGGATGCTATGAGCTCCAGGGTAAAGTGAGGAGTGATTACGAGTTAGTTCTAGGTCAACAAGGTAGCTCCTATTGGCTTAGCTGACCTGGTTATCTCTCAAATCTAATACCAGGTAAACCAGTTGGAAAAAGAAATTCCTCACGATATAAATTTAAATTGATCCTACAGGAGAATCCATTGCTTATTTCAAGGTTATTTGGAAACAAGAGGCTACGTTTTTGTATCACACTGGAGGCAGAAGGCTACAGGGAATCATTTTCCCTGGAATGTTAGAAAGCTTTACGGTCCTACGAAATAGCTTTTGGCTTCATGCAAATTACTTCTCATTAAGAGCAAAAGCGCTCTTGTTATATTCAAGTATTATCTACTCTCTAGATGATGTCTGTTTTATTATGTAGTTTTAAAAATTAAGTTTCTTGGGGCGCCTGGGTGGCACAGTCAGTCAAGCATCTGACTCTCAGTTTCAGCTCAAGTCATGGTCTCAGGCTTGTGGGATTGAGCCCCATGTCGGGGCTCCATGCTTAGCGGGGAGTTTGCCGGAGACTCTCTTTCCCCTCTTCCTCTTCCCCTCCCCTTGCTCTCTCTCTCTAAAATCAATAAATAAACCTCTTTAAAAAATTAAGTTTCTTAAAGTAATATGCACCCATAGTTTAAAAAGACAAATAGTTTTAAGAAGCTTATCACGAAAAAGAACACCCTATCCACTCACTTTCAACTCTTTTCCTCAGGAAATCTTCCTTTGTATTTCTCTTTTTAAAAAGATTTTATTTATGCATTTTAGAGAGAGAGGGAGAGGACAGAGAGAGAGGGAGAGGGAGAAGCAGACTCCCCACTGAGCAGAGAGCCTGACACAGGGCTCGATCCCAGGTCCCCGAGACCATGACCCGAGCCAAAGGCAGACGCTTAACTGACTGAGACACCCAGGCGCCCCATATTTATTTTTTAAATAGTTTATTATTTTTTAGTAATTTCTACACCCAACATGGGGCTCAAACTCATGACCCTGAGATCAAGAGCCACATGTTCTGACTGAGCCCGTCAAGCACTCCTCTTCCTCCATATTCTAAAGGACATGCCTATACCGATATTTCTTGATTCTTCCATTTAGATCTGTTGAATGCCTACCATAGAAGATGAGAATTAGTTCTCTTAGTCCTGTTCCCACCCACTCCAACACAATAATTTCTCCTTCTCAGTTGTTCCAGTATCTTTCTATCATAATCATTGATTCAGTCAATATTTAATATTTACATTATTAAGCTTCTGTAAGTAGTACTTACTGCTAAGCCATGTAAAGTATTATGATTATATTTCATTTCTTCTATAACTTCCTTCCACCCCGAAGTTATAAGTTGCCTTGGTGTTTCATTTTCTCGTGTCACAGGATACAGACAGGGAACTATTTCAGCTGATGCTTCCCCATTCCAAAGCAAGTCTGCCTAGGCGGAACTTGTAAAAGAGGTGACTAAAAACTGGTTATAGCAGCTTTATTCATAATTGCCAAAACCTGGAAGCAACCAAGATATCCTTCAGTAAGTGAATGAATAGATAAACTGTATTACATCCAGACAATGGACTACTATTCAGCACTAAAAAGAAATAAGCTATCAAGCTATGAAAACACATGGAGGAAACTAAAATGCACATTACTAAGTGAAAAAAGCCAATCTGAAAAGGCTACATACTGTGTGATTCCAGCTATATGACATTCTAAAAAGGCAAAACTATGGAGACAATTAAAGATCAGTGGTCCCCAGGGGTTTAGGTGGAGGCATGAATCAGCAGAGCACGGAGGACTTTTAGGGCAATGAAACTACTCTACATGATACTATAATGGTGGACAGATGTCATTCTACCTTTGTCCAAACCCACAGAATGCACAACATCAACAGTGAGCCCTAATGTAAACTACGGACTTTGGATGATAATGATGTGTCCATGTAGGTTCATGGGCTGTGACAAATGTACCCACTGGTGAGGATGTTGATAGTGGAGTAAGCAGTGCATATGTGGGGGGAGGAGGTGTACGAGAATTCTCTGTACCCTGTGCTCTATTCTAATTTTGCTGTGAACCTAAAACTGCCCGAAAAATTAAGTCTATTAAATTAAAAAATTAAAAACTGGTTTTGTTACTTTTGGTCCCCTACCCATTCAAGAGCATGAAAGGACTGTTGAAATTTCCCAAGATCAAACAAAATGTTTGGAGAGCATTGATGAGCTGTGGGTACCCTTCCACCGGTTTGTGGGAATGAGAAAAGGAAGGCCCTTCAGTCAGACCTGACGAGTTGGGTGTGTCTCCTGAAGCTCAGGAGACACGGTAGCTGGTGCCTGACTCACACCTGAGAAGCATATGGAAGGGACCATGGCTGGCTAGCTCCTCTGATGGGGCCGAAAGAAGCAGAGGTGCTGTTTCAGGATGCTGGACGGTATCCTGAGGACCAGACTGGGCCATGCTGGGGAAACACTAGCTTGGATCTGGTCTAAGAGGTTTTTCCTGAGGAGTGAGGTGACCCCAGTCAAAAGAGGCTGCATGCCTGGGGGCTGTGGCCAGAATTATAAGTGGTCATAAAATCAAGGGGTCTTCTAGTTGAGCAAGGCCCTACCCATACAGCAGATCAGAGCCCAGGGCTCGGGGATGGAGGAGTGTCCTGGAAGAATCACACAAGTCAAAAGCACCCTGAAAGAGGAAGAGTCCATTGTGAACCCCTGCCAAGGTCAAAGAGTGCCATACTGCCTCTTCTTTCCTGTCTATACAGGCCTCTTCCATCCAGGAGGAACCAGAGACAGTCTCCTGGAGGAGGGGGATGCTGGAAGGCCTGGTGGGGAAGTAAAGAAGCCCACCGGGCCTCGCTTTCCTACCTCAGATGGCCAGTTCAAAGCAGGTCTATGTGGCAGAGGGAGAGATTATTTAATTTTAAATAAATTTGGGAGTTTTGATTCGTATTAGAGTGAATCAAATGAAACTGCCAATATTCAACCATTTTTGACTTACACAAATGGCAACTTCATATGGTTCAGCTTAATGCATGAAATTTGACTTCTGAATTACTGAACCAAGGTTGTTTGGAGGTTTTAAGTGACCAAGAGAATTTTATTACCTGAGAGTGACTAAAAAAGCCATGAGACTTGCCCTAGACTTCATTCAAGGATATGGGGGAAGAACAATTTGAATATGCAAAGAATAAACTTTGCATCCAAGAATAAACTTCTTTTCTTCCTACACCCCAGAGTCCCCATCTGTTCAACAAATTGGCTACACTTCGTTTTCTGTGTATTTATCACCAATTCATCCACAAAATCTCTGACAGAAACTGAAATTTCCTTTCAGGAGATTCAAACACATCAGGTAATCTGTCAATCAATTTTCAAATTTTTTTTTTTTCCTTGGAGACATTCCCCCACCTTGCAGTTTCTGTTCTTCTGCTCTGTTTGGGACTGACTCCTCTCCGGGACTGCTGGGCAGCTGTGGCAGTGGCACTTTCTCTTGCATCTTTCCTGGGCTGGATCTCCTGTTTCTTGGATTCCATGAGTTCCTTTTCATGGCTTTCTCCTTCATGCTCCACTCACTTTCTGAGAAAATGGCCAACAAGAGAAATTTTCAAGATCTTGCGTATCTGGAAATGTCTTTATTCTATCTTCATGCCTCATGGATAACTTGGCTGGGTATAGAATTCTAGGTTAGGAATCACTGTCTTTTAGAACACAGAGTTTTTCTTTCTCATACCAGGGGGAAAATCTGTTTCTTAGTACTTTATGCTTAGATGGGAAACCAACTTTTTTATTATTCCCTCACTTCCTCTGTCTCTCCTCCTTTTTTTTTAAGTTTATTTAAGTAATATCTACACCTAACGTGGGGCTCGAACTCATGACCCCAAGGTTAAGAATCAAACGCTCTTCCAACTGAGCCAGTCAGGTGCTCCCACCTTCTTCTTCATCTTCTCTGTCTCCTCTTTCTCCTTGATGGTGGTGGAGAAAAATTCTTTATCACTGGGTTTTCAAACTCCACAACTGTCAAAAAGTACAAAACTGTTTTCCTAACACAGGCTTGTCTTCACATAGCAGAGATTTGGCACTTACACTTTGTGCTGTGTTCGAATTACTCTATATAGTGAGAACATACAGAATCAGTTAAAATTTTTGCTGTATCTTGGTAAGTGACTTCTCTATCATTCCTAATACTAAAACTCATCCACTTAATTTTTTCTTTTTATTATAATTGAGATGAAATTCACATAAAATTAACCATTTTACAGTGAACAACCCAGTGGCATTTAGTACTTTCCCAGTGTTGAGCTACCACCACCTCTGTCCAGTTCCAAAGCATTTTCGTCATTCCAGAAGGAAACTTTGTATTCATCAAGCAGTTGCTCCCCATCCCCCCTCTCTCCCAAAACTCTGGCAGCCATCAGTCTGCTTTCTGTTTCTACGGATTAATCTATGCTGGATATTTCATATAAATGGAATCATACAATATGTGACCTTTGACGTTTGACTTCATCCACTTCACATAATTTTGTCAAGGTTCACCCATATTGTAGCATGTATTAGTACTTCATTCCTTTTTATAGCCAAATAATATTCCATTGTATGGCTATATCGTAATTTGTTTATCCGCTTATCTGTTTATGGATGTTTGGGTTGTTTTCAGCTTTGGTTATTTTGAACAGTGCTGCTATGAACATTCATGTACAAGAATTTGTTTTTAAATTCTCCAAAAAACTATTTTCAGTTCTTCTGGATATATATTTAGGGGTTGAATTGCTCAGTCACATGGTTACTCTATGTTTACCTTTTTTAGGAACTGCCAAGCTATCTTCTATAGCTGAAACATTTTATATTCCCACTGGTGATGTCCAAGTGTTCTAACTTCTCCATATCTTTGCTAACGATTGTTATTTTCCATTTTTAAAATTACAGCTATCCTAGTGAGTGTAAAGTGGTATCTCATGGTTTTGATTTTCATTTCCCTAATAAATAATGATATCAAGCATCTTTTCATACAATGACTTTTTGGTCATTTGTACATCTTCTTTGGAGAAATGTCTATTCAAGTCCTTTCCTCACTTTAAAATTGGGTTGTTTGTCTTTTAGTTTTGAATTGCAAGAGTTCTTTGTATTTTCTGGATATTCCCCTTAACTTCTGAGGTCACCTGAATTTTCACTATTGTAAAAATCTGGTAATATGAGTATTACACAATGTGGGAGAGACCATTTGTTGTCTAATGATATCCACTTTCCAATTTTTTTTTATTGCAATAGAACCCCAACTTTATTTTTAGGGTAATTATGTGCCCATAAAAATGACTTTTCTAGTCCCCCTGTTTCTAGGCATGACCACATTAAGTCGAAGATGTCTATTAGACATCTAAGTGGGGATATTGGTTAGACATCTAGAAATTCAAGAACAGAGTTCAGGAGAGTAGGGACGCCTGGGTAGCACAGTCGTTGGGCATCTGCCTTCAGCTCAGGGCGTGATCCCGGCGTTCTGGGATTGAGTCCCACATCGGGCTCCTCCACTGAGAGCCTGCTTCTTCCTCTCCCGCTCCCCCTGCTTGTGTTCCCTCTCTCGCTGGCTGTCTATCTCTGTCAAATAAATAAATAAATAATCTTTAAAAAAAAAAAAAAAGGAGAAAGGTCATTCAGTTACGAACCTGTTGTTTCCTCCCCACTGCCTTTGTACACCACATTTGAGCATCTGGCTAACATATTCTCCTCCATTCGTCATCCTGGTGACCTCAACATTCATACAAACAGCCAATCCAAGATCCCGGTCATTCAGTTGTAGGACCTTCTCATTTCTAGTGACCTTATCCTCCATCCTACTCCAATCATCCCTCCTCATGACCATATACTAGGTCTTGACATCAAAAATAAATATATCCGAAACATCATTCTACATTCTGGCCACAACCCTTTCAACCTCCATATTTCATGACTCACGAAGACTATCCTACTAGCTAATCAGGACTCCAATCTATTTAGCCATCTAGTTTCTCCCCTTCCATCTGCCTTCTCCATCTTCCATGCTTTTCTTTTTTTTTTTTTTAAGATTTTTTATTTATTTATTCGACAGAGATAGACAGCCAGCGAGAGAGGGAACACAAGCAGGGGGAGCGGGAGAGGAAGAAGCAGGCTCTCAGCGGAGGAGCCCGATGTGGGACTCAATCCCAGAACGCCGGGATCACGCCCTGAGCTGAAGGCAGACGCTTAACCACTGTGCCACCCAGGTGCCCCTTCCACGCTTTTCTATATTCAGCAAAAAGTTATGGCCCATCATTTCAAGAACGTTCTTTCCAATACCATAAACTCCGATGACCATTTGTATTTTGATTGTACGTGTCGATCAAAATTCCAGCTATCTGCTTTGTCAGTGTCTACACTGGAAAACTCATTCATCTTCCCAAAACAAAAACAATAACCCACCTACATCTGAACCAATCTTCTATTAAAACCAATCCTCATCTCCTCCTCTCCTTCATGTAAACCTTATACTGCCAATGATTCATTTTCTCTTCTGAATATCTAGGCATTAGCTCTCAACAATATTCTTCCAATCTCTATTTAAACATTTTTAAGTCAAGGTGCCTGGGTGACACAGTCAGTTAAGTATCTGCCTTTGGCTCAGGCCATGATCCCAGGGTCCTGGGATAGAGTCCTGCATCAGGCTGCCTCATGCTCCCTCTTTCTCACAAAAATAAATAAATAAAATCTTTAAAAATAAATAAATAAAAATTAAACATTCTTAAGTCTTTCTTATCTAAAAAACAAAACCAAAACACACAAATCTCTTAGTCTCATTGCGTCTCCAGCTCCATCACATGTTCTTCCTTCCCTTCTCACAGCCAAGCTTATTGAAAGGTTTGCCAGTACTTTGTTAAACATGTTGCTAAATCCAATGAACACGTTCAGATCTCTTGTTGCTGGATCTTTCACTAGCATTTGACACAGCCCATCTCTCCCTTCTAGAAATATTCTCCTTCTTGGGTATCTGGACACTTCTCTCTTCTAGTTTCCATCCACTCCTTTTCTTTTTAAGATCTCAAAACGAGATGGAAGAAAGTGTTTTACAAATCTGAGTGCTGTAATTAGTGTAGATCATTAATATTTTCATGTTAATCATATAAAGAGGAATGCATATGGAACAAAGTTAGAAGACAGACTTGAAAAGGAAAGTGATGGTTTAATTGAAATGGTATGACACGTGTTATCTTTTGTCTTTTTTTTTTTAAGATTTTTTAAATTTTTATTTATTTATTTGACAGAGAGAGACAGCGAGAGAGCGAACACAAGCAGGGGGAGTGGGAGAGGAAGAAGCAGGCTCCCATCAGAGCAGAGAGCCCGATGCGGGGCTCGATCCCAGGATCCTGGGATCACACCCTGAGCTGAAGGCAGACGCTTAATGACTGAGCCACCCAGGCGCCCCAATCTTTGTCTTAAATTTTCTTTAGAGTCTAACAGTGTACTGTATAACATATTTTTATTTAGGTATAATTAACATGCATTCATGGTGTTTTAACAATAATATAATAAATATAAATCAAGTATATTTTTTAGGAAAAAAAATCAATTTATAATATCTGTTCTGAGAATGTATGTGTTGGAGATAGCATGGTAAAGTTGGTTGTAGCCACAGGAAGAAATGAGAATGAGGCTCTTCTTCTTCAAGGAAGAAGTTTATTGTACTCATAGGTCTTAGAGGGGTGATAACCATGTGACATGCAGAGCCACAGAGGAAGCACCAAGTACTGATGTCACCCGGTGGCAGAAGAGAGAAGAGAGGGGAACGTCTGGATTTAGGACTAGCTAGTTTGAATAATGTCAATGGGCTCTAGGCCTGGTACCTGGCTCTGGGATGATTTCAGGCAGGGGAAACATGGCTTGGTGGGTTCCAGTTAGAGGACCATTGGAGCTATACTAAGGATTGGTTGGCTTGCATATGAAAGATGTGCTCCCAGCTGAGCCCTCTGCTGTCTGTCTCTAAGAGGAAGAGAGTAGCCCTGGGAGGAGCAGGCTCTCCCCTACTGACAAGCTTTTTAAGATGTCAAAACATTGTAAAATATAGGATACGAAAAAAAACCCCATGATTAATGCCACATCTTCCAGGGAACTGCATTACGCTTTCAGATATTGACCCAATATTTTCATATCAAATATGGAAAGGAAGGATAATGCTTAGATACAAGGCAGGCAGATATTGCCTGAAGCAAGCATGTCACCTCACAGCTGCGGCCACTGCATGCCTAGCTCAAAGACCATGCACAGTATTACTTAGATTAAATGTCCTCTATATTTGAAAGAACAGCATTACCCAAAGCAAACAAAGTATACCAGTGAGGCAAAAGCTTTTGCAGGGTGTGGGCATAAACTGCTTCTCAGAGGGACCAGCCGGCTTGACAAGTTTTTGTTTACAAACCCCAGGAGAATGCAAAAGGAAGTAATTGCTAGTGGGATGGGAGAAGGAACATCCCTTGGGTTTCACCAACATTTAGGAGAAAAGGGGGAGAATCGTACTGAGTTATCATTCTGAAAAAGGGCTGTCATGGTCAGGAGCTCAGGTTTTGGTTTCAAATGGGCTTAGATATTCAAATCCTGCACCGGCCACTCTTTGGCTTCTTTGGAAAAGTCAGTTAATGATAACAAATAACATTTATGAAGCACTAACAATGTATCCGGCACTGTTGCAAGTGTTTTATATGTATTAATTAATTTAACCCCCACAACAATTTTATGCAGTAGGTACTATAATTTCCTTCATTTTATGGATGCATAAACGGAGGCACAGAGTGGTTAAGTCAGTTGCACAAGATTAACAAACATTTATTAAGCAAAGGAGCTGTTTCCAATAGGGCGAGCCATATGTCTCATGTCCTTCTAGTCAATACTTCTTCCTGCTTGAGTTAAGTAGAGTTTCTGAGCTCTAAGTGATACAAGGTTTTTTATGCATGTTCTCACATGTGCATAAAGAATTTTTTTGTGTCAAATAAGTGGTAGATATCATTCATATTCAATAAATATAAAGGAGATTGTGAGGTGAAGAAAAGATGGTTAATTGAGAAACTATGAAACCTCATTGGAAATAGGTAAATGAATTTGGTTTGTTTTTAAGATTTTTTTTAAAAGATTTTATTTATTTATTTGACATAGAGAGAGAGCACAGCAGGGGGAGCAGCAGGCAGAGGGAAGAGGGAGCCACCCAGGTGCCCCTAAAAATTCATCCTTTTAAAGTGTACAATTCAGCAGTTTTTGGTATAATCCTAAGATTGTACAACCATCACGCCCCTATCTAATTCCAGAACAATATTACCATCCCCAAAACAAACCCATTAGCATTCCACTCTTTCCTCTCACCAGACACTGGCAACCACTAATCTGCTTTCTGTCTCTATGTATTTGCCTATTCTGGACCTTTTATACAAACAGAATCATAAAATATGTGGCTAGCTTCTTTCATGTAGCATAATGTTTTTCAGGTCCCTCTATGTCATAGCGTGTGTCAGTACTTCATTTGTTTTTATTGGCGACTCATATTTCAGTATATGTAACATACATATATATAAAAAATACATATATATAACAAATATAACATATATATGTTATATATATTATATATACACCACATTTTTTTTATTCATTTATCAAGTGATAGACATTTGGGTTGTTTCTATTTTGGGCTATCATGAATAATGCTGCTACGAACATTCATGTATAAGTTTTTGTGTAGATGGGGCGCCTCGGTGGCTCAGTCGGTTAAACATCTGCCTTCGGCTCAGGTCATGATCCCAGGGTCCTGGGATTGAGCCCCACATCAGGCTCCCTCCTCCCCAGGGAGCCTGCTTCTCCCTCTCCCACTCCCTCTGCTTGTGTTCCCTCTCTTGTTGTCTCTCTGTCAAATAAATAAAATCTTAAAAAAAAAAAAAAGTTTTTGTGTGGATATATGTTTTTAATTCTCTTGGACATATACCTTAGAAGTGGAATTGTTGGGTCATCTGATAACTCTATGTGTTTTTTTTTTAAGATTTTATTTACTTATTTGAGAGAGAGACAGTGAGAACAGCAAGCATGAGCGGGGGGAGGGGCAGAGGGAGAAGGACAAGCAGACTCCTGCTGAGCAGGGATCTCAATGTGGGGCTGGATCCAAGGACCCTGGGATCATGACCTGAGCCGAAGTCAGACGCTTAACCAACTGAGCCATCCAGGTACCCCTGATAACGCCATGGGTTTAACTTTTCTGAGGAACTGCCAAACTGTTTCCAGAGTGGCTGTGCCATTTTACATTCCCACCAATGGCGTACGAAGGCTTCAATTTCTCCACACTCTTGTCAACAGTTGTTATCGTCTGTATCTTTTTTTATTACAGTTGAACAACTGAAGGGTTAGAGGCAATGACCCTCCATGCAGTCAAAAATCTGCATATAGCTTTTGCCTCCCCCAAAACTTAACTACTTATACCTACTGCTGACTGGAAGCCTCACTGATAACATAATCAATTAACACATGTTCTGTAGGTGATATGTATTATATACCGCATTCTTACAATAAAGTAAGCTGGAGGAAAAAATATGTTAAGAAAAGCATAAGAAAGAGAAAATGGGGTGCCTGGCTGGCTTAGTTGGTAAAGCATGTGACTCTTGATCTTGGGGTCATGAGTTCAAGCCTCATGTTGGGCATAGAGCTTACAGTAAAAAAAAGAGAGAAAAAGAGAGAGAAGATACATTTATGGTATTTTACTGTATTTGTGGGGAAAAAATCCACATGGGACACCTGGGTGGCTCAATCAGTTAAGCATCTGCCTTCGGCTCAGGTCATGATCCCAGGGTCCTGGGATCGAGTCCCACATCAGGCTCCCTGCTCAGCGGGGAGTCTGCTTCTCCCCCAGTCATGTTCTCTCTCTCGCTCACATTTTCTCTCTCTATCTCAAATAATTAAATAATCTTTAAAATTAAAAAAGAAAAGAAAAAAAAATCCACGTATAAGTGGACTCACGTAGTTCAAACCTGTGTTGTTCAAGGGTCAACCATACAGTCGTCTTGGTGGGTGTGAAGTGATAGTTCCTCATGGTTTTTATTCACATTTCCTTAATGATTAGTGATGTTGAGTATCTCTTTTCCCTCATCACCTCAAACAGGCTCTTTCTGGTCTTTCAAGTCTCAGAGTATAAACATCATCCCCTCACAGGGGCCTTTCCTAAGTCTTTCTACCCAACATTCACTGCAGCAGCTGTTAGCATCCTTCTGTAAATGTTTCTAGTTCTTCCTCCTTTCTGCATGTCCGGTAAGACTGTGCTTTCTTGCCCCACTGACACTGGGTGTGGCTGTATGACTTAATTTGACCAATAAAAGATGAGCAGAAGTGACGTGTCATTTCCAGGCAAACGATCTAACAAGCTGTTCTCTTGTTGCCATATCCCCCTCTCACTGCTTCAGTGAGTAATTACAATAAGCTGACTTCCCAGTCTGATGATCCTAATGTTGTTTTGATGAGTTTGGCAGTTCCTCAAAGATAAAAACATAGAGTTAACATATGACCCAATAATTCCACTTGTAGTACCCAAGAAAATTAAAATATGTCCACCTGAAAATTTGTACATATATGTTCATGCCAACATTATTCATAATAGCCAAAAAAAAAAAAAGAAAAAAAGGGAAACAACCCAAATGCCCATCAACTGATGAATGCACAAAATGTGACATATCCATACAATGGAATATTATTTAGCCATATATAAAAGAATGGAGTCCTGTATGTGCTACGACATGCAAGAGAAAGGAACTAGTCACATATTGTAAAATTTCATTTATGTGAATTGTCCAGAGTAGGCAAATCCATAGAGATAAAAAGTAGATTAGCGGTTGTCTAGGGCTGGAGCGTGTGTGTGAAGATTGGGGATGATAGCTAAAGAGTATGACGTTTCTCTTGGGCTTTCATTTAATGAAATTGTTCTAAAATTGATTTTGGTGATGTTGCTTTATATGGGTGAAAAATGTGGTATATGAATTATATCTCAATACAGCTGTTTAAAAAATTGGGGTATTGATCTACTCATAAGGCTATTGCGAGAATTAAATACATTAATGTGTGAAAATCATAGAATAATCTTTAAAACATAAGTACTTATAAGGTTTATATTGTTATTATTTCCTTGAGACATCTGATGCCTTTCAGTAAATCTTTCTTTTTTAAATTATTTATTTATTTATTTAAGATTTTATTTATTTATTTGAGAGAGAGAGCATGAATAAAGGGGAGGGGCAGAGAGAAAGAGAGAAGCAGACAGGGAGCCTGACACTGAGCAGGGAGCCCAAAGTGGAGTCCAATCCCAGGATCCTGGAATCATGACCTGAGCCAAAGGCAGAGGCTTAACCAACTGAGCCACTCAGGCACCCTTTTATTTTATTTTATTTTTATTTATTTATTTATTTTTGAGAGAGAGAGAGAGTGAGAAATAGAGTGAGCAAGCAGGAGAGCGGGGTGGGGGAGAGAGAGAATGAGAATCCCAAGCAGGCTCCATGCTCAGCACAGAGCGGGACTCGGGGCTTGATCCTACAACCTTGAGATCATGACCAGAGCTGAAATCAAGAGTTGGACACTCAACCCAGTGAGCCATTCAGGCGCCCCTTTGCAATACGTTTTTCTATGATCTAACTTCAACAGGTATGTTTCTTGCAATAAAATGATTTCTGACTAAGACTACCGCCAAAAGCAAAACTACACTATGACTATAACTTGCTTAAAAAAAAAAGATGAAGAAATCAAGGGGTAGAAACAAAAAATGAGACAGGTATAGGGTCAATACAATGGGTCTGTATACATGCATGCATCTTATTTGAATTCACAGAAGGGACAATGGAACAATTAGGATTAGACACAGTTAAAACCAAACCAAACAGGGCTTAAACAACACAGAAGATAATTCGGCTTCATTCATAAATGTAGTGTAGGTCAGTAGTTCAAGACCTATATGACCTTTATGTTCCACAAAGATCTTGGTAATGCAGGCTCCTTCTAGCTCACTGATGTACCATCCCCATCCTCTGGGTCCAGGACAGCAGCCGGAGGGGCAGTCACTTCGCCCAGTTCTTTCCCACGTTGGAGCCTTTGCTCTTGTTCTTTCTTCCTAGATATCTCGCTTAGTGGCTCTTTATTTCTCAGCTTTGGAACTCGCCTCTCCAGAGCTGACTTCCCTGACCACATGCCCCAGTCCCTCTTATCAACATGCAGTCTTTCCTTCATCTGACTTACCACCTGTCTGTACTGGTTCCACCACTCACTAGGGGTGTGACCTTGAGCAAATTCCTTTATCTCCCCATGCCTCATTTTCTTTACCTGTAAAATGGGGATATAATAGCACCAACAGGAAGGTTACAGTTCAAATTCATGAGAATGGTTACCCCTGGGGAGGGAGAAGGGAAAGAGATGGCGATATCCCTCGTGTCTGTGTTTCAGAACGCATGAAAATATTATGTTAGTAAACTGATCCCGAGTTGGTGCCACTGTTTAGAAGAATATTGCTCAACATTAATTATTAACATCCCCCTTGACTCTCTGAGAATAAAAATCAGCTGGAAACTACTTTGAATTGGGCAGGAAGCCTCAGTTCTCAGCTAAAGTTCTGGGGGTAATGTCAGACCGCCAAGGAGGAAAAGAAGTCTTCTTTCCAAGGTGATCTTTGTAGACTCTGATTTGGAGAGGAGATAAGAAACTGGGTGGGGATGGTGAGGAGGAGGGTGGGAATGAAAGTTAAGATGGATTTGCAGCCAATCTCCAAAGCGCTCAACATCTTTGACAGCCAAGGATCTCACAGGACTTGCTCATTCTTGGGCAAGTTTGTCAAGGTTTCCACATCTACCCAGATCTTATCAACTGCAAATCATTTAGGGGAAGTAAGATGTGAAGACAGCCTGGATTTGACACCATGTAATAAATATTTAACGAAGCAGCAGCCCATGCGGCAGCATTCACGGTGCAGGGAGATGCCCGGCACCCACGGAATGTGGTCAGATGATACCAGGACTGAGGCAGGAACATGTAAGTCAATGCCAAATATGCCTTCTGCCATGACAAGTCCAAACAGATCCCTGTGGCATTCTGGGGAGGGCAAGATCTTATCTGCATGTGGAGAGAACCATGATCTGGTTGCTAAAGGCAGCTGCACTTCCAGGAAGTTTTATTTCCTCGGGAACATTGCGTAAGGCCTCCTTAGAGCAGAGGTATTTCTTTAAAAATTGCTTTAGCGCTGGTACATCATTTTGCCATTTATTTTATTCATATTGTGCTTTCTCCTTTAGATTGGAAAGAGTGGCAATGCCTATTTCCCCTCTGATTATAAATATATGGTTAGTTTTTTTTAAATCAAGTATTAGGGAAAACTATAACGAAATAACTAAAAATCATCTGTAGTTTCACCTTCCAGATACAATTGTGGCTAGCATTTTAGAATATGTGCCTCTTGACTGTGACAGAAATTTCCTGTTGCCCTCAATAGCTATTATCTACTTTTTCCTTAAAAATAAAACTTTACATTTTTAGTTGGGCCTAGGGATGCTCAGAATAAGATCTACATTTTGCCAGACTCTCTGCAGGTAGGAATGCCCACAGACAACTCAAGTCCTGGCCAATGAGCTGGAACCAAAAGTCATCTATATGACCTCCTAGAAGTGTGATTAAGGGGAGCACATGAGGGGCGCCTGGGTGGCTCAGTCATTAAGCGTCTGCCTTCGGCTCAGGGCGTGATCCCAGCGTTCTGGGATCGAACCCTGCATTGGGCTCCCTGCTCTGCTGGAAGCCTGCTTCTTCCTCTCCCACACCCCCTGCTTGTGTTCCCTCTCTCGCTGGCTGTCTCTCTGTCTATCAAATAAATTAAGACAATATTTTAAAAAGGGCGGGGGAGTATATGAGTTCTTACCCTCTCCCTTCCTTCACACTTGCTGGAATGAGGCCTGATGGCTGGAGCTTCGGCAGCCATTTTGACCAGTGCAGTAGAAGCCCTGTAATGGTGATGTGGAGCAAAAGGATGAAAGGAATCTGGTCACTGTATCTGCCCTTTTATCAAAAGGGAAATCAACTTTGAATTCCTTTGATTCAGTCTACATTCACCAAGTTTGGCAGTAAATCTAATGTCAACTTTTTTAGGGGGCTCTTTCCCATCTCTTGGAATCATGCAAACAAAACAAAATAATAACAACAACCCAGCTTCCCATACTATAAGAAAATTGGGAAAGGCCCTTTAGCTTTCTGCTCAATGATTACTGCTGATTTGCTCAGAGACCGAGTCCAAAACCATGTCCCATCTGAGTTAGATGGCTCTACTCTAACAACCACTTCCTTTGCTCCAAGTCTGTCCAAGCATCCCCTGTCAAGAGACTTGCTGCTCCCCCAGAGTGTGACAGAAGTGAGAGGGGTAGGTCTTGACCATTCGGAAACTCAACATCTTCTGTCCTTCCAGCCTTGCTGCAATGAATATCTGTTACTCTTCATGGCTGCTCAACATTCTTGGACTCCTTCCCTGACCAGTGTTTGGGAACATCCCATCTCATCAATTCATGCCTCTCTAAGACTGAGACTAGATAATCGCTTTCTCAGAAGCTCTGCAGCTGGAGTACAGGCTCGTGACCCAGACTTCGTCAGTCAGAAGCATCCGTGGTGGTCTTCCACAGGAGGCAGGGAACCAGACATGGAATCCACCCTCACCAGCCTGGCAGCAGAGACTCTCAGCTTGAGGCAGCAGTGGCCTCTGGTCTTGTGGTCAGAGGACAGATCATGATATCTGGAAGCAGCAGTAGCATCAATTGTGTCTCAACCAAAGGAGATCTGTAGAGCGATTTGACCACTATTTCTGGACAAAGCCTTCAGGTCTGAAGAATATCTAACAATCTCATCCATTTAGACATATCTATAGATACATACATATATAGACACAGAGAGACAGAGACAGAGGGAGGGTGAGAGAAGGAGAGACAGATCTATTATAAGGAACTGGCTCACACGATTACGGAGGTAGCAATCCAAAATCTGTAGAGCCAACGTTCCAGTTTGAGTCTGAAGGCTGGGAGTTGCTGTGGAATCAGGAAGAGTGGACGTTCCAGTTCAATGAAGCCCGTCAGACTGGAAGAATGCTTTCTTACTTAGTGAAGAGTCAGTCTTTTGTTCTATTCAGGCCTTCAACTGCTTGGATGAGGCTCCCTCATGTTATGGAGGTCAATTTGCTTTACTCAGTCTATTGATTTAAATGTTAATCTCTGGGGGCGCCTGGGTGGCACAGCGGTTAAGCGTCTGCCTTCGGCTCAGGGCGTGATCCTGGCGTTATGGGATCGAGCCCCACATCAGGCTCTTCCGCTATGAGCCTGCTTCTTCCTCTCCCATCCCCCTGCTTCTGTTCCCTCTCTCGCTGGCTGTCTCTATCTCTGTTGAATAAATAAATAAAATCTTTAAAAAAAAAAATAAATAAATAAATAAATGTTAATCTCTGGGGCACCTGTGTGGTTCAGTCAGTTAAGCGGCTGCTTTCAGCTCAGGTCATGATCCCAGTGTCCTGCGATCGAGTTTCCCCGGGCCTTGGGCTCCCTGCTCAGCGGGGAGTCTGCTTCTCCCTCTTCCCCTCCTCCTGCTCATGCTTGCACAGGCTCTCTCTCTGAAATAAATAAATAAATAAATACATAAATAAATAAATAAATAAATAAATAAAATCTTTAAAAGAATGTGAATCTCTCTCTCTCTTTTTAAAGATTTTATTTATTTATTTGAGAGAGAGCAAGAGAGTATGAGCTGGGGGAGGGGCCGAGTGAGAGGGAGACGCAGACTCCCCGCTAAGCAGGGGCCTGATCCCCGGGACCCTGGAATCATGACCTGAGCTGAAGGCAGACGCTTAACTGACAGCCACCCAGTGCTCCATCTCTCTCTCTCTCTCTCACTTTTTTTAAAAGATTTTATTTTTAAGTAATCTCTACACCCAATGTGGGGTTTGAACTGAGAATCCCAAGATCAAGAGTCGCACATTCCTCTAGCTGAGCCAGCCAGGTGCTCCTAAATGTTAATCTCATTCAAAAACCCTCTCAGAGAAACACCTAAGAATATTTGACCAACATGTGGTCATCTTGCGGCCCAGTCAAGCTGATGTAAAATTCACCATCACACTGACCAATAGAGAATTCTGGGATGGATTTAGTTGTCCGTCTTCAACTTAAATAGCCTCCACACCTTTTCTGTGTTAGGGAATCTACATCCCCACAGAGACATCAGGCCACATTCTTCTCACAAACTTGATGACAAATATCTCTATTGCTTTTGCCTCTGGGTCTCTTCAGTTTCACCTTCCTTGATGGGCCTGAAGCTTAGTTTCCCCCTCTTTTAGTTGGTGAGCCCACAGCAGCAAAAAGCACAAATCCGATTAGTTTTTTAATAACTCACCCATAAGATTCCATCTTACCATACATGTTTTATAATCTCCTTCCTTCTTCCTTCCTTCCTTCCTTTCCTTTCTCTCTCTCTTTCTCTTTTCTTTCCTTCCTTCCTTCCTTTTTTAAAAGGAGCTTGAACTCATGACCCCAAGACCAAGACCCAAGCTGAGACTGAGTCAGACACTTAACTGACTGAGCCACCCAGGTGTCCCTATAATCTGCCTTTCATTTTTTCCCTAAGATTTACTTATTTATTTAGATAGTACAAGCCCGGGGCAGGGGTGGGGCAGCACAGGGAGAGGGAGAGAGAGAATCTCCAGCAGACTCCTCATTGAGCATGAGTCTTAGACTCACAACCCTGAGACCAAGACCTGAGCCAAAACCAAGTCAGGCTTGTGGAGCTTCACGCGGGGCTCGATCTCACGACCCTGAGATCGTGACTAGAGCTGAAATCAAGAGTCAGATGCTTAACTGACTGAGCCACCCAGATGCTCCACTATGTAAGTTATTTTAACAGCAAATTTAATGTAAAGAATTATTAGAGACACCAAATAGCCAGAGCATTTTGAGAAAGAACAAAGTTGCAGGCATCAAACGTCCTGATTTTAAACTATTTTATAAACTATCTTACAACACTATGTTACAAAGTATGGTGTGACATAAAAACAGACACCTAGATAGATGGAACAGAATAGAGAGCCTAGAAATAAATCCATGCATATATGACCAATTAATGTATGACAAAGGAGCCAAGGATATACAATAGGGAATCAACAGTCTCTTCAATAAATAACGTTGGGAAAACAGGACGACCACATGGAAAAGAATGAAACCGGACAATTCTCATGCCATACACAAATATTAACTCATAATGAATTAAAGACCTGAAAGTTTAAGACCTGAAACCATAAAACTCCTCAAAGGAAACCTGGGCAGGCAGTCAGCTCCTTGACATTGGTCTTAGTGATGATTTTTTGGATTTGACACTAAAAGCAAAGGCAACAAGGGCAAAGATAAGCAAATGGGACCACACCAATTTAAAAAGCTTCTTCCTGGCAAGGGAAAACATTGACAAAATGAAAAGGCAACCTACTGAATGGGAGACTATATTTGCAAATTCTATGTCTGATAAGCGGTTAATATCCAAAATGCATAAAGAATTCATACAACTGAATAGTAAAACCCCCCACAAACAATCTGATTTAAAAATGGCAGAGGATTTGAAGAGGCATTCTTCCAAAGGAGACATACAGATGGCCAACAGGTACATGAAAAGGTGGTCGACATCACTAATCATGAGGGAAATGCAAATAAAAATCACAATGAGATATCACCTCACACCTGTTAGAATAGCTTTAAATAAAAAGACAAGAAATAATGAGTGTTGGGGAGGATGTGGGGAAAAAGGAACTCTTGTGCACTGTTGGCAGGAATGTAAATTGGCACAGCCACTGTGGAAAATAGTATGGATGTTTCTCAAAGAATTAAAAGTAGAACTACCATACAATCCAGAAATCCCACTTCTGGGTATTTATCCAAAGGAGGCAAAAATACTAACTTGAAGGGATATCTGTTCATATTCACATCAGCATTGTTAACATAGCCAAGACAAGGAAGCAATCTAAGTGTCCACTGATGTATAAATGGATAAAAAATATGTGGGGTAGGTGCACCTGGGTGGCTCAGTCATTAAGCCTCTGCCTTCAGCTCAGGTCATGATCCCAGGGTCCTGGGATTGAGCCCCACATCGGGCTCCCTGTTCGGCGGGAAGCCTGCTTCTCCCTCTCCCACTCCCCCTGCTTGTATTCCCTCTCTCATTGTCTCTCTCTCTGTCAAATAAATAAAATCTTAAAAAAAAAAAAAAGAACATGTGGTGTATATATACACGGTGGAATATTATTCAGACGTAAAAAAGAAGGAAATCTTGTCATTTGCAACAACATGGATGGACCTTGAGGGCATTAGGTTAAGTGAAATGTCAGAGAAAGATAAATATTGTATGATCTCACTTATTTGTGAAATCTGCAAGAAAACCAAAACCAGGGGCACCTGGGTGGCTCAGTCGTTAAGCGTCTGCCTTCCGCTCGGATCATGATCCCAGGGTTATGGGATCAAGCCCCGCATCAGGCTCCCTGCTCAGTGGAGAGCCTGCTTCTCCCTCTCCCACTCCCCCTGCTTGTGTTCTCTCTCTCGCTGTCTCTCTTTCTGTCAAATAAATAAATAAAATCTTTAAAAAAACAAACAAACCAAACTCTCCCCTCCAAAAAACCAAACTCATAGATACAGTGAACAGATGGGTGGTTGCCAGAAGTGTGTACGGAAGGGGGCGTAGGGGTTGGACGAAATGGGTGAAGTTATAAAATAACTAAATCATGGAGATATAATGTACAGCACGGCTACTATAGTAAATAATATCATATTTGTATATTTGAAAGTTCCTAGGAAAATAAACCTTAAATGTTCTCACAAGAAAAAAATGTATAACTATGTGTAATGATGGATGTTAACTAGACTCACAGTGGTGATCATTTCACAATGTATACAAATATAAAATCATTATGTTGCACACATGAAACTAATATAACATCATATGTCAATTATATCTCAAATTAAAAAAAAAAGAATTGTAAACCAGGTGAATTAACTACTTATTTCTAAGTAACAAATAACCCCCAAAACTCAGTGGCTTAAAATAAGCATCTGGAACCTTGCAGTTTGTATGGGTGAGGATTTCAGAAGTGGTGCAGTTACAGAGTTGTGGCTCAGGGTCTCCCATGAAGTTGAGGTCACAATGTCAGCAGGGGCTACAAGTCATCTGACGGCCTAACTGGGGCTGGATGGTCTACTTTCAAGGTATCTTCCTTGGGGCACCTGGGTGGCTCAGTCGGTTAAGCATCTGCCTTTGGCTCAGGTCATGATCCCAGGGTCCTCGCATCAGGCTCCCTGCTCAGTGGGGAGCCTGCTTTTCCCTCTCCCTCTGCCTGCCACTCCACCTGCTTGTGCTCTCTCTCTCTCTGTCCAATAAATAAATACAATCTTTAAAAAAAAAAAAGTATCTTCTTCACATGACAGAGACCTCAGTTTCTTACTGGCTGTTGCCAGGAGGCCTCACTCCTCATTACATGGGCCTTTGCAAAGGCTGCTAGAGTGTCCTCAACACACGGCAGCTGACTTCTCCCAGAGCATGTGATTCAAGAAAGTACTAAGTGTAGCCACTAAGTTTTTTAGGAACTCCAACATTATCCCCACATTCTGTTGTTCAGAAGCGAGTCACTACGTACAGCCTACACGCAAGGGGGGATTCAGCTCTACCTCTTGAAGGGAGGAAATCAAAGATTTTGTGAACATACTTAAAAAGTACACATACCAGGTGTTAACGACATAAAAGGCAAGAAGGGACACTGAGTAGTAATTGCAGGGAGCAGCCATGAGTTGGGGCAAATGGAAGAGGCTGGAAACACCAAAATGAAGGGATTTAGAGAAGGGGGCCAATGCAGCAGAGAGGCTCGAACCCGCTGGGGTCTCTGAACCCAGAGGAAGTTCTCATGGGGCCGGGACTCCCACTGCAGTGGACAAGGCAGCGCCACTCAGCTGTTGCTGGTTCGCTGAGCAGCTACAGGGAAGCTGGTGCTGCAAGTGTTAAAAAGAACGATAGAAACCTGCAAACTAGAACCAGCTGGAAACTGGAATGAAAGGTCATTTCTAGGAAGAAGAATTGCTGTTGGAGTGACACTTGCAGGAAATTTCAGCAAACAAGGAGCAGCTCCCTTCTACCTCCTCCAGCCCTCCAGTCTCACCCACGTGCCCCCGACTGGCAGATCCTAACAGGGAGGCAGAGTCCACCGACAGGTTTCCCACTATTCCAAAGGACAGCATTCCTACGTAAGCGGAAATGTCTTAATGTGAAGGAGCAATTGCTGTTAATTTATACGGAAAAATTGTTGAGTGTTCCAGACCCCCAAAAAATAACCTTTGAGGTTCTTCTGATGCCTTACGACACATCTTGGCAATGGATGCACAAAATAAATCAAAATAAAGTACAGATACTCACCTACACAATTCAAAGCTACAGTGGTTTGATGCTGAGATGCTGAGTGTAGTTCCCAGGGAAGGAGCTTGGTGGCGCCACTCTCTCTGCTGGGGCGCACTGCCTCCGTATCCACCGGCTGCAAAACAAAGGTTGAGTGCTATTTTTGCTTTTCGCCTTTTTTTTTCCCCAAACGCAAACATCCTCTTCCGATTCCTTCCAGTTTGCGCAAACAGGTAACTAATGCAGGCCTTTCAGAAAAGCGAAGTGGTGTAACGTAAACTTTCAAAAAGTATGGGATACCTGTCTTCGTTTATGTAATAATGATACATACTCATTTAATAATAAGTGACATTAGCCAGTGCTTACTATGTGCCAAGCGCTGTTTTAAATCATGTAATCTAAAACTCTAAGGGGTAGGTGTTACTCTATTGCCATTTTAGAGGTGAGAAAACGGATGCACACGGAAGGTAATTTGCCAAAGTCATACCTACTAAGAGGTGGAGCCGGGATTTGAACCTAGAGAGCTAGTTCCACAGGCTGTGAGCTCAACCACTCAGCTAACCTGCCTTGATACCAAATATCATCCTGCCAGGAGGTAGAATAAAATGTTGAGCGAAACCAGACCCAGTCTTGGTCCTCACGGAGCTGACGATCTAGTGGGAAAGACCACTTATCAAGTCACTACAAATGAAAGTAAAGTTGAAACTGTGTCTGGTGCTCCAAAGAATTGCACTGATCATGATAGACTTCTAGTTAAAAAAAAAAAAGAAAAGAAAAAAGAGGGAATTTGACCTACATGGGGGTTGGAAGTGGGAATAGGGCCAGGGGAAGGAAGTTTGTCTGTATTCTAAAAAACAATGGAAGTAAGAAAATAATAAAAATTAAAAAAAAAAATAATGGAAGTCACTCAAGAATTTTCACCGAGGCAGGGGGTAAGTGAAAGGTGAACCAGACTAGACCCAGGGAAGCTGGTTATGAGGCTGCTCTCCAGGCAAGACATGGTGATGGTGGAGATAGGGAGAATTAGAGGGACCCGTGAAATGGCAGTGATACTGAGAGGATATGAAGAATGGGAGGTTGGAGAAGGGGTAGTAAAGGATGGGGAGAAATCAAGTACCCATGGCTCCTTGAATGGTGTTGTCATCCACTGAATTGGGGAATGGGGGAAGGCCTGACTGGACCAATACTTAGGCAGTAGAGTAAGATAGATCTTGGACACTGATACGTTAATAGTTTCTGAAGGAGATGGAGGAGTGAGTTTTCAAACATACAACTTGATATGGCCGCACTATCGAAAGTATTTGCCACTAGCCACAGATGGCTATTTAACTTAATTAAAATAAAAAGTGGAAAATTCAATCCACACGTTAGTGGTTACCATATTGGACAGGACAGATATAAGACATTTTAACTGCTGCAGAAAGTTAAAACGGACAATGCTTTAACAACTGGCAGTATTTGATGCTTCGTAGTAAACAAAGTCTGTTCGTGTCCATCTTTGCTTTTAACCCAGTGTGAAGTTGTTGTCTTGGATTTCTATGAGTTCGAGGCAATGCTCTAAACACTGGCATCTACCATGTGTTGTGCTGAGCTCTAAGACAGTTTGACTCAAAATACGGACTGCACCTGGTGCCTGTTTGTAAACTGTTTATTACCTGCTCAGGACAATAAAGTACAGAAATTGAGACTAAGATTTTAGAAAGTTTTCCACCAAACTGGCATTGCTACAATATTTCATTGTTATTTCACATAAGTACCAGTCTGCAGTCGTTTGGAAATTGATTTATTTATAATTTAATTTATTTTTATTTAATTTATTTTTAAAAGATTTTTAAGTAATCTCTACAACCAAGGTGGGGCTTGAACTCACAACCCTGAGATCAAGAGTCACCTGCTCTACCAACTGAGCCAGCCAGGAGCCCCTGGATTGGAAATTTAAAATGTCGGTCCTTCATTATAGATGGTGAAATTGCAGCACTGCTCTATGGCACAAGAGTTGGACATGCTTCCTGCCCTCCAGACTCAGGTAATGATGGGAGGGAGCCAGAGCTGACATAAGGTCTATTTGAATTGAGCAAACACGGGCATACAGACCTGCTATACATCTGAAAACAATTCAAAAACATGTAAAGACATTCGTTCACTTGTTTATTCACCTGACATTCACTGAGTGCCTTCTATGTGCCAAGCACTATATACTAAGCACTTGGGATACAGCAGTGAACAAGACAGACAAAGCCCTCACCCTTCTGGAGCTCACAACTAGTAAGACAGACTATACACAAGTTCACTAAATTAACTAATAAAATGATCTCAAAGAGTGCTAAGTGCTAGGAGAGAAATAAGAGGGATGGGAGCGGGCGTGACTGCAAGATGGGTGCTACTGGTTTATGGGGTGGTCAGGACTCTCTATCTGAGCTGAAATCTGAGGATGGGCATGAGCCAGTCACGTACTGATTGAAGGGAACAGCATTCTGGGTAGTGGGAACAGTCAGCACAAAGGTCCTTAGGTGGGAATGAGATTGTCTTGTGTGGGTAATAAGAAGGCCAATGTAGCTGGAGTAGAGGAAACAAGGGGACAGTAGTAGTAGAAGCGGATGGGGTAGGCAAGAGCTAGATCATGTTGCTTAGGAGTCAGGATTTTATTCTAAGCTTATTGTAGTGTTCAAACAGAGGAGCAAGGCAATAGGATTTGAGTTTGTGAAAGATCTCTCTATTGTGTGGAGGATGGACTGAAGAGAGACAAGAGGAGAATCTGGGAGACCAATCTGCTGCTGCAGACATCCGGTTGAGAGAAGATGGTGACTTGAACGAGGTGGTGGGAGCAGAAGTGTAGAGAAGTGGACAGAAGATGAATCGGATCAAGTCTCTGCTGTCCATCACTGGAACAAAGAATTTCACTTAGGATGACTGGATGGACTTCAGGAGGCCAAAGAGGCCCCTGTAACTGTATAAAAAACTTTGTGTCTATGTGCTTACGAGGGGTGGACCTTCCATTAGGATCCAGAGGTAAAGAAATAACACTCAATAAAGTGATAGGTGTTCTTCATTCACAAGACTCAGTGTCTGAGGCCAGGGTATGAAACTCACCACCATCAGAACCACCATTAAAAGACACCTGAAGCTACAACAACGACGACGAGGAGGAGGAAGAAAACGGCAAGTGTTGGCAAGGATGTGGAGAAACCGGAAGACTCACACATTACTAGTCGGGATGTAAAATGGTGTAGCGGCTGTGGAAAATAGTGTGGTGGTTCCTCAGAAAGCTAAACATTAGAATTATCATTTTACCTAACAATTTCACTCTTAGGTATATACCCAAAAGAACTGAAAACAGAGAGTCAGATATATCCTTGTAGGTCACTATTCATTGCAGCAGTATTCACAATGGTCAAAAGCTGGGGGCAACCCAAGTGCCCCTCAGTGGACGAATGGATAAACCAAATGTGGTTTTGGTACAACCAGCACATCATTCAGCCTTAGGGAAGTTCTGACACAGCTACAGCATGGATGAACCTTGAAAATACTAAGGGAAGTAAGCCAGACATGAAAGGATAAATATCGTAAAGTTCAACTTATACGAAATATCTGGGATAGGCAAATTCACAGAGACAGAAAGTAGATGAGAGGTTATCAGGACTGGGGAGAGGAGAACGGGGACCTATTGCTTAATGGTTATAGAGTTCATTTGTGTTCATGAAAAGAACTCTAAACATACCCTAGTGATGGTTGCGCAACATCGTGAATGCAATGAATGCCACTGAACCGTACACTTGAAAATGGTAAAAATCACATGCACACAGGAGCAAATAGCTACCATGGATGGGTAGTCTGTGAGAACTACATGTTTGAGGTGATGTTTGGGGAAAGTAGCCTAAAGGAGGTGATCGTGAGCTGCAGGTACGAGCCAAGATTTCCACACTCGGAAAGGGGAGGAAAAGTTACTGGTAAGCTCTGGGAGGTACTTTCCAGACTCTAGAGCAACTGCCTGGGTTGTAATCTTGGCTCGGTGGCCTTGGGAACTTTTCTCTCAGTCTCCCCGTACGTAAAATGTCCATAGTAATGGTACCTTCTGCTAGGGTTGCTGTGAGAATTAAACTAGGTAATGCATGTAAAAGTACTTTAATCAGTTCTCCGGACACAGTAACTGCTATATCAGTGCTAACTATTCTTATTTTTGTTTATTTTTTTAATGAAAATAAATGTGGATTGTGGAAAAAATCTAAGAAGAAAATAAAAATCACATAGTTCTACTACCCAGTAGCAATCCCCGCTAACCGTTTATTGCCATTTCTTCCACAACTTTCCGTCCGTAAATACACGGGAACACAGCTAAGCCAGCGTACTTCCTCCGCACGTCGCACGCCGCACGCCGCGGCCGGCGCACCAAGACAAAGAAATTCACCGAAGCCCAGCGAGCTCTGGACTCCGTCATCCGAAACCACCTCCCAGATTGCCGCGTGCGCACTCCGCGTTCGAAGGAGGGAGCGCTGCGGAGCCTTCCCCCAAGCGGAAGTGATGTCAGCACATGCGCAGTGACGACGAGGAGGCCGTCGGAAAGTTAAGGGCCGGCCTGCGTGAGAGCTGATTTCCGGAAGTGGTGCAGCAGCAGCATGCTCGAGGAGCTGGGTTTAATCGGGACCATAGGCGAAGATGACGAGGTGCCAGGGGATCCTGAGTCTGACTCCGGGGACGAGGAGGAGGAGGAGGTATGAGTTGATCGGGGTTGGGGGCGCGGCGGTGTGCAGTCGGATTTCCGTGACTGCTTGCCTTCTCCGTGATTCCTCGGGCCCCTGCCCCTAGCTTCTCAGCATCCTCCTGCCAGGTCGGCAAGTGTCTTGGAAGGGGACCCCGAGATCTTCCTCAGTTTGGTCACCAACCGCTTTTGCTCACCTCTGCGCCTTGCCGGTAACGCGCCGTGTGGTGTTGGCGAGCTCAGTACCCATTCGCTGATGTTGAATCTAGGCTCTGTGTAATAGAGCTCCAGAGGCGAAGCCAGTCGTGGTTTCTGATCAGGGGTTCGTTCATTAAGCCAGTATTTATTGACGTGGAGGCCATGGGACACCCAGGTGGAGGTGTCTGTGGGCTACACCTAGTGTTCAGCGTTCGGGACGCAGTAGTGAACAAGATGGGCAAGGACACCACTCTTCTGAAGCTTATGCCGGGTGGGAGGAGGGTTACAGACGTTAAGCAGTGTGGCAATTAAAAGAGGAACAGTGTCATGAAAAAGGTGCTCAACCTACAAAGATCCAGCCCGGGTGTTTGCCCGACTGTGGCCTCATCTGCCTACAGACACCTCCACGCGGGTGTCCCATGACCTCCACGAATTCAGCTTCACCAAAGCTAACTCGGGTCTCCCTCACCTTCCCAACCTGCTCCATCTCAAGCCAGAAACCTAAGCGTCATCCTTGACAGCGTCTTCCTTCTCACTCCCCTCCAGTTTCATTCAGACTAGCTCAGGAATTGCCCTTTAATTTTTTCCCCTTTCTCCTAGCCTTCCCTAGCCCAAGCCACTGCCACCTTGTGCCTGGAGACCCAGCAACCTGAGGTACCTGGTCTCCAGCTCTTTCTCTTGCCCCCCCCCCCCATTCACTACTTAGCAGCTGGAATGATCTTTGCATTTCTTGAATGGAAAAACTATCATTAAAAAGTAGTGGAGCAAGTATGGCAAATGATAATACCAAAGTCAAAATATGAAGTGCTGTACAGCTATCGATAGTTCCACTAAGTACCTGAGAAATGATATGTAATAAACTTTAGGGTGAGAGTTCTTACGAGGTTGTTTAAAGTGAAAAACAAAGGTCAGTGTAGCACTTTCTAGTTCTCAGAAGCCATAATTCACCCAGCCTTCCTTCCTTTCCAGTTTTTAGATGTATGGGTTTTTGTGTTTCTAACTTAATTGAATTGCTGCAAGAGAAAAGAGTCTGTATGATATTAATTCTTTGAAACTTTTTGAAGATTTGCCTAAAGGCCTCCTGTGTGATCAGTTTTTGCACCTATTCCGTGTTTGTTCGGAACGCACACTCTCCAGCGGTAGATGCTGCATTGTCTGTATGTTCACAGGAATGAAGCTCGTTGATTGTGCTCTTCAGATTTTCTGCACTTATTTTTTGTCTGCATGATCTGTAAGTTACTGAGAGAGCTGTGCTAAAATCTCCCATGACAACTGTAGATTCCTGTTGGTGTGTTCTTTCATCTCAGCGCCGTAGTCATCCTGCTTCTCCCTCTTCCCAGGGGCCCATTGTGCTGGGAAGAAAGCAGAAAGCCTTGCAGAAGAACCGCAGCGCCGATTTCAACCCTGACTTCGTTTTCACTGAGAAGGAGGGGGCATATGATGGCAGCTGGGCCATGGCTGATGTCATGAGCCAGCTCAAGAAGAAGGTGAGAACGGACAGTGATAGGCAGTTCCGTGCCGTGGGCTGTTAAGGTTGGACAGTAGGTTTCAGGGTCTAACCTCTCTGCTTTTTGCCATCTGCTTACATTCAGCAAATGCTGGAACTCTTGAAAATATGTGGTATAGTTTTGATGGGGTGGGGAGAAGCAGTGACAAGTAACCCCCTGTCTTGATTAAAACCAAAGTGTAAAATGTGGCACCATAGATTCTATTACAGACTAGTTAAAACACATGAATTGATCTACAGATATATTTTACAGTATCAGAAATATCTTATTTCCTTCGTTAGAAGATGTCCATGATGGCTTTTCCTCGAGGAGGGCGTGGCGAACTTAGATTAACTTCAGTATATATTGAGGGAGACCTTCCTGATATTATTACACCTAAAATGTGAAAAAAATGTTTTAGAGGGAATCTGATTACTGGTCTAATGGTTTAGGAATACCAAATATTACATATAAATTGCTTGACTTAAAAAAATGGGCATAGCTATGTTAAAATGGTCTCTTTTTATAGATGTTCCCTCCTTGTTTTGAATACTAGAGAGAAACTTTTGTTACATTAGTTTGTAACAAAGAACAGTCTGGCGTGCACCCTTGGTAGTAGTGTTTTGATCTGTCCCACAGATACTGTCATTCTGTCTCTTGCCAGGTGATCTCACTGTTTAGGGTCCCTGGTTCCCACACAGCATAGCCAAGGCTGCCACAAATGTCACTGTTATCTGCTTATTTGCCAAGATCCCATGTTTTCCTTTGAATCTGGTGAGTGAGCTGGAATATACATCAGCATTGTTTTCCATTCCATGGGCCTCAGAGAAATACTGCCTGCTCAGAGCTATTTACTCCAGACTCTGTTGGTGTTGTGATTAAAATAAACTCGCATTGCCTCTTCATGGTCACCTGGACAGGATTTCTTTGTGATTTTTTTTCCCTTTCAATATTTTTTCAGAGAATGCCAGAAAAATTTTCCTTTTTCAAATTAATTATGAAGTGTTTGTTCCCCTGTTCCACGTTTTGATGAAAGTTCACTCCAGGTTCACTTAACAAGTATTACGTTTGTTCCCAGATCTGGGCATATAGACCCCATGTAATTAAAGACTTGGTCTTTCAAAGCTTGCAGGCCAGCAGGGTAGAAGATAAGTAAACAAATAATTGCACAGTTAATTATAGTTGTGGCAAATACTGTGGCAGTTCAGGGTGCTTTGAGCATATGTAAAGGAGGCCTGCCATTACTTACCCTTTCTAAAAGTTTTAGCAGTATCCAGCATTACCGGAGTTTCCTTTGATTTCAGTATTTAATTGCTAGGCTAAATTCCTTCTGATTAGCGTGGGGAAGGGCTTTTCTAAGTAGCACTCAGATAAATGTGACATCTCTTGGTAATTCTATTCTTCTAAATTGTAAACACCTTCTAAAATGTGGATGTTCTTGGTTCCAAGTAAAGATTTTTCACACTTGACTATTTATTTGTTACGTTGTTTGGTGGTGGTTGTGAATAATCTGCAGATTGATTAATCTGTCCAAGGACAGACAAGCCTCTTCTATATTAACATTGGAGACCCAGCCCTCAGAGAAACCTTGCTTTGTGTCTTTCCCATATATGTCTTTCTTATTCATCTTATTTTTATCTGCAGAGGGCAGCCACTACATTAGATGAGAAGATTGAGAAAGTTCGCAAGAAAAGGAAAACAGAGGTGAGAAAGCAGAGCAGGTGCTTCTCCGTGTAAAGCCCGGAGCTTTGCCCTCCACACGACCCCACCATTTTTCTTTAAGCCTGAATTGGAGTGCGGCGGTGCACACAGGCTTCTCTGTGTGTCTGTTCTTAATAATCACTGAGAGTCCACAGAGCGCTCTGCCCAGGCTGGAGAGGATGGTAATGCTTTTCAGAGGTTCTGGATTTCCTGAAGTTTGTAGTTGCCTTGCTTTACTGTAATATTTTTTTCCAGGATAAAGAAGCCAAGTCTGGGAAGTTAGAGAAGGAGAAAGAAGCAAAGGAGGGCTCTGAACCAGAGGAGCAGGAAGACCATGAAGGGAAAGATGAGGAAGGCCCAGAAGACGAAGACTCAGAGACGGATTACTCGTCAGCTGATGAGAACATCCTCACCAAAGCAGGTAGGCGCCACAGAGGCGCTGTGGGAAACGGGGGCAGGAAATTGGAAAGAGTCCACCTTTCCTTTGTAGGATTTCCTGTGTTCTACACAGTCACATTTAAGATCTCCAGGTCAGACTCCTTCTAGCTTCTCGTTTTTCGTGGGGTTTTGTTAGGGTGGTTGTACTTCGCCGGCAGACTGTACCCTTTTCCTCCTCCCCAGCCCCACACAGCTGCTGGCACCTCTAAGACTCAGACTTATTTGGGGTGATAGGTCCCCCACATCCCACCCGGCCATGTAGTGGGTGCTCCGTAAATATTTCTTGCAGAAGTGAGTGCTCAAGCATGATAATAGAGTGCAGTGGTTGAGAGCCTGGTCTCTGGTACTTGCCGAGTTTGCTGCACGCTGTCCTCACCGTCAAACGAGGCTAATGACAGTAGCTCCCTCAGGCTGTTGTGTGGGTTCAGTGAGGTATCCACGGAAGGCACTTAGGACAGCGGCTGGCAGATTATAAATGCTTAGTAAGTACAAACGCTGATGGTCGTTCTATTTTTCTCCACAGATACACTCAAAGTAAAGGAGCGGAAGAAGAAGAAAGGACAGGTGAGCATGAGCGTGGAAGACAGCGTACAGCGTATTTTTGCAGCCTGACAGGACTTTAAGGCCAGTTAGTTTCCTCGGGCCCATTTTGCTGAATTCTCGTTCTATCTTTTGATTTCCCGGTGTAGGAAACAGGAGGATTTTTTGAAGATGCATCTCAGTATGATGAAAACCTCTCATTCCAGGACATGAACCTTTCCCGCCCTCTCCTGAAGGTAGTGGCTTCTTTCCGCAACCATGGGATTATTGCAGTCACCCTGCCCTAAACTGGGCTCTTTGCCTCCCTAAATTCTGTTATTCACACAGCTGCCAGAGAACCCTCTTAAAAAGTTCCATCTTGGCCTATAAGGCTCTGCCATTTTTGGTCTTCTCTGGTGAGGTCTCCTAGCACGCGTTCTGCTCTGGCCACCTTGGGCTCCTCCCTGGCCCTCAAACAGGTTAGGCGTTTTCTTCCTCAGGGCCTTTGCACTTACTGTTCCCTCTGCCTGGAAGGTTTTTCCAGTAATCTGGTTGGGGTGCCCCTCGCCTCTTTCAGGGTTCTACTCAGCATCCCCTGCTCAATGGGACTTTCCCTGACCCTACTGTAAATCGTACTCATCCCTCACCGCCTGGACTGCTGTGTTTTTCTCCATATGGCAGGTGATGGTGTTTGGTCTTTTTTCCTACCAGACTGTAAGATTGCCAAGGGCAATTCTTTGGTTTACTGCTATATCTCAGTGCCTCATATATCTCCATATGGCAGGTGATGGTGTTTGGTCTTTTTTCCTACCAGACTGTAAGATTGCCAAGGGCAATTCTTTGGTTTACTGCTATATCTCAGTGCCTCATATATCTCCATATGGCAGGTGATGGTGTTTGGTCTTTTTTCCTACCAGACTGTAAGATTGCCAAGGGCAATTCTTTGGTTTACTGCTATATCTCAGTGCCTCATATATCTCCATATGGCAGGTGATGGTGTTTGGTCTTTTTTCCTACCAGACTGTAAGATTGCCAAGGGCAATTCTTTGGTTTACTGCTATATCTCAGTGCCTCATATATCTCCATATGGCAGGTGATGGTGTTTGGTCTTTTTTCCTACCAGACTGTAAGATTGCCAAGGGCAATTCTTTGGTTTACTGCTATATCTCAGTGCCTCATATATCTCCATATGGCAGGTGATGGTGTTTGGTCTTTTTTCCTACCAGACTGTAAGATTGCCAAGGGCAATTCTTTGGTTTACTGCTATATCTCAGTGCCTCAAACAGGCCTCTGACATGGTTGGCACTCGATGAATGTTTGTAGAATGAATGACTGGGAGGGACTCAAGCAGTTACCGCCTGCGGGGAAACCTGCCTTGTTTGTTTCCTGCTGAGACTCCTCCTCTCCATCCTGTCTGACTTCGTCTTTTCTCTTCAGGCCATTACAGTCATGGGCTTCAAGCAGCCCACCCCAATACAGAAGGCCTGCATACCTGTGGGTCTGTTGGGGAAGGATATCTGTGCCTGTGCGGCCACTGGGACAGGTAAAAAGAATAGTGACTTGGGGGGCGGGGAGAGGAGGAGGCAGGAGGAGGCTGTTCAACCTGCAGTAGGGGTCTAGGTTGATCTGCCCCAGGGCCACTTGGCTAAATATGCAAATACACATTGTAACGCAATAACACTATAACCCTAACCCTGTTAAAAACCTCAACATACATTTTCCTATTTCTCTAAGCACTCTTCACTTTTAAAATATGGTTGTATGGTATTCTATTATATAACTGTTTCTACTCTATAATTAACTTCATTAATATACAACATTGTGATGAACATTCTTTTCATAGAATCTTTACTCCTATGACTGGGGCTTATGTATAAATAAAAGTGACCTTCATGAGACCCCCTGAAATCTATGACCTATAACTATCGTATTAGGGTGTCTCTGTGATTGTGATCTCTTGTTGCTGCCATAATAGGAGTAAAGATTTTTTTTTTTTTAATTTAAGAGGGGCAGGGAGAGGGGGCGCCTGGGTGGCACAGCGGTTAAGCGTCTGCCTTCGGCTCAGGGCGTGATCCCAGCGTTATGGGTTCGAGCCCCACATCAGGCTCCTCTGCTATGAGCCTGCTTCTTCCTCTCCCACTCCCCCTGCTTGTGTTCCCTCTCTCGCTAGCTGTCTCTATCTCTGTCAAATAAATAAATAAAATCTTTTTAAAAAAAAAAAAAAAAAAAGAGGGGCAGGGAGAGAGGGAAAAGGAGAGAATCCTCTAGCGGACTCCCCGCTGAGAGCAGAGCCCAATGCAAGGCTCTATCCCACGACCCTGACTCACGACCTGATCCCGAAATCAAGAGTCAGACGCCCAACTAACTGAGCCACCCAGGTGCTGCAATAGGAATAAAGATTTTATGAAACAGATGTTCATCATGTGCTGTACATCAGTACAGTTAATTATAGAAGTAGTCACGTGATAGAATATTATGCACCCATTTAAAAATAAACAGGAAATACTTTTTTTTTTAAGTGATCTCTACATCCAGTGTGGGGCTCAAACCCATCACCCCAAGATCAAGAGCTGCATGCTCTAGCAACTGAGCCAGCCACGTGCCCCTGTTATTGCTTTTTTTGAAAGGGGATTACTGAACAGAATATATAGTGTTATTGCATTAAATTTTTTATTTTTATATTTTTGTCAATTAAGAAAAATATTGGCAGGGGCGCCTGGGTGGCACAGCGGTTAAGCGCCTGCCTTCGGCTCAGGGCGTGATCCCAGCGTTGTGGGATCGAGCCCCACATCAGGCTCTTCCGCCGTGAGCTTGCTTCTTCCTCTCCCACTCCCCCTGCTTGTGTTCCCTCTCTCGCTGGCTGTCTCTATCTCTGTCAAAT
>NC_048230.1:57063479-57114692 GCF_002007445.2 Ailuropoda melanoleuca | reverse complement strand
TTTAAAAAAAAAAAAAAAGAAAAATATTGGCAATCTCGATACCATTATGTTAATGTTTATCTCTGGTTGGCTGAGTTGTGGGTGATTTTTATTATTTTCATATTTTTTTGTACTTCTCAGATTTTTTACATTGACCCTGTGGTTTAAAACCAGAAAAAAAGCTTATTAAAAAAAAAGTTGCTTAATTTCCCCCTGAGCAGACAGGTAGGTTTTCTGGGCTCAGGTGAAAATCTGAACCTTGAAGGGACTGAAGCCTCTCTCACTGTTTTCTGCTGCCTTCTCCAGGTAAAACCGCTGCTTTCGCCCTGCCTGTCCTGGAGCGTCTGATCTACAAACCCCGCCAGGCTCCGGTCACGCGTGTGCTCGTGCTGGTTCCCACCCGAGAGCTGGGCATCCAGGTGCACTCCGTCACCAAGCAGCTGGCTCAGTTCTGCAACATCACCACCTGCCTTGCTGTGGGTGAGTGTCTGACGCCCCTGAGAGACTGTGAAGTGGGGGGGTGGGGGGGGTCCACCATCTGAGGATGACGGGTACCAGGAAGGCCTTCCTATAATTAAACCCACTTGAAAAACCAGATGAGGTGCTTTCAGAGTAGAGAGTTGGGGGGAGGGGGGAGGGTTTCACTGAGATTTCACCAGCCTTAAAAAAGGAAACTTCAAAATTCAGGGCAAAAAAATTTTCTTGGGACTGAACAAATTTAGGATGTAATTTCTTCCTTCTATGAATAAAGAATCAAATATTTGGGGCAGATTTTTTCTGATGATGTTCTATGGTACTGTTCACCAACCTTCACGTGACCCTCCCTATGCAGTGGGAAGGCGAAGGCGATGGAGAAATCATTTGCTTTCGCAGCTGCTTCTGTTAGTCCTTGGGTGTTTGAGTCCTTCTGTTCTGAAGTGCCTTCATGTCATCATCTTTTTTCACACTTAGCACAGTTGTAATGAAATAATCTGTTTCTCCCAACATCTTGTAAAATCCACACAAGTGGAGCTTTAGTCAGTCTCGTTCTCTGCTGTTTCCCCTGCATCTGGCACGGGACGTGGCAGGTGGCAGGGCCCGGTCCATGCTGTTGAACAACTGACTGACTCGGCCACCTGGCGGGGCTCTTCTCTGCAGGAGGCCTGGACGTGAAGTCTCAGGAAGCAGCTCTGAGGGCAGCGCCTGACATCCTCATCGCCACCCCAGGCCGGCTCATCGATCACCTCCACAACTGCCCTTCCTTCCACCTGAGCAGCATTGAGGTGCTCATCCTGGATGAGGCTGACAGGTACACCTGAAACGGTGGGGCCCCAAGTGCCCCGGGGTCCTGGGGGCCGCACCCCAGAAGAGAACCTGCCTCTGCATGATTCTTCATGGATCTTGCCATAGCCATGCGTGCGATGCCACTTCAGCTGCTCACATTTGGACATCTGTTCATTGTTCGTCTGGATTATCCTGCTTTTTTTCTCTCTAATGGGATGGTTAAGAGGGAGAGTAGATCAAATTCTGGTTCTGCCATTTCCTAACAGAGATTTGGAAATATTATTTAGGTTCTTTTTTTTTTTTTTTAAGATTTTTAAAATTTTTAAGTAATCCCTATACTCAATATGGAACTCGAACTCACAACCCTGACAGCAAGAGTATCCTGGTCCACTGACTGAGCCAGGCAGGCGCCTCTGTTACGTAGATTCTAAAGCAAATCTCTTCTTGTTTGTAAGTGAGGGGTAAGAGTAATACCCCCTCATGGTGTTGAGGATTCAAGGAGTAATACAGGTAGAGTGCCAGTGCACGGTGAGGATTGAACAGCCTCTGTTACTGTGGTAGGGCCCCCCCGCCTTTCTCTCATACGGGTCCCATCTGCTCACCTCTTTCCTTTGTGACTGAACAGAATGAACCTCAGTGAACTGGACTCGTGATCAAAGTGGAGGCAGGGGAAGGAGGCCACAAGTAACCCCAAAGCCTGTGCAGGTTTACTCTCCAATTAAAGCATCTCCACACTAAACAGGTCTGGAGCCGGGCTTCGGACCCCGTACGCCCCTCCCTCTTCCCACGTCCGTGCATGGCAGCTCCGTCCTTCCAGGGGGTCAGGCCAGAATCCTTTGCATCACTCTTGTGGCCTCATCTCCCACCCACACAGCGTCCATTGGGAAGTCCTGTCAGCACAGCCCCACATCAGGGCTTCTGCGCTTGCTGTCCCCTCAGTTTGGAATGACCTGTACCTCCTCAGGTTCTGCTCCAGTTGTCACTTACCCAAAGCACCTTTGCTGACCACTGTCTGAACAGCTCCTGCTTCCCGTCCTCAGAGGTGCTGTGCCTCTCCAGCCTCCCACATTGTGGCCTGAGTGCCTGTGCGGTGGTTGTGACCTCCTCTCCCCTGGACCGTATTGTGAAGGGCCGGCTTCGTGGTGCTTGCTGCTCTGTGCCCAGGGTTGTGTCTGGTATCTAGCAGGTGCTCAGTAAGTGTTTGTTGAATAACTGATGGGTTCCCCCAGAGCAAATGAACCATTCTTGAGTCATGAGGGAGGTAAAGGAGATCTTCCTGAGCAAAGGGAATGTAATCTGGTTGCAGTTTTAAAGGGGAAGAGAATTGTATTCTTAAAAAATGTTAAAGTCTCAGAAGACCAAGAAAGGCTGTGTGTTTCCTATTAAAGATCGAGGACCATGACAACTAAATGTGGTACGTGATGCTCGACTGGAGCCTGAACTGGGGGAAGAACTACTGTGAAGGATTAAGTCAGCTGAACAAATTGGAGTCAAAGTAATCCTACTGATTAATATTATCTACAAAGAGAAAAAGGTTCCTTTACAGCAAAGAGAACTGGCCGATACCACCTCAACCATGTGATCAAACTCACGTCAGTGGTACTGGAGCAAATGGATGGTCTGTGTCTCTCGACAGAGAGGGAAATGCACAGCCGCACCTCTGTACCTTCTCGCTGCGCTGAGTTAACCGAATCCAGTCACTGGGAACTGAGCAAAGACAGAATGTGAAAAAGCTTAAGGAGACTTCTCTAGATTAAGGGAGACTAAAGAAACATGACAACCAATGCAACATAAGAACTTTGGTTTCCTGGATTAAAAAAATAAAAAATTGCTATAAAATGACATTTTGGGGACAGTTAGGGATATTTGAATTTGGACTGTACTTCAGGTATTATTCAAACACTTAAATGTTTGGGGTGTGATAATGACATGATGGCTGTATAGGAGAAGGTTCTTTCTTAGGAAGTGTGTGCTGAGATCGTTAGGGGGAAGGTGTTGTGATGTCTGCCACTTACTTATATATAGTTCAGGAAAAAGAGAAAAGGAGATAAAACAAATGTGGCCAAATGCTAGTTCTTGATAAATCTTGGTGAAAGGGTAACCTAACAATATTAATACATAGGTAAGTAAATGAGCCTGAAGCATAACCAGTTACAACATCAGAACATCAGCTTGTCTGATGTTTTCTGTCCATCATTGTGACAGATGCAAGCTCAGTCCATTTCTCTTAATTCCTTCTCCCTCCTCATCAGGATGTTGGACGAGTACTTCGAGGAACAGATGAAGGAGATCATCCGGATGTGTTCCCACCACCGCCAGACCATGCTCTTCTCAGCCACTATGACAGATGAGGTGGGCCATAGGAATTCTGCTCGGCTGGGTGAATGGAGGGACGCAGAGGACCCAGGCTGGGCTGCAGGGGGTGGCCTGGGGCAAGTGTGGCTTGCCTCCACCTCTACCCCCACCCCCTACCTCCCGCCTCCTGGCAGGCCAGTGAGCATCCCTGTGTTTGTCCTGGGCAGGTAAAAGATCTGGCTTCTGTTTCCTTGAAGAATCCTGTCCGAATATTTGTCAACAGCAACACGGACGTGGCCCCCTTCCTGCGGCAGGAGTTCATCCGGATCCGGCCGAATCGGGAAGGGGACCGGGAAGCCATTGTGGCAGGTGAAAGCCCAGGGAGGGACTGGACAGGGGGGTGCTGGACTCCCTTGGCCTTCTGGGTGGCACACTCAAGTGGCTGGGTGTTGCCTGGCACCTGCTCTGATGGACTTCCCTGACCTGTTGTGTGGTACTGCCGTTAATGTGCTCTGCCACTTTGGCCATGGGTCCTTCCTCCCTTTCTTCTGTCATCTCACCTCCCTTCCACTGTCCAGTCCTCCTTAGGTCCTACTGAACGCCCAACCACTTCCTCCACAACTGCCTCTCTGGCCCTTGTTTCAAGCTGCTGACTCTTTCCTGAATTGTTGCAGTGGCCTTGGACTTGGCTCCTACTCCCACTCTTGTCCCTTGCTGACCCATTCTCCACACTGCAGATCATTTAAAATGATCATTTACAAGCGAACATTCACCCATGTTTCCTCCCTGTTTACAACTGTCGGGTGTCTCCCATTGCTCTCAGACCACAGTCCAAACTCCTTAGTGAGTCCGGTACAGTCCTCTGGGACTTGGCCCCTGCCTGCCTGGAGTCCTCAGCCTGGGTGCCCAGCCACACTCTCTTGCTTTCGTTCTCTCAAAACCACCAAGCTTGTCCTTCCTTGTGGCCTTCACATTTGCTCCTTCCTCTGGCTGGAATCTTCCCCCAAATCTTGTGAACAAGCCTGCCTTGTCATTCAGCCTAACATCACCTCTTAAGAGAGGCCAGCCCTAAAGCTGTGTCCCCATCTTTCCTTCATTCTCTCACAACATTTATCACCTTTGGGAATTGGGACTCGGCCTCTCTTCTGTGCCCTGGAATGTGAGCCTCACAAGGCAGGGACCTTGCCTCTCTCCCCCGGTGCCAGCCACAGCAGCCACTTCACAGGTGCGGAGGGCGTATGTATTGGAGGTGGCTTCCAGCTCACTCCTCTCTCCCCCCAGCTCTGCTGACAAGAACCTTCACTGACCATGTGATGCTGTTCACCCAGACCAAGAAGCAGGCCCACCGCATGCACATCCTTCTGGGGCTCATGGGGCTGCAGGTGGGCGAGCTCCACGGCAACCTGTCACAGACGCAGCGGCTGGAAGCCCTCCGGTAAGCTTTGGGGGGCTGAGGCTCCCACCCATCCTTCAGAGAGGGCTCTCCTCATTGAGACAGAGAAAATACCACCCAGAGGTCACGTTAGAGAAATTGCAGGGGATGCAGATGGCACAGTTCCCCACTTTCAAGATTTTAGTCCAGCTGCTGTAAGGTTATGTCTTAGATACATTCGGAACTCCTCGTAGTCTTGCAGAAGCTGACACTCATGCCCCAGGGCTCGAGTGTTGGAGCTGCTGAGTGGGGCCACACCAGGAAATTCTGACTTGGGAAGGCACAGCACGTGTCCTGTTCTCTGTACCTTTTCCAGAGCGTGGGCATACCTGGGTCTGATAGAACGAGATTTGAAATCAAAGCCAGCCACCATTTCCTAAGGATGTACTTTGCCATGTCCTGTGTTTTCCATGTATTTTTTGTTGTTGTTTAATTCTCGTAGAATGGAGTCAGGCTCGTAGGCCAGGCGGGACCCTTTAGAATTCTTCATCTATCTGCATTTATCATAGGCAGCTGAAAGGTATTTTTTTAAAGAAAGGCTGCTTTGAGTGCTGAGACGTTTGCATATGCTACTTCCTACAGTCTAGCTCTGTGGTTCCCGAACTTCCATATTTGTAGGAGTTGGGGCTCAAGGTGGCATAAACCAAACTATGTTTGTTCCACGTTACAGGATGTTTAAGTTGTCGCATATTAGATGGTCTCACGTTTAGGATCTCGTTTAGATTATCACTGACAATCTGTGCTCTCCTGGTTGAATTCAAAAGGATTTGTGTTCTCTCTGCTGGCTCAGGCTCCTGTGGAGCATTTTCGGGGTTGAGTATCTAGGTGAACATCTGTTTGTGGCTATTTCCAGGCGCTTTAAGGACGAACAGATCGACATCCTTGTGGCCACAGATGTGGCAGCTCGTGGACTTGACATCGAGGGGGTTAAAACGGTGAGCAGCCCCCATCTTCCTTGAACTTTTGGTGGGAGTCTTTTTGCCTCCTTGTGTCCTCCCTCCAACTCCCAGGCCTGACTTTGACCTTCCAGGTAATTAACTTCACGATGCCCAACACCATCAAGCATTACGTCCACCGGGTGGGGCGAACAGCGCGGGCTGGCAGGGCTGGGCGCTCAGTGTCTCTGGTGGGAGAAGAAGAGCGGAAGATGCTAAAGGAGATCGTAAAAGCTGCCAAGGCCCCTGTGAAAGCCCGGATACTTCCCCAAGGTGAGCGGGCACTACCGCAGCAGCTCACGGCGGTTGGGGTCCTAGATCAGACTCTGTGGGACAGAGCCAGGAGTAGAGGGTAATAGGTGAGAGAAGTCAGGAGCCGGATTTGGACTCCAGTCCTGCCACTTCCTTGCTGAGTGACCCTGGACCGGTCTCACCTTGCCCTCTGTGTCTCTCTATGTGTAAAAGGGAATGAGACAGACTTACGCCTCGACTGCCCCACTCATAGGTTATTTTCCAACCTTTGGGAAGAGAAGCCTTCTTCTTGGGGCAAAAGCCCTATTAATCACCGCCCCCCCCTTCCTTTTGGTGGGGGAAAGAGGTCAGCACTTACTTGTTCTAGATGTCTTTCATTCATTTCCTTCTCATCTGTAGGGTCACGTCCTTTGTTTTTTAAATTTATAAAAATAATACATATTCAATGTTAGAAATTAGCAAATAAAACCCAAAATGTAATTGTTTGTGGAAGAGCTCACCACTGTTAGCATTTAGGCACATATCCTTTGAGACCTTTATTCCATTCATATGTGTCTTTTTTTCTTTCATTTTTTTTCAATTTCACTTAATTCATTCCCTCTAGCAGTTACGGAGTACTACCAAGTGCCCAGTGCTGTTTATTCTATCCTAGGTATTAGGGATATAGCAGGAAACAAAACAGCTGATACTCTGGTGGGGAAAAGACAATAAATAATACGAGTAGATGTGATCCAGAATGACAGGAGGAGAGATGTTGCTTTCGAAAGCTGTTTAGGAAAGGCATCTGAACAGATGGCATTTGAGCTGAGTCCTAGATAAGAATGAGGCAGCTGTGAGCGGTCTGCGGACAGTGTGCCAAGCAGAGAAAACCAGGGCAAAACCTCTGAGGCAGGAGCAGACGTGGTATGAGTCAGAGTGAAGGAAGAGCCAGAGAGCGCCCAGGGCATGGTGAACAAGGGCGGAGATAGAAGCTCCGAGGGCAGGGACCACATGTAGGAGTTTGGAATTTATTCCAAGAGCAACAGGCTCTTTGGGGGGTGGGATGGGGGCGTGTGTTGTGAAGCAGAGAAGTCACCCATAAGAAACCCCAATTCTCTGTTGTCACTAAACACACATCTATATTATTTTCATCAGTTACACAGTATTTATCCTTACTTAAAATTTTTTGTTGTTCTCTTCCCTTTGAGATGTCATTCTCAAATTCCGGGACAAGATTGAGAAGATGGAGAAGGACGTGTATGCAGTTCTGCAGCTAGAGGCTGAGGAGAAAGAGCTGCAGCAGTCGGAAGCCCAGGTGGGGCTGCACAGAGGGTGGGGGCCCTGCAGGGCTGGGCAGGAAGCAGGCTGTGGCAGCCTCTGCTGGTCCTGCCCTGACGAAACGCGGTGTTGGCCAGACGTGTGCCTTCCTGCAGCTGCCGTTCTACATATTATCAGACAGAGCTGTCATGGCAGACATCCTTTTGCTATCTCCACAGATCAACACAGCAAAGCGGCTTCTGGAGAAGGGGAAGGAGGCATCAAACCACGAGCCTGAGAGAAGCTGGTTCCAGACCAAGGAAGAGAGGAAGAAGGAAAAAAGTATGTTGGAGAGGTCCCTCAAAAAGCTGAACACAGAATTCTCCTAGAACTCAGCAAGGCCACTGCTAGGTCTATTCCCAGAAGAACTGAGAACAGGACTCAGAGGCACACTGTATGCCAGTGTCCACTGAAGCATTATTCACAGTAGCCAAGGGGTAGAGGCGACCTGTGTCTGTCACAGATGAACAGTTAGGCGAAATGGGGTATGCGTGTATGATAGAATATGGTTTAGCCGTAATGAAGTTGATACGCGCTGCAAGGGTGAACCTAAGTGAAATGATCCAGACGCAGAAGGACAAATAGCTAATGATTCTTCTAACGTGAGGTAAATCCTTAGATGCAGAAAGTAGAAGAGAGATTACAGGGGTTGTGGGGAGGGAGTTATGAATGGTTACAGAGCTTCTGTTTGGGGATGATGAAAAAGTTACAGAAAGAGGTCATGGTGACAGTTGTGCAATACTGTGCATGTAATTAATGCCACTGAATTGTGTACTTCAGAACGGGTAAGGGGCACCTGCGTGGTGCGGTTAGGGTAAGTGTCCGCTTGGGTCATGATCTCAGGGTCATGGGATCAAGCCCTGTGTCGGGCTCCACACTTAGCACGGAATCTGCTTAAGACTCTCTCCCTCTCCCTCTCTTCCTGCTCACTCTCTCTCTCACTCTCTCTCTCAAATATTAAAAAAAAAAAAGGGTAAAATGGCAAATTTTATGTTCTATCTATTTTGCCACAATTTAAAAAGAACTAGGTCAGGAAGATATTTATATGTATTCCCTGCCCTCCCCACCCCCTTTTTATCAAACAAATTCACATTTTTCTACACTTTGTTTTTTTTCCAGTTAATTTTGTAGCTTAGATTTTATCCAGGCACATACATAGCTGTGTTGTTTTTTTTTTTTTTAACGGCTGCATGGTCTTCCATCATGTGGGTAGATTATAATTTATTTAATTAATTCCCTGTTGAGGGACATCGAGGTTGTTTGTAATCTTTTCTTTTCTAACCATGCAGTGAGTTAACTGTACAAACGCCCCTTCACAATTAAGCCCCGTGTATTTGATTTGCAGGATACATCCCCGAAAGTGAAATTGTAGGCCGGAGGATATGTGCATTTATTATTTTGTTAGGGATTGCAAAATTACCCTCCAAAGAGGTTGTACCAGCAATTTAAGAAATACTGCTTATATCTGATGGGACAAAAAGGGTGCATGCATGTTAAATTTCTGTGTTAAACATAGTTATAACTATATGGCAGGAAGGTCTGGGAGTGTGAGTGAACCAAATCATCTTTCACAACACGATGTAGATAACGAACGTCTCAAGTGGATTAATGGAGAAATAGTGGAAGAAGCGTGTTAGTGAGATGGAGGTAACCACCAGCAGAGAATGTGATTTGCTGCTTCTCATTTTGAACTTTTATGTACCAATTTAAAATATGTGTACTTTTTAAAAAAGATGTAAAACGGTACCTGAAATCATGTACTCTCTCCTCATCCTAGTTGCCAAGGCTCTGCAGGAGTTTGACTTGGCCTTAAGAGGAAAGAAGAAGAGGAAGAAGTTTATGAAGGATGCCAAGAAAAAGGGGGAGATGACAGTAAGTGGCGGGGTCCCTGCTCAGTGGCATGGGTCAGGGCTTCCTGGTCTGTTCTGTACTCACATCATCCTTCTTTCCAGGCAGAAGAAAGGTCCCAGTTTGAAATCCTCAAGGCACAGATGTTTGCTGAGCGGCTGGCCAAGAGGAATCGCAGAGCCAAGAGGGCTCGAGCAATGCCTGAGGAGGAGCCAGCAAGAGGCCCTGGTAGGCAGATGGGGAGCCCACAGGAGCTGGTAGGAAGGTTCTCCCTGAAACTTGTGCTTCTGATCAGGGAGAAAATTGGAGGGATAATAAGAGCCCATATTTTTTGAGTAATGTGTGTACCAGTATGTACAGTTATTTTTGGGTTCCCAAGTGGTGAAGTGACCCCATGGTTAGTGGGGAGAGCTAGGATTTGAACCCAGGCCTTTCTGACTCGAGCCTAAGTCCTTACAAACTGCCCCTTGGAGGAGCAGGTCAGAGTAAAAAGAAGTGAAGTCAGTCTTCAGCCCATTTCACATTTCAGTGGTTCTTTTCACTTTGGGACTGTGCAGTCGTCCTTCGGAGTGGTTCATCACACCTGGTACTTCTGAATTCCTCATCCCTTTTCTGCTGGGATCCAGTGATCCAATGTCTTGTTGCCATGTCAGTAAATCGTCTGGTCAGAGCATCCACTGAACTTGGAACCATTACTCTGAGCGTAAGGATGGGATTTAGGAGCTTGGGCCAAAGAGGATATATCTAACCCATTCTTTCTGTGCACAGCCAAGAAACAAAAGCAGATGAAGAAATCTGTATTTGATGAAGAACTTACCAACACAACCAAGAAGGCCCTGAAACAGTATCGAGCCGGGTAGGGTTTTAAGTCATCATGGGCTCTTTGTATTTTGATTGAAGCTATACACTTTCTCCCTCCTTCTGTACTCCCCAATTCTGATATACTTGTAGCTTTATAATATATAATTTTAAGGGTTCCTGTCTAAACCACCCCCCCTGCCCCCAGTTAAGCCCATCTCTGGATCCCAGGGTGAAAACAGGAGGAAAGTGTTAAGGCCCTTCTGCCTTGGAGGTGAAAATTTCTGGTTCAGAAGTAGACTTTTCTCTCAGGAGAGCTAGAAAGGCAGAGAATCCTGGTTTGCTCTTAGGAATGTGTTATACCCCCTCACCCCCACTCCAATATCCCTTGGACTGGGGTTGGATTGGGGATAGACGAAGCTTCTGGTCTTTTTTTCAAAGCTGGGCCCTGACTTCCGCAACCCCATATTATCAGGTGGAAACACCCAGTTTAGAACCTCGAAAACAGTGCCTCGGTGATGCTACCGCTTCATGTGGGAGCTGGGTGGGGGCGGCAGTGAGATATTGTCCGTCCTTCCAGCTTCGTTCAGCATCTCATCTTCTCACTTGCAGCCCCTCCTTTGAAGAAAGGAAAAAGTTGGGCTTGCCCCACCAGAGGCGAGGAGGAAACTTTAAGTCTAAATCCAGGTAATGTTTGCCGTTACGGAGGGCCAGAGGTTGTGCCTGTTTGGGATTGGACCTTTCATGGGAAAGCTCCTCCTTCCTCTTTCTGGCTTTGGAAGTTGGCCTTTACTCTGTGGATTTTCTTCATAGGTACAAGAGGAAGAAGTAGCTGTGTTGGCCTGAAGTTCATGGGGCAGCTCTTAGATCCCTTCCTTGTGGGAAGTCATCCTGGTTTGGTCTCTTCTCTCCATTTGTAAAAAAAAAAATTTTTTTAATGTAAAGTCTGTGTCATTTGTACATTAAAAAAAAGAACATAAGGTCAGGGGATGGTGGTGGCATGCAGACTTATTTCCTAAGCATCCCTGTGAGTCAGCCAAGGCTCTTCTTGCTGATTAAGTTTCACATTAAGTTAAATGGGGGGTGCGTGGCTGGCTCGGAGGAGTGTACGACTCTTACCTTGGGGTTGTGAGTTTGAGCCCTGTGTAGGGTGTAGAGATTACTTAAATAAAACTTAAGAAAAAAACCCCCAAAACAAATGGAAGTATATTTTGGGAGGGAGAATAAACCAATCTGAATTGTGTATTTTATTCCTCTGTTCATCCCTCAGCATAGTCTACCCCATCTACTTATTTTTTTTTTAAGATTTTATTTATTTATGTGACAGAGACAGCCAGCGAGAGAGGGAACACAACAGGGGAGAGGGAGAGGAAGAAGCAGGCTCCCAGCCGAGGAGCCCGATGTGGGAGTCAATCCCGGAACGCTGGGATCACGCCCTGGGCCGAAGGCAGACGCTTAACGACTGCACTACCCAGGCGCCCCTACCCCATCTACTTCCAATCCATCTTTATGCTTGTAGAGGACCTGGATGTGGAGGAAATTCTTCCTAGAAGTTCTCTTGATGTCTGTCCTAGAACTGAAAGCAGTAATCCACTGAGCATCAGCCATATACCAGACATTCTGTGTACTGAGCACGGTCTCATTAAATTCACTACACCCTGTGGGAGAAGTAGTCATCCCTCTTTTGCACATAGAGGCTTGGAGAAAGCTGGAGTAACTTTCCAAAGTTACACTGGGAGTTCAGGTTTTGGAACTAGAGTCTACCTGAACCCATACTCTTAACCGTGCTATGGAAGTGCTGCTGGAGAGAAGGAAGCTCAAAGGGGACAGAAGGGATCCCAGATAAATTAGCTCCTTGTTGCAAAAACCAGCTTTTACCCTTTAGAGTGGTGGTTCTCATCCTTTCTGAATCATAGGTTCCTTTGCCAACTAGATGAAAGAAAGGGATACCCCATGAGAAAACTGTTTATAGTCTGTCCTATAATTTTAAGGAGTACATACACTTCCCCCCACCAGCTCAAAAATTATAATAGTTATCCAGTAGCACATACCCATGACATTAAAAGAATGTGTTCAAAGCCATTCATTTAGGCTGCACCTAACAGTCGCCAACAGAAGGCTCCATTTCAGTAAATAATGGCACACCTGCGTGATGGAGTATGGTTCAGACTCATTGTGTATCTGCTTACAGAAATCTAACTCTAACCTAATCTAAACCAAATGTCCAAGCTAAGGTTGTAAGGTTAAAAAAACCACGTGCAGAACCGTGTTTTTTGTTTTAAGGTTTATACATTGCATGTGCATAGCTTACCTCTGGAAGGACTCGGGAATCTGTTAACAGAGTTGCCTCTGGGGAAGGAAACCTCAAGTTAAACCTTTTTATAACCAAAAATTCTTTTTACCTTGAGTAAAAATGACTCACCAGCTAAACAGAAACCCCGCACCACAGAAACAGGACCGGCTTCCTTGTAGGCAGTGCCTCCAATCCCATCCTGTCTCAAGCTGCCTGAGCTGCTTCTAACAGTTGACGACAAATGTGGACCATTGATTTTCTCAATCATCGTTTTTATTAATTGGCTTTATAGGCTAAAGTGCATAGTAAAGACAAAAAAGGATATGCATACATAGGAAAAGGACATTTTTCTCACCAACATTAGAAAGACCTGAGATGCCTAAGTGTCTGTTCTAGGAACACTGGACTGAGGGAAAATGTATGCAGGCAGCAGGCCTGGGGGCTGGCTTCTGGTATGGGTCTGGGGCCTGCAGAAGCTGCTGGCATGCTAACCCTCCCCAGGCAAAAGCTGTAATAGTGTTGGGACAAAGGGTCACACTTTGGATAGGTGCTGCTGGTACCAAATGTTAAGTTTAGTTCCATTCAGGGCCCTGGGGAACCAGCACTACTACTGAACTTCTGCAAAGAAACCTCCACCATCCCAAAGTGCCAGTCATAGGAGAGGGTATGGAATCACTCCTTAGTTGGCCTGGGCCTGCTGCATAAGCCCCCCAGCTGTGGGTAGTCACAACTTTCCCACTCTCAGTGAATATGTAACTGGGTCAGGGTTAGTCACTGAAGTCTTTGTCTTATCACATGCCTTCGTCTCCAGGAGTGAGAGTGCCCAAGGAGGAGGGTGGGAGGGATTTTTGTGCTCCTTGAAAGGATAAGCAGTTCATAAACAACTCCTCTGGACCTCTGTTTATTAGAATTAAAGTTAGTCTACAAGTTAGGCCTGGCAATTAGAATTGAGTCTGCTTCACTGAGTTCATACTCTGTGGCCCCGGAGCACTGCAGAATAAACATCTGACTGAGTCAGGACCCAGAGATACCAGTAGGTAGCCTGAGCTGGAAGCCCCAAATGTGCTCCAGGGAGCCTGTCCACTAACTTGCAGGAGAAAAAAAGAGAAGAAGAAATCTGTTAACTCTGCTCTCAGTTCTGGAGGTAAAGTGCTTATTCTAGCGCAGGGGAAATCTAGAAACAAATGTGGGCAACCCCTAAAAGTGGATCCTTAAATAGGTGCTAAGACTAAAGGACAATAGTAAAAAACAAACTTCGGTTCCTTCGCAAGGGAGCCGACCCCAACCAGGAGGTGGCTAGGCACAAGGCAACAGTGCGCCATCTTCCTATATCATCCTCTGGATCTCTTCAAAGTTCATCAGGTCATTGGCCGTGTCAGACCAGGCAGCATGCTGGGCTCCATCCATCTCAGAAGCAAGCTGATTGCTCCTTTCCAGAGTATGATTTATGCCCCCAATCACCTCCTTACAGTCAGGACATGTGCCCCTCTGCATGGCTCCCCCACAGTCGCTAATCACATAGATGTGGCCATTGGGACACTTGAACCAGTGGCCACGAGGAAAACCCATAGCATTGACTATCTGCACTCGTTCTTCCTCTGAGATGCCAAGGCCAGAGCAGGGAAGGGTGTTTTTCAAAGCTTCCATCTTTTTCTGCACAAGCTGTTCATCCTCCTGGGTGAACTTACATGTTTTCTCAAGGATCTTCCGGACACTGTAGACCTCTTCTGCTGTGCTACCTTTCATCTTCCCCTCTGCTATCTTGCAGCGGGACAGGAGGTTCACCAGGTACGTGAGCCTCTGGATTTCACTTTGGAGGTCATCGAGTTCCTGGCTGGTAAAGCTCAAACGCTTCTTGGCTAGCCACTCATGGACCTGTTGTAGTCGAATCCCCACTCTCTCTTGCTCTGAGACCTTCACCTTTTTCAGAGAATCCCACAGGCCAGCCAAGTGGTCATAGAAGCTGATGTAATTCTCAACAAGGCCCAGGTCCTTTACTGACAGATTTTTCTGGTCCAATTTCTCCTTCAACATCACAAAGTCTTCAGGAAGCAGCTGGTGGAAGAGGCTCTTGCTCTCCAGCAGGGCCTTAAGTCGTTCCTGGCTGGCTGCAATTTCCCCTGGTGAGCCCTGAATCTTTTCCTTGACAATTTCAATCTCTTCCAGCCGCTGTTTGATGCTGGTTCCATATCGCAGGTTTTTACGGATGGGCACCTGGCAGATAGGGCACACCTTCAACCTGATGGCAACTTCATCATCCTTCTGCTCATTCATGTAGCGGTCCAGGGCTTGCACCTCAAAGATGTGGCTGCAGTCTTCTAGCTGCACAAAGCGGGCATCAGGCTCATCCTCGAAGCCAAAGAAGATCTGGGTGACTTCTTCCTGGTGGCAGACACGGCACTTCTTGGGGCATGGCTCCCCACACAAACCAATGCAGGGGTGGCCACAAGCCAGCAGCTTAGTACAAGGCACATAGCACGGGGGCCGGTTGCAGGGTTCAGAGCAGAGTTTGGTGCACTGGTAGTGCTGGCAGCGCCAGACACAGGGTTCCACGCAGGGGCTGCACAGTTCCCCACACTTCTTCTTGCACTGGCTGTGGACACAGCGGTTCTGGCAGGTCCGCTGGCAGGGGGGGCACTCGCCGATGCACGGCTCCTGGCACTTGTGTGAGCAGATGAGCAGGCGCTTGCAGGGTTGCCGACAGCGCTCATGAAAGCGCCCTTCGAAGCAGCTGTGGCAGGAGCCGGGACAAGGGTGCCCACAGTCCAAGACGGTGCCACACTTGGTGGTGCACTTGACTGGCAGGTCATACATAAGGTCTTGCACGTTACCGCACTTCACCTGCTGGCTGTGCCCACACTTGAGTTTCACGGTGACCATTTCCGAACATAACCGCACACAGTCTTCACCACAGGGGTGGCTGCATCTGTGCCCACATTTCAGGACCTTGGGGCAAGGCTCTTGGCAACAAAAGTCTGACTCAGGCATGGAACAAGGAACCATTTGTTCATGGCCGCACCGAAGAATGAGTTTACGCACCTTCACCTGACAGGGCTGACACTCCTGGAAGCAAACCAGAGGGCACCGGTGCCCGTCCTGGCAGATGACCTTCTGGCATGGCTTCATGCACTGGAACTCCTTGTGTGAGGAATCATAGGGGTGGCAGGCACGGGTGCAGACGTGCCCACAGCCCAGCCGAAACTCACAGGGTAGGCTGCAGCCTCCTTCGGGCACTTTTTGGAAATCAGAAGCTTTGGATACTAAGGTGTGGGTATCAGGATGGTTCTGGCAGCACAGTCGGAGCATGCAGCCGATTTGATTGTTCTCTCGAAGAGTATGGATGATCTTGCTCCATAAGGGCACCTTGGCCAGCATCTGCATGTTTCCGATGCAGTACATCCCCTTCTTGGCACGGGACAAGGCCACACAGATGCGGTTGGATATCTGGAGAAAACCCACCTTGCCTTCCTCGTTGCTCCGCACCAGTGAGAGGAGGATGATGTCATTCTCTTCTCCTTGGTATTTGTCAACCACATGGACCTTGACCCCAGCAAATGTCTTGGCTGGCATGAGTTTGCGCAGGCAGAAGAGCTGCCCGGTGTAGGTGGTGAGGATGGTGATCTGGGAGGGCAGGTACTCCTGGCACAGGAAGTACTTGCACAGTTCTACCACAAAGCGAGCCTCATGCTGGTTCTGATGGCTTTTGCCTTCTTGGATTTCCTGTTCAGGGAAGTTGTGTTCCACAAAGAAAAGGTTGGAAGAGACCCCCTAGAAAGGAAAAGAAGTGATACGTTAGGAGGTTCACTCGTGCAATTTTTTCTATCTCCACATATATTGGCCACTGACCCTATTCCAGGGAGAGACCCTGCAAAGCTTTTTGTGAACTTTGTACCACAATCTTTAATTTTGGAGTCAGTCACCATGTGCTTTCTTTTGGGACCATGGCAAGTAGGGAAATAGATAAAGAATTTGTCTATTTTAGTTTTCAATACATTTGTTTAGATATAAATATTTAAACAGCCATCCACATCCAACAATTATAGTCCGGGAAATAGCAGCTATGATGATGAAGATGTTGACGGAGCAGCTAACTTACAAGCACTCCACCGTGACCGCTTTACACACATTATCTCCCTCAAAACAATAATGTAATAAGGCACTACCCATTATTCTCACTGTACAGAAGACCCTGATACTGGGAAATGGTATATAACTTGCTGAAAAGTTACAAAGCTACTACTAAGTGGCAGAGCTGGGATTCAAAACCCACATCTCTATCTCTCAACTTCTATTATTATCTCTCCCCTTAATAACCAGCTTTTCAAAAAGCTGGCTCTAGGGGAGCCTGGGTGGCTCAGTCGGTTAAGTGTCTGCCTTGGCCCAGGTCATAATCCCAGGGTCCTGGGATCGAGTCCTGCATTGGGCTCCCTGCTCAGCAGAGAGCCTGCTTCTCCTTCTCCCTCCACCCCTCCACCCTGCTCGTGCTCATGCTCTCTCTCTCTCGCTCCCTTCAATAAAATCTGAAAAAGAAAAATTAAGAAAAAAAAAGCGGGCTCTAGTCCCTTCTGAAAACACTTCTCCCTCTCAAGGAAAGACAGCCTTCTAGGTTGTTGATAGCATCACAGAAAAGATCAGGTAGGACAGACTCACCTTTATCTTCTCATATTTGAGAACAGAGGGATGATTCTCCAGATCCTGGTAAATGTAGGGGGTCAAAAGTCGGGCAATTTCAGGGCGCATGCGGTGCTGAAACAAGATATATATGTCATTAGAAACATGGGCAGAGAACAGATAGTTTTCTAAAGGCTAGGTTGCTGGTGGAAAATCTAGAGGTAATGTGAAAAGAATAGGCAGAAAGAACAGAATATAAACAGCTCCTTTGCCCAACACAAACTCAACACAGGCTGATCTTGTGCTATTTTGAAACAGAAAAGAAGTCTGACAGTCATTGCATTACTAAACCAGTTTTACTTTTATGAGACCTTTCTTACTGGCAGTTGGCAGGCTCCCAGGAGACTTCTCCTGGACATTTGGAAGGTAATAACAGAAGTTCAGCTTCTCACCTGGTAATTCAGACGGACAAAGGGAATGTTTACTTTCACCAGCCGTTCAAAGAGGGATACCTCAAGGTTGAAATTCTTGGCTAGATCATACACGTTGGCACTGGGGCGCAGCTGCGAAAAGAAACAAGTCTGAGGACTCTGTATTGAGACATTTTATCCATCCATCCATCCATCCTCCCACCCATCAAAATGTTTTTTAAGTGCCTTATATGTGCCAGGCACTGCTCTAAGTACTGACAGGTTAAGAATAAAGAGCCAGAGGGCCATGAAGGCAAGAAATAAGGGTGATGTAACGGAGTGCCCAGGGGTGGGAGTTCCTTTAAATAGGCCTCTGTGAAGAGTGACATCTGAGTTGATGCCAGCATGGAGGAAGTGCCTATCATTTGAAAAGCAACCCATGAGAGGAAGCAGGAAGGAGGGCAGGGGTGGAAACACAGTGGGCAAATGAGATGGTGACAGGAGGAGAAGTCAGAGAAGCAGGCTGAACCTGAGACTATTTGCCTCTGTAAGCCACTTTAAGAAGCCTGATTTTTATATTAAGTCAATGGAAAATCACTGGAGGGTCTCAAGCTGTAGAGTGACATGATCTTATTTATTTTTTTAATATTCACTTGCTCCTTTATAAAGAATGGATTAGAGGACAGCAAAAATGGAAGTAGGGGAACTGGGAGCTTACTGTTTGACTACTCCACTTAAAAGGCCACTGTAGATTGTAAAAGTAGCAGAGAGAACAGAAAATGAATGAAACTACCTCTGAAATATACCCCAAATCTAAGAGCACTTGCTCTTCGATTGAATGTGGAAAGTGAGGGAAAGAATCACAGAAAGCCACCAAGCTTGAGGACTGGTGAAGCAGAAAGGCCGGGTCTTCTGTCTGAGTGCACCCCTCAGTCATCTCTCTTCATCTTCTAGGGGCTCCTGCCCTACCTGCTGGTGGTCCCCAATCAGAATAAGGTGCTGGCAAGCTTTGCTCAGTGTGGCAATGGTGTGGGCCTCAAGGACTTCAGCAGCCTCTTCCACAATGACAATCCGAGGTTCCACCTTCTGTAGGATCTGACGGTATTTGGCAGCACCTGGAGTCAAGAGAGAAGAGGCTCCCTAAGCTGAGGCACTGGACCCTGGGACAACTGAGCCCTCACATTCAGCCAGGGCTGCGCAGACCCCTGAATGAGACCACAAGTGCGGCTGGGTGGTCTCTAGAGCATCACACCCATGTCGGTCATTACTGGGGTTCTGAACGCAGCAGGAACAAGTGGGTACATTTTACTATCAGTTCCCTAAACACAGCTTGCTTTCAGTAGCTTCTCATGGCCTTTTCCCTCTAACCTACTAAAGCGGCTCCTCTTCACCTGTCCTAGATAGTCTGATAGGAGTTTGGCACCAGGAGTGGACCCCTGGATCAGGTAAAGTTCCCCATGCTTTCTTACCTGTGGTTGTCATTCCTACAACCTGGGCATCTTTCAGGATGTGCAGGTCTTCCTGGAGCCTCAGCTCAGCCATTCTCTCTGCTGATGTGCGGTACTGGAGCTCATAGTTGAGGATCTTTCGGCGGGTGTCAGCCTGGTACATCTGTAGCCACAGCCTGAAGAATGTGAAGAACCAGAGAGAGGAAGATATGTGCTCTTTAGAAGGTGGAGGAACCCCCTTCGGTGTGTATGAAGTGGAACCTAGACCCTTGAGGAGCTTACAGACCAGAGAGAGAGAGGAAGGAAAGACACAGGTTTACTGGGACCCAAGAGACCAAAATGCCCAACAAAAAGATGTGCAGAGACATGTACATAGGTGGCCAGGAGCTAAGGAGGGGAGTAGGATAAAGAAAAGATATTAATTATTGGGAAGCAAGTAAGGGACTTCAAAAGCTTCAAGAATCTCTCCCAAATTCTCCCTGCCCCATTCCTGCCTGAGGCCCCTCCCCTAATTCTCCAGAGTCTTGTTTACAACTAAAACAGATCGTGTCACTACAGTACTCTGCTCACTACGCTACTCTGCTATAAAACGTTCCAACAGCTTTTCAATACACTTTGAAAACTGGCTTTTGATAATCCAGGCTCCTCGTCTTTGCCTCATTAGGCCCTGAGGTCAGGCCCCTGCCCACCTCTTTGACCTCATGTCCCATTTCTCTCTTTGAGCCACAGACATGCTGGCTGCCTTCTGTTCATTTCTCAAATGGCCATACTCCTTCCCAGGTCAAGCCTTTACACATCTAGTCCCCATAATTTCATGTTCCCCATTCCCTGCTGGCTTTGTTAATGTCTACTAATCCTTCAGATCTTGCCTCTGATGTCACTTTCCTGGATATCTCAGACCAGCTCAGATCCCATGTTAATCTTCTTAGCACTCCTTGCTCCTTTCCTTCTTAGCGTTTATGTCCACTTGTAACATTTTATTTGTGCAATTGACTAATTTGTCTCCCTGGATAGACTTTAAGCTCTGTAAGGGTAGAGCCTACTGTTTGTTTTATCCAGTGGCTGCACTCCTAGCACTCAGCTCAGTGGGGGTATGCAACCAATCATTAGTTAACACTGCTGAAGGTCGGGGTGAAACGACGGCGGCGGGGCGGGGGTTATGGTCCAGGAACAGAAAAAGAACCCCTTGGGGAAATAACATGGGCTGGCTGGGGGGCAGGGGTGAGGAGTGAGCATAATACCTATATAGCTGCCATCGAGAATTCAGGTCCAGCTGCCAAACATCCTGGATTTCACTGGCCTCAGTCTCGGTCATGGTGTTCAGCTTACGAAGTTCAACCTTCACTTTCTTCTTCATTTTCTTTTTCTGGCTGCGCTGGGTCTGTGGATATCAACACCAGCCAGGGTTACCACGGGCCCAGTACTAAGACCAAGGTGGGAGCAAATTAAAAAAAGAAGCTGCCACCTCAGAACTTCTTTGAATATCTCACACTCTCCCGACACATACTCCACTACAGAGTGGCCAAATGAGGGCTCTGGAGCCAGTCTGCCTGGGTTCAAAGCCCCATCTACCTCTTACTGAGTTGTGGGACCTAGAGTAAGTTACTCAACCTCTATGTCCCTCAGCATCCCCTTCCATAAAATGAGAATAATAATGGTACATTTTCGCAGGGCTGTTGAACAGACTGAAAGAATAAACACATGGAAAGCACTTGGAATACTGCTGATGCTAGTTATCACTGAATGTCTTTTGACCACATTCTATTTCTCATTCCTAAAAAACGTCACGAAAGTAGCAGACGTGAGTCTTTCTTGTTGAATGCCATACAGAGCCTGCTAAGATGGTCTTAACACCATCATAGTACCTTCAACAAGTGGGTGAAAGGGACCATTTAGGGGAAAGTGCTCTCCCCTGGCTCTGTACTAAGTCTGAGGCCATGAGCCTTTAGAAGGACTGGCATGAAAGATGGATGTCACAATATTATGTACCTCCCCCCACTTCAAAACCAAACAGATCAACTCCTAAGGTCATGTGGCAGAGAGCTGCCCAATCCATAATTCCACGTACTGGGATCAGACTCCATCCATCATGTACAGTGATGCTGAACTCAACTAGAAGATCGGGCTCAATGCTAGCAGATCAGTGAAAATTGCGTCCAAAGTTGCCTTTGAAAGTCCCTTAAATCATCAGTGGGGGTCAGAAAATGTTTTTTTTAAGCATCCAGTCCTCTACTGTCATAGCAAGGCACGGTAAATTCTGAGGACCAATTGTTTCCACCAAAGGAAGGGCAAGAGGGAACGTCTGGGTGTTCACACCATTCCGGCTTTAAGAGAAACATCAAATTCCAAGGTGAATGAAGGATGCGTATTCCATCCAGGCTCTACAGCTTGTTTCATTCTACTTTACTTGAATTCTCTAAAATCTTAATGTATTGTTCATAGGCTTATTTGTACTTGAGAAGATAATATCCATGAAAGCACCAAGCACTGAGATCATGTGTTTGATCTGACCCACATGTGAAGCATTTTTCCAAAAGTTCAAGAGAAGCATTTGGTTACCTGCTTCCTGTTTTTCTAAGTTGGAATTTCTTGCCAGGGTCCCTCTGAAAGGCCATAATTTGTATACTCTTTGGAACTGAACCCACCTTATATGATGGTTAGGTTGTAAAATCGGCAAATTAACCGTGAGGACAAGGTGAATACACTGTTGTAATAGAAGTAGGTGAAAACAAGGGGCTGCAGTTCTCATCAGAACATATGTTCTCAGGCCTGTTTCAGAAAAGTTTAACCCCCACCCACCCGGCAGTAGTAACTGAACTCCGATTTCCCATTCTCTTAGGGCTGGCTTCCAGAGGCCACGAGCAAGTGAGTTTACCTCCCACTCTCCGGCAGTTTGCTCCTGCCCAGCTGTCATTCCGGGGCCATAGTTGTCTAGCCTCATGGCCAGAAGCACTTTAGCCAACTCATGGACTGCCCCACTCTCTTCCTTCTTCCGCCGCCGGGGCCTCACCACCTCTTCCTCCTCAATCACCCGGTCTGCTTGAATTAGGTCAGCCTCCTCTGCAATCTCAATCAGTGAACCTTCCTCTTCCCCTTCTTCTTCCTCCTCTTCCCCTTCTGCCTGGGCTAGGAGGAAAGCAGGGAGGACAGCGGTGAAACTCGAAGGCCAAGAATAGCAGAGGGCACTTACAAGAGCTCAGATGCATGAAGACATTCTCAAGGGGTTTAAGTGGTTACCTCTAGCAGGTGAAGCTGGGAGAGTTAGGGGAGGGAGACTTAGATATTTTTTTGTTATATTTTTAAATACCATGTAAATGTATCCCCCCCTTAAGATTTTATTTATTTACTTGAGAGAGAGCGAGCAAGAGAGAGAGAAGGAGCAGGGGGAGGGGCAGAAGGAAAGGGAGAAGCAGACCCTCTGCTGAGCAGGGAGCCAGACATGGGGCTCAATCCCAGGACTCTGGGATCGTGACCTAAGCTGAAGGCAGACGCATAACCGACTAAGCCACCCAGGCACCCCAAAATATATCCCTTTTTAAAAAAGGTTTTACTTATATACAAATACACAAAAGAGGTATGCAACGTAAATGGGCAATTTAAAAGATAATAAAAATTCATAAAATGAACATCTGGGTACCTCACACCCAATTTAAGGAGAAAATCACCCATTTCTTGAAGACCCTCGTGGGCCCGTCTAACCTGAATTTTACCGCTCAACCTCACCCCCACCTTTCTTTTATTTTTTTATTTTTTAAAGATTTTATTTATTTATTTATTTATTTATTTATTTGACAGAGAGAGAGAGAGAGACAGCCAGGGAGAGAGACAGGCAGGGGGAGTGGGAGAGGAAGAAGCAGGCTCCCAGCAGAGGAGCCTGACGTGGGGCTCGATCCCAGGACCCTGGGATCACGCCCTGAGCCGAAGGCAGGCTTAACAACTGAGCCACCCAGGCGCCGCCCCCCCACCTTTCTTTTAAAACACCTTTACCACATATAGAATGTAGACACATCTCTAAACTACACGTTGTCTAGTTCTGGCTTTTATTTTTTTCACTTTTTAAGCTCTATACAAACAGAATAGTATTGTATATATTTTCCTACAGCTTGCTTTTTCCATTCAGCCTGTTTTTGAGATTCATACATTACCATATACACTGTGACTCATTCCTTTTCATTTTGTACAGTATTTCATGATCTGAATGGACAGTAATTGATCCATCTGTTGTACAAATGTTGATGAACATTTGAGTTCTTTCTTTTTTTTTTCTTTTTTTAAAGATTTTATTTATTTATTTGACAGAGAGAGAGACAGCCAGTGAGAGAGGGAACACAAGCAGGAGGAGTGGGAGAGGAAGAAGCAGGCTCCCATCGGAGAAGCCTGATGTGGGGCTCGATCCCAGAACGCTGGGATCATGCCCTGAGCCGAAGGCAGACGCTTAACCGCTGTGCCACCCAGGTGCCCCTCTTTTTTCTATTATTATAAAGTGGTTGTGCCAATTAATATCCCCATTAGCAGAGTTCCTACCGCTCCACATTCTTATTAGTGCGGGGTTATAGCTTTTTGCCAATCTGATGTGTGATACCATCTCATTGTAGTTTTAGCTCCTCTCTTTTTTTTTTTTTTTAAAGATTTTATTTATTTATGTGACAGAGAGACAGCCAGCGAGAGAGGGAACACAGCAGGGGGAGTAGGAGAGGAAGAAGCAGGCTCCCAGTGGAGGAGCCCGAATGTGGGACTCGATCCTGGAACGCCGGGATCACGCCCTGAGCCGAAGGCAGACGCTCAACAACTGTGCTACCCAGGCGCCCCAGCTCCTCTCTTTTCTAATGAGCCTTCATATGTTTATTGACTATCAGAATTTCCTATTTTGTGATGTGCTTATGGAATGTCTTTTCTTTATTTGCCTATCAAGCTATTACTTGTCTCTCTCAGATTGATTATAGCTCTTTATATACTCTAGGTATTAATTTTTTTTTTTAATTTTTATTTATTTATTTGACGGAGATAGAGACAGCCAGCGAGAGAGAGAACACAAGCAGGAGGAGTGGGCGAGGAAGAAGCAGGCTCATAGCAGGGGAGCCTGATGTGGGGCTCGATCCCAGCACTCTGGGATCACGCCCTGAGCCGAAGGCAGACGCTTAACCGCTGTGCCACCCAGGCGCCCCACTAGGTATTACTTTTAAGTTTTATTCTCTGGTCTACCGTAGTCTACCTTAAGACGTGATTCTAGGTAGACATGCACTCTTACCTGTATTTTCAGGTCCTGCTGGAGCAACATTTTGTGTGAAGGAACCGACACCCAGACCCAGCCACTCCAGCATCATGGAATGCTTCCAGCCCTGGAAGCAAACCCATTCGCTGTCCTGAAGAAGGAATAATTATCAGTCATGAGAATTCTATGACAACCAGTGTAAAGATTTCTGTGAAGGATCAAAAGTAGTTCCCTTAAAATTTAGAGGCTGTAAGTTGGCAACCCTTGGGCTACTGGATCATTAAATATGACTTGCACAGAATTTTAAAAATAAAAATTTCTCCTCTCGATAAAATCAGGATCTATGGCAGCAGTGAGCCTGCATTCGAGAATAGCAACAAATGGCTCCAAGTGCACTGCGACCACTTCTTTTCCAGTCTGTCAAGCCCTCTCTACTTTCCAGTATCTCATTTCTAGGCGGCGTTAGTAATTTATAGATCTTGATTGACCCTTTCAGGCTTCTGGGTTTGTAACCCTAGAAGTCACCAACTCATTGATAAGACAGCTACCATTTCACTGGGTTCCTGGCCAGCCACTTTACAGAAATCATGTCAGTTAATTCACAGAATATCCTTCAAAGGCAGGCATTATGACTGCCCCTGTTTGACTGCTGAGACACCTGAGGACCACACTGGCCAAAGCACACAGTGTGTATGACTTAGGTCTGCTGATGTCAAGGCTCTCTAGATGTGCGAGGCTGCCTTGTTATGATTTTGTTTTATTTAACAATTGCTTATAGCACACTAATTAAGCTAAGTGGTTTACAAATATTAACTTGCTTATCCAACTAACAATCCCATAAGAATTACATTGGTCTGTAAGAAACTGCCATTTTTGCAAGTCAAATTTACAAATATTAGCAATTTTACATGGTTCAGCTTAATGTTATTATCATCCCCATTCTATAAAAGAGGAAGTGGGCACAGAAAAATGCAGTAACCTAAAAAAAAAGAAAGAAAGAGAAAAAAAAAAAGAAAAATGAAGTAACCTGCCTAGAGTAAAACCAGAATTCATATCCAGCAAGCTGGCTCCAGAGTCTTGCTCTTGACTAGTATACTCAGGCTTGACTAGTACACTCAGCCACCTCTCCCTCATTAAAAGGTACTTCTCACATTATGGCAGCATCAGATTATTAACACAGTGAATGCTTTGGATTGCTGCTTCTGCTGGAGACTCGCTCCAAGTACTGAGGCAAGAGAGATGCTTAGAGGCCCCAGGATGACCCCTACCTGTACTGGTCCATTCATCAGGCTTTTCCAGTGCTGGGGGGAGATGTATTTCTCCAGGTGCTGTTCCCGGAGGACACCGCGCATGGTGCACTCCAGGGTCTGGGCCCCTTCATGCAGCTCTTGCTCTGACTCTTTCATTTGTGTCACAATCTGCCAAGAACAGAGGGAAAGAAATGATGAGGAAGTACCACCATCCCCTGAACTCAGTTCCTCCCATGAGAGAAAAGAAAGCTAACACAGGAACAGCAAGAAGAGAGATTAATAAATAGACCAGCCAACAAACAATTTCCAACCACATTACTGTGGTCTCAAAACCAAAGGATTACTATTTAAAATGTCTAAAAGACGCCCACCAACCAGTAAAAGGAAACAACTAATACAACAGAAAAACAGGCCAAGAATAGTGCTGCAGACACCTCTCCTTTTCTTGGTAGAGTTTTGTTTAGGCACACTGCTGCCCAGCTAGAGGATGGGCTGTAAGCAAGGGCTGCTGGTGGTTTGGGGAAGTGGCCTTAAAAGGCACTGGCAGGGGTTGGGAGGGGCGGCGTGCCATTTCTGTCCTTTCTCCACCTTGATTATGAGGGTAAAGGTCACTCCATGGGACTAGCAGAGTGGACTGTTGGAAGGAACCTGGGTCCTTCACCACTCTGTAGAGTGCCTCCTTATCGTCCCTAGAGAGACACTGCTCTCGAGCATATCTCCACCTTGAACTATCTTGGCTGGCCCAAGCCGGAACTCACGCTCATGTAGGCCCTCCGGAGGTGCATGGGGAGGCTGCGGCGGAATTCTCGCTTGTTCCTCAGCTCCCTCAGGGTGAACTGCTTCAGGATTTCACTGTTGCTCCTTCCACCTACCCGCACAATGCTGGTCTTCTGACACTTGTAGATGCCTGTGGAATAAGGCAGAGCACAGCAGAGGTCAGAGGAGCCATGCAGGATTCTCTCAGCAGAGAGCTCCACGTGTTTGGGATGTTGTTGCAGCTGTTCCCTTAGAGAACAAACTGGTGCTTACAGGAATCTACCCCAGAGATGAAACGACCTGAAGAGCAGTAGTGAGGTGCTTAAGAACACAGGCTTTAGAATCAGACAACTGGGGACCCAAATCTTGGCTTCGCCACTATTGCTATGTAAACTGTGGCAAGTTACTTAACTTGAGCTCCAGTTCTTCATCTGTGATTTGAAGAAAGAAATACTTTCCTTGTAGGGCTATGGTCTGGATAAATGAGAGAGTATCTGTATAGCTCCCAGGCAGGTCCTGGCACAAGGTAAGCAGTTAGTAAATGTTCTCTATTACTCACTCTACAGGTTATTTGCTGATTGGTCACTATTTGCCAGGCTTGTGCTAGGTTCTTAAGATATAGCAGGTAAGGGGCCCCTGGGTGGCTCAGTTGAGCGTCTGCCTTCGGCTCAGGTCCGTAATCCCAGCGTTCTGGGATCAAGCCCCACATCGGGCTCCCTGCTCAGGGGGAAACCTGCTTTTCCCTCTCCCACCATCCCCACTTGGGTTCCCTCTCTCGCTGCCTCTCTCTCTCAAATGAATAAATAAAATCTTAAAAAAAAAAAGAAAAGATATAGCAGGTAAAGCACAGATGCAGTTCCTAATTTGTTCTCATGTCTCACAGTCTGGCAGAGAAGATACACGTTAAACAATTTATCATAATAGCAATAAGTACAGTAAAGACTATAAGCCCATGATGCTGTAAGTATGTAACAGGGGCCCTTAACTAGTTTATGTGGGGTAGTGATCCAATTCTTGAGGATCTAATATTTAAACTGAGATCCCAAGAATAAGAAAGATCTAATCTAGGTTAAAGGAAGATATAAAATGGATAATAGTATTATAAGCAAAATGAAAAATATATACTTACTCATTCATTAATACAATTAGTATTTTTTTGAGTACCTAGTATGTGCCAGAATCTGTGAATATAGCAAGAAACAGGGCCAAAACCCTCACAGTGTTTAGAGTCTAGGGTAGAAACACATACAATAAATTGTTACATACGTATTAAGTTTCTGAAGAAAAAATACAAAAGGAGACCCCGTGTCTGCGGGCAACTGGGAAAGTCTATCTGAAGAGAGATTTAAGTGACACCTGAAGAATGAGTTGGAGCCAACCAGGCTAGATGAGGTCAAGATGGAGAGAGAGGGAGAAAGAAAAAGTGCCTTCTAGGGAGCGGGGAACAGCATAGTCCAAGGGAGAAGCTGGGGGAACTGAAGAAAATTGGTGTTGCTGGAGTTAGGGAGAACAAAGCAAGAGGTAGGAGATAATGTTCAGAGTTAGGCTGGAGCAGACCACACACAGCCTTGCAGGTCATGGAAAGCACTATAGACTTAGTTCAAAGACAATAAAAAGCTATTGAAGTTGCTGATAGTTCAATTATTAATGTCTTGAAGGAGAACAATTTTGCCTAGACTTACCTTCCAGAAACTGGTCCAAAGCATGATTAGTATAACATACAACCAAGATGGGGAATTTCTGGACACTAATTTGCCAGACGGGCTCGTTGGTTAGAAGCGCCTGAACAATTTTTAGACCCACGTAGGTTTTGCCTAGAAAACAAGGAAAAAGGAGAGTTAAAAAAATTAAAGACTTCTTAGAAGGAGTAACTAATTATTTACAGCAAATTATTATTTTAAAAAATATAAAGTCACACACGGAGACGATTTAAAATCCAAGAAACACAAATGGGTATATTATGAAAAGCCCCCCACTTCTGCCCCCAGCCATGCAGCTCCTCTCTTGGAAGCAACCAGTATTACCAGTTTCTTGTGCCACTTTCCAGAGTTAGTCATTCTATGCAAATGCAAACAAATAAGAATTTAGTCTTTCTCTACCTTTCCCCCCCTTTTAAAAATATTCTATTTTTATTTATTTGACAGAGAGAGACAGACAGACACAAAGAGAGCACAAGCAAGGGGAGCAGCAGAGGGAGAAGGAGAAGCAGGTCCCCGCTGAGCAGGGAGCCCAATGCAGGGCTCAATCCCAGGACCCTGAGATCATGACCTGAGCCAAAGACAGATGCCCAAAGACTGAGCCACCCAGGTGCCCCATCCCTTTTTTTTTTAAATGGTAATAGCTGCAGACTATTTTCACTATTCTACATCTTGCTTTTTTCACTTAATGAATGTACCTTGGAGATAATTCTCTATCAGCACATAAAAAGAATCCCCCCCCCCTTTTCACAGCTATAAGATATTTTTTTCGTAACCGTAAGGTATTTTTTAGCCAGTACCCTCATGCAACAAATTGTTTAGAAATGATTTCTATGTATCACAGTAGACTTGCCTTTGTGATAGGAGGGGAAAACTCACAAATTTCAACATTGAAGTCAGAGTTACAGACTCATTAGTAAATGGCCAATAATTAAGTCTACAAACAGGTAAATTCTTATTCTGTGCCAGGCTGAGAAGGTAGCCACTGTCCTCGAAAAACTCAGAGTAAGTAAGGAAGCAATACAAGAAAATCAAAGATTTCAGTGTAGCAGGATAAATAACAATGTCTTCCTTCCTTTTTTTCCTTCAAATAATAAGTATTGAGCGCCTAATACACATCAGGCACTGGGTTAGGTGCAAGAAATACAATAATGAGCAAAACCACCATGGTTCTTATCTTCCTGGAACATACAGACTTGGAGAAGAAAAAGATAATTACTCACAAAAACAAATGTAAAATCATAAAGGTGGGAAATGAGAAATACATGGTACCCAAAAAAACATGTAATTGGGATTCTGGCCTAGTCCATGAGATTAAAAGAGACTTCCCTGGGGAAGTGAAAACTGAGTTAAGAGTGGGCAAGTAGGGGGCGCCTGGGTGGCACAGCGGTTAAGCGTCTGCCTTCAGCTCAGGGCGTGATCCCGGCGTTATGGGATCGCCCCACATCAGGCTCCTCCGCTGTGAGCCTGCTTCTTCCTCTCCCACTCCCCCTGCTTGTGTTCCCTCTCTCGCTGGCTGTCTCTATCTCTGTCGAATAAATAAAATAAAATCTTTAAAAAAAAAAAAAAAAAGAAAAGAAAAGATTTAAAAAAAAAAAAAAAAGAGTGGGCAAGTAGAACTAGGGATGGGGTTGCCATCTTCCAGGTAAGTAAAAACTGAGCTCAGCTTCAGCAGTAGAAATGAGATAATGAGGCAGACTGGGGAGAAGCTTCAGAGGTAACATTGACTGGAACTTGATGATGGTTTGGCTAGGGTGGGAAGCAGAAAAGGAAAACTAGGTTTCTGGTTACAGGACTGGATGGATAAGGATACCTCAGGAGGAAAGAAAATCTCTAATTCAATATTTGCTCTCCTCCTCCTACTTCCTTCCCCTTAGAATGGGTAGTTTTGGGAATTTCCACCTCAAAAATGACTCCTTTATTACCTCCCCCTCACGTATGCTCTTACCTAGTAACCATTTAGGTGGTGCCTTAAGCAAGCCTGAAATTATTACTATACTTGGAACTAAAGAGTCCTACCTTCAGGTGGTAACATTAAGGGAAATTATCTGTAACGTGTAGATTTTGAAACATAACAGCTCCTACAAATCAATAAGCCATTTGAAAAGAAACTAATCCACAGAAGTAATAATATAAATAGCTAATAAACTCAAGAAAGGATATTTAATCTCATTCTTCATTAAACAAATACATATTAACCAGTGTGATATATACATTTCTAGGGGGCAATTTAGCAACATCTGTTAAAATTACAAGTTTACAAGTGAAACTAATGATGTACTATATATTGGCTAATTAAATTCAAATTTAAAAAATTACAAATTTATATATTCTTTGATCAAGTTAGGAATTTCTCTTCTGCATTTATTTTCTTTGCATATGAAATGACTCACAAACAAGGCTATTCACTGAAATATTATTTGTATTAATAAATCTTTCCACATGGGACTGGTTAAAGAGATTATTCCATTGTCTGGAATATTATGCAGTCACAAACAAGAGCTACTACTTACGAACCAATACGAAAAGATCACCAAGATATTTTATAAGTGGACAAAGCCACATGCACAAGAGTGTTTCTAGCACAGTGGGTTAAAAAAAATTAGGGGTGGAGTGCTGAGGAGCTAGCTCAGTTGGTGAAGCATGTGACTCTTGGTCTCGGGTTGTGGGTTCAAGCCCCACACTGGTGTGGAGATTACTTAAAAATAAAATATTTAAGGAACGCCTGGGTGGCACAGTTGGTTAAGCACTCAACTCTTAGTTTCAGCTCAGGTCATGATCTCAGGGTCATCAGATTGAGCCCTGAATTGGGCTCTGTGCTCAGTGTGGCGTCTGCTTGAGTTTTTCTTTCCCTCCTCTACCCATCCCCCCTGCTCTCTCTCTAAAATAAATAAATTTAAAAAAATAAAATAAAATCTTAAAAAAAAGAAAATAGTAAAGGGTAATAACTATATTCAATTCATGCATTTGCTTGAATATTCATAATTATCTCTGGAAGGATGAACAAGAAAATAACATTGTTTGCTTTAGGGACGGGAACTGAGTAGAATGGTGGGAGGAGGGAGACTTTTTAAAAATTCTGAGCAATTTTTTATTAAAACATAAAAAATAGGGGCACCAGGGTGGCTCAGTCAGTTGAGCAACTGATTCTTGATTTTGGCTCAGGTCAGGAGCTCGGGGTCCTAGGATTGGGGCCCCACATTGGGCTCTGCACTTAACAGGGAGTCTGCTTAAGGAATCTCTCTCCCTCTGCCCCCACCCCCACAACATGTGCACACGTGGTCTCTCTCCCTCTCTAAATAAACAAATCTTAAAACAAACCAACCAAAAACATAAAAACTAATGGGCTAAAATTTTTAACCTTGCAGATCAGCCAAAACTGATTAGCAAAAAAGACCAATAACAATATTGGAAAAGATATAAGGAAATGGGAACACTAGTTCATTCTTGGTGGGAGTATAAACTGGTACATCCTCTTTTTTTTTTTTTTTAATTTATTTATTTGAGAGAGAGAGCGAGTGCACGAGCAGGGAGGAGGGGAAGAGGGAGAAGCGGACTCCACACTGAGGAGGGAGCCCGACGCAGGACTTGATTCCCTGACCTGAGCCAAAGGCAGACAACTGACTGAGCCACTCAGGCGCCCCTCTTTTCTTTTAAGCCTTGAAAGTATCTCTTTAATTATGCATATTTTTCCATTATATAAGTGTTTCTTATCAGAAAGAACCTTCCACAGGTGCCTGGGTGGCTTGGTCAGTTAAGTGTCTAACTCTTGGTTTCAGTTCAGGTCATGATCTCAGGGTCCTAAGATCGAGCCTCACATCAGGCTCTGAGCCAAGAGAAGTATGGTGTGGTAGATAGGAGAGCCAGGACAAAATGATCCAGACTGCCTGAGTTCAAGTCGGGTCTGTCACGTATCATCTGTACGAATGTCAACATATTATTCAAGCTTTCTTTGCCTTAGTTTTTCATCTGTAAAATGGAACTGTTTCTACTTCACAGAGTTGTTGAGGATGTAATGAGTTGATACATGGAAAAAATATAAAACACTACTTGGCACATAGTGCTGTTATTATGTATTTGATATTATTTAAAGTAATATAAAATCAGGGGCACCTCGGTGGCTCAGTCAGTTGGGCGTCCGACTCTTGGTTCTAGCTTGGGTCCTGATCTCAGGGTTGTGGGATCAAGCCCCAAGTTGGGCTCTGTGCTTGGCGTGGAGTCTGCTTGTCCCTCTCCCTCTGTTCCTCCCCCTGCTTGTGCTCTCTCTCTCTCTCAAATAAATATCTTTAAAAAAAAACTTAAAAATATAAAATCAAATAAAAATTAATACAGCCTTTGATGAAGCAAAGGTCATGCATCTTCCTAAGTCTGACTCCATAGCAGTCTTCTCTAACCTTGTGATTTTTTTTTTTAGATTTTTTTTTTTTTATTTATTTATGTGACAGAGAGACAGCCAGCAAGAGAGGGAACACAGCAGGGGAGTAGGAGATGAAGAAGCAGGCTCCCAGCAGAGGAGCCCGATGTGGGACTCGATCCCAGAACGCTGGGATCATGCCCTGAGCCGAAGGCAGACGCTTAACGACTGCACCACCCAGGCGCCCCTAACCTTGTGATTTTGATTACTATGCAAACCAATGGATGCCCACTAGAAAATCACCACGAACAGCTACTTTATAGATAAGTCTGATGCCCATTTTAGGAGAATGTCTCTAATCAAGATACTCTAGAAACCTAGAGTCAAGCCTCCCTTGCCTATCTCATAGGGCAGATGTCATAAGCTCTGAAAAACTCTCTTACCTGTTCCAGGAGGTCCTTGAATAATAGCCAGTTCCCTTGTGAGAGCAAACTGCAAGGCTTCCATTTGAGAGTCATCCAGCTTCAAGGCTTCTTTTGAGGGCCACTGGCTGGGGTCTAAGACGTTCACTCTGGGATGTCTCAAGCCCTCAGCATTCCTCAGAGGTTCCCCAGTGGCTGAGGGATTCTTTATTAAGGGAGTGAAATCATATCTGCCCCCCATTAGCAAGTACCGTGGCTCCTTCACATAAGAGTCACACTCCACAATGTTCCTCTGGAAGGGCACGTCTTCCTCCTGGACCTCCTGGAGTCCTTCCAGGACATGCCTATAGGCCTCAAAGTATGCAGTTGTCTCCACCATGAGGAAAGAGTCAGAGGGCTGGACCTCTGCGAGCAACTGTTGGCTCTGCTCATTGAAGGAGAGCTGGACGATTCCTCGGCAGAGATCTTCCTGCTCCCGGTTAGACACAGTGGCAAAAAGAAATGTTTCAAAGTTGTCCTTGGACATGCACACCAAAGATCCATAGAGCAATCGCTTGGAATTCTGCCAGCGAACAAACTTTAGTGGTTTTGTGTCAAACTGCACCTTGTAGACAATGCCTGATGATGAACACACGGGGGTGATAATCCTGGTATCAAAGTAGATTCGGATGTCATCAAACTTTCTTTTCCTCAGGCCTTGGTCTTCAAAGCTTTGCAGAAGTTCCAAAATGCCTTCTCGTAGGGGTCTAACAAAATCTTCTCTCAAGAGTCGGAAGTGGGTATCCAGATAGATAGCAGTGCTGTCATATTTTCCAGTAATGATGTTGGGACGAAGGAATGGCCTCTCATCCAAGTGCACTTCATTGTAAGTAGGGTAAATGGGCATGGTCCTATAGCTCTCAACATGGTCTTCTGCCTCTGGCTGCACTAACGTGTAGGTGTCCACTCTTAAAGTGCCCTCTCGCCTCTTTTCCTGCAGATGTTCAATGATGGTCTGCACCTTTTCCAGGTTCTTCTCTGTCTCCTCTTCTATGTCAACCCCAGAAGCTCTCAAAGCATTCAGAGAAGCTGGCAGGAGGGAAATAAGCATGGAAGTTTCCTGCACAGAGCTGGCAGGGAAGACACTTACAAGATCCTGGAGGAGGGAGATGATGTTGCTTATGTGTTCTGGATACTGGTTTCGAATATCAGGGATGGGTTCGGTGATCATCCCTACCACGTAAGTCGGCAGGCAGACTTTGAGGAATTTGGAGTTCTTCAATATGCCCAGGACATGGAGAACGCTCTGGCGGTCCATTTTGGAACTGCAAGCCTTCCGAAGAACCTGGCAGATGAGCTCAAGGAAGTTGGATTTCATAACAGAATGAGACAGGAGATCTTTTAGTCCTACACTTGTGGCAAGAGTGATGACCACCTCAGAAGGGTCTTTCTGCAGAAGATTTTCTAGGAATTTGTAGCCCAGTTTCTTCACCTGCTGTGGCTGTTCTGAAGGCTTCTGGTGGGGGGTCCGCCACTGCTGGAAGTTTTCATCAGACCACGGTGGTCTGTGATTCCTTCCCTCCTGGTTGCCATTTCTCCGCCTAGCATCATTTTCCTGACCACGTCTTTGGCCTCTAGGTTCATCACTCGTGTGCCCCTCATAGTTTCTCCTTCCCTGATGTGGGTTCCTGCCCATAGCCCCAAACCTTTCTTCTCTTTGCCGTACAGGAACAGCATGGTTGGTGGCCCTAGGCTGCCTTCTGGGCTGGTTGGCTCCTCCTCTGAGAACATTGGCTGGTGGGTTAGTGGCCTGATTTCTAGCTCTTGGTGGTAATAATTCTCCATCCGCAGGCCCTAAACACAATGGGAATACTGGGTAAGCACAAAAATGAAGGTGCAAGGAAATCTAATGCGACAACAATGGAAAGACTCTCATTTTCGAAAACAACTAAGGAACTTAGATTTTCTTTGCAGAGAGAATTTCCTATGAAGTCATGTAATAAATGTAAAATAGATTACTATGCTTGCTGTATATATTACGAAACATTGTTTTTTCAGAGGGTGCAAAAGGGAAAAAGAATAAACATTTGTTGGGGCACCTGGCTGGTTTAGTTGGAAAAGCATGCACCTCTTGATCTTGGGATCCTGAGTTCAAGCCTCACGCTGGATGTGATTAAATGAATAAAACAAAAAAAGCAAGAATAAACATTTGTTGAGTGCTTAATACATGCTAGAGAATAAATACTTGCAGTATCTCATTTAGTCCTCATAAGCGAGGATTGTCTCAGAGGGTCAAAAAGATTAGTTCATTGCTTCTAGTTTTTTGCCAACACCAAACGATTGCCAAAGCATAATTTCCAAAGCCAAACAGATCTGGTTCAAATCTTGTCCTCGATACTTCCTCACTGTATAACCTTGGCCAAGTCGAATAATTTCTCTAAGCCTAAGTATCTATGTGGGTGTAAAGATTAAATATTTATAAAATACTTAGTAGAATACCCGACACATAAAAAGTTCTCATTAATGTTATTACTAGCAGCACGAGTAATACTTTTCTATTGGGAATACCCTATTGACTTCTAGAGTCATTGGTTCTACCACTAAACAATTAAGTCACAGGCGACAGAGGCATCAAGTGGGATAAAATTACAAGAGAAATGCTTCTTGAAATTTGTCCAGCATTAGTTGGCAAAGGGGATGGTAGGGCTTCCTTTACCAAGATGTTTTTGAGCTAATTAATACTTGAAAAGGAAACTAAAAAATGAAACTGAACTTCTGTGTTAGGAAACTCAAAAACGAAACTCAAGTTTTTCTCCCTTCTGAAGCACAAGTTCATCTACACAGTATTACCTACTACCAGCCCTCAGACAAGAAGTTGCTGGGGGGAGGGAGGAGATACAACCAGTCCACACATGAAAGGTAACATCACCCTGTGGATGAAGCTGAACTTGTTTTCCTTAATATGCCACACATTTCTTAACTTGGCCAACGTACCCAAGCCCAGTTTTTTTCACTTTCCTTTCCCATAAAATTGATAGAGCTGAACCAACTTAGGAGAATTACTTGGAGATTTTAAAAACAACAAAATAAGACCGTATACAATGACGTGAAGATAAAAATGTTATGAATGCACATCATATTCAAGATGACCATACCACTCCATGACATCAAATGCTAAATCCATTTTTGTACACTTTTTGTTTGCACTTTGTAGGGAAAGTTTTAATGTGACAACATAAAGGAACATTTGATAAAATATAAATACTGTATTACTAAAGTCTAAACTTTATGTGTTACTTTCTTATTTACTTTTCAAACTCTCAAAGTATCAGAAGAAAGTCTTCCTTCTAATATTTTTTTTTTTTAAAGATTTTATTTATTTATGCGACAGAGATAGAGACAGCCAGCGAGAGAGGGAACAGAAGCTGGGGGAGTGGGAGAGGAAGAAGCAGGCTCATAGCGGAGGAGCCTGATGTGGGGCTCGATCCCATAACGCCGGGATCACGCCCTGAGCCGAAGACAGACGCTTAACCGCCGTGCCACCCAGGCGCCCCTTCCTTCTAATATTTTGATCAGACTGAAAGGCTTGATGTTTTAAAGAACGAAAAATTGTACTGTTTTTCATCCTTCCAACATTCATACAGCTCATAAAATAAAATTCAACAGTTCTTTCTCATTTGTTCCACAGCTAAACTCAGATGACATATTGCAAACTTAGGGAAAAGCAAGAATCCATTTGGTTTTGTTTTAGAAAGTTCTAAGCAAACAGAATCATCATAGCAGTAGTGAAGCTTTCGGAACCAACTGCTTTGGTGATGGTGACTAGGGTTCTAGACACATGCTACCACATACATATCCACTAGCCATGTATGGATGTTAAGAATCTTAAATGTGGCTAGTCTGATAAAAATGTGTAAAACAACACATGTACCTCTGAAGACTTGATACCAAAAATAGGGTAAATATCTCATTAAAATTTCTTTATACTGATAACACTTTAGGACGATAATATTTAAGTATTTGGGGGAATCGGTAAAAATACTGAAATTATTAAAGTACTATGACAATAAAATATATGTATTCAATTATTACAATAAAATGACATTATTTGGATATACTCATTTAAATAGGTATTGAATTTTATTAAATTAGTATTAAATTTCAAAAATGGATTTCACCTATTTCTTTTTGCTTTTTTTAATGATGCTACTAGAAAATTAAAAATTATATTTTTGGCTTGATTATGTTTCTATTGGGTGGCGTTGCTCTAAACCACAGTTATTTCCAATTCAGACACCTTATCACTACCTTTGTTAAAGTGAATGTACCCATTCATCAGCTCTCTTAGGGAAAGGAGAAGGCTGCTTATTTTTCAGAGTCCTTCATGCTATGGCTAAGGAATAAGCCATTCTTCACTTGAGAGATGCTGTCCATCTTAGGTGGGCCAGCTCATTGATAACAGAACTCAATTTCCTTCCCATTAGGTAGAAAATCTTGCTCACCTCTGTGGTTAGTATAGGGATTCCTTGGCCTGGCCTCCAAGCAAGGTCTTCTGTCTTCCATGTCTGAGTTACCTGAATTCCTTCACGTTCACGTTACTTTCAGTTACCTGGAAATCTGCACAGATTGAGAGAGATCAGGGCCCTTGAAATACACCATCCAGCACAAAAAAACCCAAAATAGCATCAAACCAATCCTTCTGCCTCTACATCTTAATGATTTGTTAACTAAGAGTTAAACACAGATTTAATCATGGGTGTAAGTGTTCAACTCTGTGAATGCCCATATATGATATAAAATGTTAAATTCACAATTTAAATGATTTCAAATTCCCCCTTTCCTTCACCCCTGCACTTCACTGGGGTAGAAGTTCATCAATTCCCATTCGAAACTACTGTTTGGTTTATGCCTTTAGCCAAGTTACTTAATCAGTTGCTAGGTTTCATTTTCTTGTCCCATAAAGCAGACAAATATTGTTGCCAGGACAGAAAGTAGTATGTTTTTGCTAATCCAAAAACCACGCATTCACCATCCCACCCAGCATTTATATTATACAGTACTCTATAGCTTACAGTATTCTATTTGTAAATAATTAGTGAGCAGTTATCCCTTATCGAATTCTTTGGAATGCAACCAAACTGATTAAGCCCTCTGTTCTACTGAATCAAGAGAAGGAAATTACATGTTTCAATAACCAGAGACTTAGCCTCTACAGGATGCTGTTTCCCTAGGACCAGCTAGAAATGTGTAGTTCTTTCCTTCTCCTCTTTCTTCTACCTTGAAGGTTTTTGATAGTGATCCTGGAAGAGGAAGAGGAAGCCCCTTTAAGGGAACTTCTCAGTACTACTCACACACATCATATGAGCTGGGGCTAGGGAAAGAGTGGGTGACTCAGAGTCCTCAGCAAAGGGATTTTTGAGACTGTCCCTCTCACTGAGTTTTAAAATATTCACAGTTTGAAACTCTGAATAGATTTGGCATTATATGAGGAGTAGCTTTTATCCTCATCAGAAAAAGGAGTCCTTTTCCTTCCTGCTGGCAATTTGTGGGTGAATCTCTTTCCTCATCATATCAAACCTAGCTCTCAAGTGCAGATTCAGTATTTCCGTTGTTTTTTTTTTTCTAATAAAAAAAATTCTGAGGAGAAAATGCCTTCTTTCTCTTGTTAAAAATACTAAAATAGAAACTCAAATTTTCTGGGATAAAAGAAATGGGGGGAAAAAAAAAGCAAAGGGAGGAGCAGAGAGAACAGGAAATGCCATGGAAAAAAAGCAGACTAAAGTGGGTCTCTTTGGAAGTCAAGGCCTAAAAGGGCAGGAAGAAGAAAATCAGTGATGGTCAAGCCGGTAGAGGGGTCAAATCAGAGGAGAATGGTAATTACGGGGCGGGGGGGGGGGGGNGGGGGAGAGCGCACACTGAAATGAGAGGCCAGAGGTGGGTATCAGAGGGATCCTCCAGAGTCCCGAGAGGGTAGTAGAAGGATGGAGGAATCACTGGCATCCAGGAGCCCAGGGGGTCCCGATGGAAGTATTAGGGGGTCGAGGGGGAGTCAGGGCCGTGAGGCGGCATGCAGGTGCCAAGGCTAGGCTGGGGCGGGAATGGCAGGGGAGGTAGGGGGGGCGGCGGGGATGCTGAGGCGGGGGCGGGGCGCCGGGGAGAAGCGGCGGCAGAGGCAGTGGCGGGCGGCGCGGGCGCCGGGGGGTCGCGGCGGGCAGAAGCAGGTGCGGGGCCGGGGCGGGGGTCACTCACCCGGCTCCGCCGCGTCTTCTCGCAGCCGCCGCCGCCGCCGCGACTAGTGTTCGGGCTCGGGCCCAAGAAGGTCTGCGGCCCCGCCCGACGCCGCGCACTTTCGGTTTCCTTTCCCCGCAGACACTGGGCGGGGCGAGGGGCCGGGCGGGCGGCCGGGAGGAGGAGGAGAAATGAGGATGGGGGGAGGAGAAGTGAGGGTTGGGAGAGGAGGGGACTTCGGGGGAGGAGGGGACCTCGGGGCTGTCAGCGAGGGGGCCGGGCTCTGGGGCACTGCCGGCGCCCCCGCCCTCAGGCCGGACAGGGGCTGGCTGACCCGTTGGCGTCGCCTCAGCTCCCCCCGGCGGCGGGACCGGCGGGCTCCGGCGGGCGCGACTAAGGGGAGGAGACTGCGGGGGGAGGGTTAACAGTGCCCAAGGCCGTCGCAAGCCTCAGCCCGCCCCGGAGGAGGGGGAACCCGGCGGGCGGCTTAGTGCGTGCGAAGCGCGACATGGCGGCGAGGCCGACAAGCCCTGGTGGCCCCGAATGTACGGCGAAGGGGGCGGGGCTAGAACGGCCTTGACAACCATTAGATCGCCTCGGGCCGGGCAGCTTGGAGACTACATTTCCCAGAGGGCCCCGCGTGCCGCGGAACGGAAGGGGAAGCGACTCGCGTGCAGTGCGCAGGCGTGAGAGCGTTCCCCAGGTTATATAAGAGAGGTGTGGGGGAGTCTTCGTTCTTTTTCGTCTTCGGCGCTCTCGTTTGTATCTGCAGTGGCCTCTGCTTTACCCTTTGCCGTGCGGGCCCGGGAACCCGGGTTTGCTGCTGTGTGTGGTGAGTGGAGATACTGCTGTTTTCCCTTCGAGATATCTTTTTCTCCTTTTCCCTCTTTGCTGTCGCCCCTGCCTTAGCTCCCTCTACTCTGACCCTAAAAGGCCTAAAGGCGTCTGGGAGACCAGTTAAAACTGGAAAAATCCGCGCCAGTGTGCGGACCTGAGGAATCATTGGCTGGTGTAAATGATGACTTCGCTTTTTTCCCCATCAGATCGACAATGCTGATGTCTTTGAATATTTGCCAGTTAGTTCTGATACACCGGCCTCTAGAGGCCCGGCCATGTTCTGTTCCCGACCGTGAGAAGATGGCGATTGATGCCCTTTCTTTGTTGGTTCGCAGGGCAGCGCGATCAGAGGGTACAGAATGGATCTCGGAGGAGGGGGTCGCTGCTGGGCCTCCAAGAGAACCCTCTGTAGATACCTACAGCCTTCCGTCTCCTGATCTCTGGCGTAAGCATTTATATCCTGGCCTATTGTAAGAAACGCGTGCTCTGGGTGCCTCTTTGCTAGGCAAACTGTGGGGGGGGAATGAAGATCTAACCGTAACTAATTTTACTTATAAGTGCGCTGGACCCTTCATTTTATCACAGTTCTAAAAATACGTACCTGTTAGGCTTGGGTGAAGAAACAGGTTTAAGAAAATTAATTTCCGAAAGTGGAAAAATCTCTTTAAAGCGAATAGGTGTTAATTCCTAAATGTCTCTTGAATGCTCCTGAAAGCATATTTTTGGATCCCATTTCTTCGCAAGTGAGGTGTTTTTGATAAACCGTTTTCTTGAGCATGCTTATAGTTCCAGTGGATGGGGGCCTTATTGGGTGGAGGCAGCGCAGGTGGGTGGGTGAAAGAATTTACTAGAAGCAGAACAAGAGGGGATGTTTGGATATACTGCAAGGGAGCTGCAGGCAGGAAAGCAAAGACTGTCTGCCAGGAGGCAGTGGTGGGAGGCTGTAGTTAAGGGGGAAGGTGAGAGTAGGTATGGGAATGAATGGAATTTTAGGTGCCCAGTCTGAAGTAGCCATTGGTCATCTAGGGCTTAGGGGTATTTTGAGGTGGGTCACCTAAAGGGCTTGTTTGCGTTGAGCCGGGTTTCCATTGCTGAAACCTATTGCCTAAAAGCAGCCTCTACAAGTGAGGACATTTATTTTTTTTTAGGTACTCTCTACACCAATGTGGGGCTCAAACTCACAACCTAGAGATCGAGTCACATGCTCTACCAACCCAGCCATCTAGGCACCCCACGTGAGTATTTTTTTTTCTAAGGGAAAGCTAAATTTGTGTTTTTGGTTGACCTAGCCACTCAAACTAATTCTCAACTGTGTACCCTTTTATTTTAATTTGATTGAGTCCAGGAATGGCCCTTTAAGGGCAGGACTTAACTGGAGAACAGACTTATCATAAAACTTGTGCCAGAGTGTTCCTGTAAGTCAGGTTTTCAGTGATGGCATTTTGCATTAAAATGTAACATCCTGACACTTAGCCAAAACCCTGGTGTCTTTTCTTACTTCCGCAAAGCCAACCATTTCCCCACAATTCTTGCCAGCCACATTGTCCTCTCAGATACAAGCTCAGAAAGCAGGATGTTTATCTTAGCTGTTATTGCCAACAACAGAATACAGATGCTCTCAAACGTTGAGTTTGCAGATAAAGAAGCAGACCAACCAAATCTTACTCCTTGTTCAGGCTTTTTCTAAGAACGAGAGCTTCCTCCTGGCATATATGATGACCGAACTTTTTTCCCCAACAGATCGACCATGTTGATCTAACTTTCCTAAGCCAGTTTCTGTCTGATATGCCAGCTTGAGCAGCTCCTTTGCCCCCCACTCCCTGGGCATCTAGCTGATGGGAGCTCATGTTTGGTTTTTTCATCTCAGAGGTAGACGGTTGGCAGAAAGCAGACTTCGATTGGACCAGGAATGAGATGTCGGTAAGTGATGTAGCCACATGGCTGAATAGACAGAGGATCTGGAAAATGGGAGAGATAATAACTCCTTTTATTTTAAAGTTAATTTAAGTTATCCCTACATCCAGCATGGGGCTCGAACTCATCCCTAAGATCAAGAGTCGCATGCTTTTCTGAGCCAGCCAGGCATCCCTATTTTATCTTAAATATGGGACTGTTTTCCCCCTTGTGTTCTGCTATAACTCATATTTGGCCATTGCAACTGATGACATAACTTTTTTCCCCATCAGATCGACCATGTTGATCTAACAACCATTAGCCAGTGTTTTGTCTGATGCATTGGCCCCAGCGATAACTTCTATCCCTGTTTTCTCTTACCACTAACAAACTATCTTCTGTGTCGGTGTGTTTTTTTTAAGTGGTGTTTGAGCTTGGTTTTCTTCCCCCAGGAATCGGGTCACTTACCTTGGTTTTACCTGCTAACTTCCTACAGGTTGGGAGCCCTGTGAGCCACAGGGCAATAGATGGATGCAGCCTGATGTGCTTGGTTCAGTCTGTCCTGCAACAGGTGAGGTTTCTGCAAATGGCATTATCTAATAAGTGTCAGCCCCCTTGTATAAGGTGATCAAATGTCCCCCCGTAGAGGTGTTGAGTTTGCCTGCTGGGGAGTAACCTGGCAACCCACTTCCCAAGTGGTGTATAAAACAGGAGGGGAGAATTAAAACAAGAGTAGGACTGTTGACCTATTAGCACTACTGGGTCCTGGAGGTCTCCCACATCCCAAACAAGTATCTTTTTACATTAGAATTAAATACTGATTGTAATCTTCTTTTTAAGGAATTTCTCAACTATGGAGCTGGCATACAAGGTTCTTGGAAAAAATTGACACTGCTTTCCTGAGAAAGGGTGATTGTTCTGGTTGAATCAGTCTCAAGAGTTTTGTGTAACCTGAGGACTGTCTGGAGGCCTTTGCCCATTTTGAAGAATCCAGGATTATGGTTAAACTTCATAAAACTTTTAATTTTATTTATTCGACAGAGATAGAGACAGCCAGCGAGAGAGGGAACACAAGCAGGGGGAGTGGGAGAGGAAGAAGCAGGCTCCTGGAGGAAGAGCCTGATGTGGGGCTCGATCCCATAACGCCGGGATCACGCCCTGAGCCGAAGGCAGACGCTTAACTGCTGTGCCACCCAGGCGCCCCGAAAATAAAATTCTTTAAACAAAAATGCTCTTGTATTTGGTTAATGGAGATAAACACTGAACCATGGGTGATGAGTAACAATCATGTCTCCAGGGGCAGAGAGCACATGGAGGGCTGATGGCACACTTGTACATCCTGCAGGCATTTCTAAATGGTGGTAGACACAAAAGCACAGGTTCTGTGCCTTGTAGGTGATTTGGGAGATTAGTAAATACGATTAGGGCTATCCTTGATTTACATGTTTTAATGTTTAACCATGGAAAATTCTGGACTGGTCTAATGATACCTGGCCAATCTAGTTTCATCATCTAACTCTTCTCATTCTCCCCTGCCCCGATTTTAATAGATGTTGTCTTAAGATGGTCTAACCTAAGAAAGATGGGATTTCACACTGGGTCATTTATATTGTGCCTTCTAAACTGGGTCTTGGTATTGACTCCTGTGATTCCCCCTCCCCTTGAGTGTTGGACCTAGTGCTTCAAATGAATAGAAAACCACAAAAGAGGGTAGGTCCCTGAAGATTAGACTTCTCATTTGTTATCTTGCTAGTTCTCTTCATACCTGCTTTATTCCTTGGCTTGTTCACTTTGATGAAGCAAGATGTCAATGGGAAATGTCCATGTAGCAAGGTGGACTCCAGCCAACCATGTGCATGGAACTGAACCCTCCCAAGGACTGTTCTTGGAAGCAGATCCTTCCCCAATCAAATTTCAATGGTGGGAATCCCTGCTGGCACCTTCATGCATTCAAGAGATCCTGAAACAGGACACATTAAAACTGTACCTGGACTACTGACCTACAGAAAATAAGATTAAATGTTTTTCAAGTCACTGAGTTTTGGGAGTAATTTACCCAGCAATAAATCCAGAGCTCCATAATCAAAAAAGTTCTATAATGGTCTTGACATGAATACTGCATCAGCCCACTGACCTTTCTGAATCAGGGCATTCAAAAGAATGTGAAGCCCCTAACCTACATTTCCAGACTTGTGTTCCCCTTCATGCATTCAATTTAAACTTCAAAAACTAGGGGCACTTGGCTGGCTCAGTCGGTTAAGGGTCTGCCTTTGGCTCAGGTTATAAACTCAGGGTTCTGGGGTTGAAGCCCACATGGGGCTTTCTGCTCAACGGGGAGCCTCCTTCTGTCTCCCTCTGCCCCTCCTCCCTGCTCATGCTTTCTCTCAAGTAAATAAAAATCCTTAAAAGAAAAAAACCAAAACTTGAAAAACAACTTATTATCCCCTTCCCCACCAAGGCTGCCTCTCCCACAGTCACTTCTATCCCAGGTATTGACAGCTTCGGTCTAGTTGATCAGGCAGAAAATTTTAGGAATTACCCTTAGGTTTTGCTGTTGTTCCACATGTGAAAGAATTAGCAAATCCTATTGGTTCTGCCCTCAAAATACATCTGAAATGTGCTCCTCCATTGCTACCACTTTGCTGATCCAAACCACCATCCAGGCTTTGATTACTGGTCTACTACCACTCCCCTCTATGATCTATTATGCAGCTAGAGTGATTTTGAAAACCAAAGATCATGCCACTGTCCTTAGAACTCTCCAGCATGTCCCCAACTCACTCAGAGTAAAAGCCAGAGCCTGGCCTGCACTATAGCCTCTTCCTCAATCTCTGACCTATCCCTTCCTCTTCCAGCCTCTTTTCAGCCTCTTTCAGCCACTAAACTGTTCCTCCATCACTTGAGGATCACTCCTACCTTCGGAGTCTTTGCACTTGCTGTTCCCTCTCCCTGGAGTGACCAATCTGAGACTCTTCAGATCTTTGCATGGTTCCCTCCCTTGTCTCAATCAGGTGCATTTATTCAAATGTCACCTTTTTGGGGACCTATCTAAAATAACCTTCCCTTCCCTTTCTGTTCCCTTACCTTGTATTTTTTTTTTCCACATTACTTGTCACTGCCTAAGTGACACACACACATTGTATATATCATTGTATATGTATTTATATAGTATATTTGTTTATTGTTTCCCCCTCACCCCCATTAAACCTGGACTCCATGTAGTAGCAACTTTCCCTTCTTTGTCTATGGCCCCTCCGCAGCAAGGGGCACAGTGCCTGGCATATGGTAGGCCACTCAGTATTTGTTAAATAAAAGAATGAATCACACAGTTACCTTGTGGCTGGACCATATGTGTCAAGTGCTAAGTCACCTGACATGCACACTGCATTACTCATCACAACAGCCCAGGGAGGAGAGAACAGGATTCTTATCCCAATTGCACAGACGAGGGAGTGAGGCTCAGAGAGGCATGGTTCCCCAGGTCCATGTGAGGCAACTGGGTCACAAACTCTGACCCGTTTGACTCCAAAGCCCCTCCTTTTCCCTTCCCAACTTACTGTCTTCTGCTAGAACAAGGAGTATTTTCTGTTCTCGGCATCCACTGCAGTTTCCAGAGCTATTCCTTGCATACAGTAGGTGCTCAATAAGGCAAAAATGACCAAATGATTCCTTGAACTATCACTCCCAGCATGAAGACACAATCCATTCTGTAAATATTTATTGAGTACCTACTGTGTGCCAGACTCCGTTCTAGGTGCTGAGACACCTAGATATAATAGTGGGGGGAAAAATTACTGCCAGTGTGGGAGATTAACTTGCCAGTGAAGGGAGGAACAATAAAACAATAATAGTATGTTATTTAATGGTAAATACAATAGAGAAAACTCATTATAGCTGGAAAGAGGAAGAGAATTGGAAATGTAAAGGTGAGCAGTTGAGTACAGAGCTTGGAACAGATCAGGGAGTGAGTGGTGTTATCAGTGGGATGGTATATTCCAGGCCAGTGCAAAGGCTTTGAGGCAAAACCATGCCTATTGGATGCTGTGTTAAGAGTAGAAAGGAGGTCAGTGTGGCTTTGAGTGGAAAACTGGGAGGTCTGGCCAGAGTGGACTCATTTTCCTGCCTGGTAAGAAAGATTATGGCTGAGTAACTTCCCTCCCTTTTGGCAGGTCATGTGTTTTCCAGTTCCCTCCGTGACCTACTTCCCTCTTTTATGGACCTGCCCCTGCAGTAGTAATGAGAGTAACAACGGCTACCGTGTATCAAGCCCTTACTATGAGTTAATTGCAGTTCTTTACAGGTAATGAAACATTCTTCCCACAACCCTGTGAGGTAGGTTGTATTATTAATCTCATTTGACAGTTGAAGCAACAGTCTCAGAGAGGTAAAACAACCTGCCTAAGGTCAACAGCTGGGAATCATGGCAAAGGCAGAACTCGAACCCCATCAGTCTGGCTCTTGAGTTTGTAATCTTTGGCTTAATAGCAGCCAATCACTTACATGCTGTCTAGTGGACATAGGAAGGACTCAATTTCTGGCTCTTAAAAGTTGAAATGAAAAGTTCCCATGCTTTTGCTGGACTTCCTTGCCAGTAAGATACTTCTGAGGTCAGAAGTGGCCCCAAATGCCCGCCAGCCAGGGGCCAAAGAAGCTCCTGAGAGGCCTCCCATCCACCTTGTTTCTTGGCTTTGCTGTCTCTGCTTCCCTGAGCTCTAGGGCCAGTGATAGGTCTTGGATGCCCAAACTCTGCGTCCTGTCTCCCTAGCTTCAGTCTCACTTTACTTCTTTTGTCTTCCTAGCTGAGGGATCCGGCAAATAACTTCACCTCTTCAAGCCTCAGTTTCCTTATCTATGAAATGGGGTTCATAACAATATCTACTCCAGAGAATCGTAAGGTTCAATAAACTCATGTCTGCAAAGCATTTAGCCCAAGGCATAGCAAATAGTAAGGACACAATTCATATCTAGTGAATAAACAAATCTTTCTGCCACATTGAGATGGGAGGAGGTCTGTGTTGGGCAACTTTAAGAAGAATAAACGTATTCATTGAGTGCTTACCATGTGTAATATTCTGTTATTATCTCTTTTAATCTATGCCTCAACTCTGCTTGTTACTATCCCATTTTTAATATTTATGTATGTATGTATTTATTTATTTGACAGAGAGAGAAGAGAGCAAGCAAGGGAGCACAAGGGGGACCTGCACAGGGAAAGAGAAAAGCAGACTCCTCGCTGAGCAGGCAGGAAGCCCAGTGTGGGGCCCAATCCCAGGACCCTGGGATCACGACCTGAGCCAAAGGCAGACACTTAACCAACTGAGCCAAACAGACACCCCTTACTATCCCATTTTAAAGACAAGAAAACTGAGACTCAGGCTTAGCAACTTACTTGAGGTCACACACATTGGAAGTGACAGCTGGGATTTGAACTTCATCCTGGGCCCCTAATTTCTATGTTCTCCTGTCCTGCAAGAGATTTGCTTCAGACCCCTCATCAACTGCATGAGTAGAATCACAAGCGTTTCTGGAAAGCTGTGGAGAATGATAAGAGATCCACAGATCATCTTCCAGAATTCCAGCCAGGAGGTGATACTGCCTCCCACATGCCTCACTCTTTGTTGGCTGGGAACAGAGCAATTTTATAAGTGGTTCTGAGTCTGGGATTAGTCCTGGCTCCTGGCATACAGCCACCTCTTAGCTCCGGATCTCCCATCTATAAAACGGGTATAACATTACTTTCCTCTTGGGAATCTGTGAGGATCAAATGAGATATGTCAAAATGCTTAGTGTAGCACTTGGCAGGGGTTAAATGCTCAATAAATTATAACTCTCTTCACCAGGGCAAAAAGGGACATTCTCAAAAAGGCAAAACTATAGATGATCGGTTGCCAGAGTTAGGATGGGCAGGAGATGTGAATATATAAGGAATAGCACAAGAAAGTGTGGGGGTATCCTTATTGTGGTGATGGTTACATGAATTTAAACATTTGTTAAAGTCTGTGGGACTGCACACCAAAAGAAAAACTAAAGTCAATCTTATTGTATGATAATATAAAAAATATTAACAACAAACATGGAATTGGAATTGGATTCCCTCGGTTTGAATCCTAGCTCTGCCCGATATTAACCATGCAAATTTTTAAGCAAGTGATTCACATCTCTTTCTACTCCAGAAACCAATATTGTGCTGTATGTTAGCTAAAATTTAAATTAAAAAAAAAAGTGATTCACATCTCTTAGCCTCAGGTCCTTCATCTGAAAAATGAGGACGTTAATGGGATCCACCTTTTGGGGATATTTTGAGGAGTAAAGGAACACTTATAACTCTGCTTGGAACATGGGAAGAGCTTCTCAAATGCTTATTTTTTAGTTTCTTTTAATCTTCTTCCTTTCCTTTTTCCTCCTAGATTTTGCCTGCCTCAGTCCTCATTGTGGCACAATTGCCAGGGAAGATGGAGCGTGGGGTCCCTTCCAGGTCTTGCAGCTGCAGCCTGTGTCTGCAGGGGGCGCAGGGGGCACACATTTCTCCAACTGGTGGGCGCAAAGCCTCCACCCTTGGGCAGGCAAGGGGGAAAATGGCTTGTCGTGGCCTTGCAGATAGGTGAGCTTTTCAGATCTTGCAACTAGCACTTCTGGGGGTGACTGTAGCAGCGAAGCCTGAGAACGGTCAAGTTCCCCAGGCCTGAAATATGGGCTGCTAATGGTGCCTCCACTAGACCCAAGCAACAAACCAACCAGAAACAAATTCACCCATGATCTGTTCAATTTAACACGTTTAGTGATCGGATTTTCACTTTCCCACGTTCCCTTCTGTCCCCATGATGTTATCATGGTAGGGTGGCTATTCACCAGCATGGCTGGAGCTTCCCAGTTTTAAAGGAAGCCAGAAGTCCTTAAACTGTTAGCAACAGATTCCAATCTTATAAACTGTGAAGACTTAGAAAATGCACCCGTGTGGGCCTCAGATGGCCTGGAGACTGCCAGTTTGAGACCTCTGCAATTTGAGCTGTATCCTTTTCAACACCCGTCTTATCATTCCTGAGCCAGATAAAACACATGACATCCAGTTCTTTGTGAATCTCAGATAAATCACAAATAATTTTTTAGCATAAGTACATCCCTTGCAATATTCGGGACACAGTTAAAATTATTTATCTGAATTTCACAGTTAACTGGGCATTCACTGAGTATTTCTGCTTGCTAAATCTGGCAACCTCATTCGTGGGAGCACCTGGTTTGGGACAATGGCATCTGCTCTTGAAGAGGAAGCCTTGATGGACCTTGTACGTTCTGAGTATCTTCCATATTCTCTGTCAACTTGGATTTTTTTCCTCCAAGGGGGGATATCGCATTTAATGGGGCAAATTGCATCCTATGGCTTTTCCTGGCTGTTTCTGAACTGGCTTCCGTCTGGATGGTGGAATTGGCAGACCCCGTGGCCCATCCATTGGGGAGGTCCCCTGAACAATTCCCCCCAAGGTCCCAATGTTCATTAATTGCATGTCTATTTAGAAGGCAACTGTCTTTTCTTTTTCTGTTAGTCATGGCAGAAACAGACCATCTTGGGCTTATTTATATCTGTGGCTTTTTTAAAAAGAGAGAAAAGGAGAAATCTGGATCCTCTCACTTGGCAGGCTCACCGAAACAAATGGTCCTTTTGCTAAAACAGATCTGCACTGCAGGGCCGCTGTTTGCAGGTGGGAAGCCTGGGGTGGGGGACAGTCCTAGAAGATGAGAGTTTTGATTTTTTTTTCCTCCCTCTCCAATATTAAAGTGGCAGTAAGGGCAGTCTGGAAATCCGACGTCACTTTTGGCTCTGCCCAGGTTGACCTGATGTTTTTACAGCTAGAGCAGCTATCTACAGAGTGTGGTGGTATTTATAATAGTGCCACGGGCTAGGCTGCTGCAAACGTTTCACTGTCCCACCATTCGGTCAAGTCCAAGCAGACCTCTAAGCCCCATTTCTCCCTCAAGTTGTCCCTGTCACGATCATCATCTGTCATTGCCATTCATTAAAATGTTCTACCAGGCTTTGCACTAGGTACTTGCCATGTTATAATTTACTCCTTACCTCAACTCTACAAGGGAGGTCATATTATTATTCTGACTTTACAGATGAGGAAACTGAGTGAATGGCTCTGCTGATGTCTTCCCTTGCCTGCTCACCCTCATCTACCTTGCTCGGTGCTCCTGGAGCATGGACGGCTCAAGCCCTGGGCTGGGAGCTTCAGCAGCAGATTGGAAGGGTGAATGGCAATTGAGGCTGAGCAAGCCATTCCTCTACCTTCACCCGCAGGGCGTTTCTCCAGGAGCTCCTCCCCCTGACCCTCCTTCCGGGCTATGGCAGCGGCTCCTTCTTCCCTGGCACTTTCAAGTGTAGGGGGCGCCCCCTTCTATTTCCAGCACCAGCGTTCCTTGTCAGCCCTTGTGGTTTCCTTATGTTCTGTGCATAGGCTTATGGTATTCTCTGAATAGAGTCGGCTGGAACTTTTCTATTTCCAGCAGGCTAGGACTGGTACAGAGGCAGAACTGGGATTTGAACCCAGGGACCCCAAAATAACCCCTGTGCAAGAGGCCTCCCAGGGCTGCACTCAGATTGCTCCTGCCAGGCACAGAGTCTGCCTTCTGACATAGACCATGATCTGCTCTCATTTCTAGCATTTCCCCAACTGCAGGGAATGTTAAATGTATTTTCTGGGCCTGCCAGTATAATGACCCTATTAACAACACACACACACACACACACACACACACACAAACTGATGCTGTTTTACCTGACTTGTTCTTAGGAACAAGCTCCTTGTGAATACTTGCACCCCCCACCCCAAGTGCTTAACTAGAATCATTTCGGGGGCAAATCATTGAGCTGAGCCAAAGAGGCAATGAGAAGGATAATTATCCCTCAGTCACTGCCTTAAAATAGTTCATATCCAAGTCACCAACTCCCTGATTAATTTTTCAGGCTAGAATATCATGGGGGATGAGACCGAGCTTATCTACATGTGGTTTCCAAACTCTATCCTCACATTTGGAGATCAGCACCCAGAAAGCAAATAATCTAATTAAAAAATGGGCAGAAGACATGAACAGACATTGCTCCAAAGAAGACATCCAGATGGCCAATAGACACATGTAAAGATGCTCAACATCACTCATCATCAGGGAAATACAAATCAAAACTACAATGAGATAGCACTTCACACCTGTCAGAACGGCTAAAATCAACAACACAAGAAACAACAGGTGTTGGGGGCGCCTGGGTGGCACAGCGGTTAAGCGTCTGCCTTCAGCTCAGGGCATGATCCCAGCATTATGGGATCGAGCCCCACATCGGGCTCCTCCGCTGTGGGCCTGCTTCTTCCTCTCCCATTCCCCCTGCTTGTGTTCCCTTTCTCACTGGCTGTCTCTATCTCTGTCAAATAAATAAATAAAATCTTTAAAAAAAAAAAAAAAAGAAAGAAACAACAGGTGTTGGCAAGGATGTGGAGAAAGGACAACCCTCTTGCACTGTTGGTGGAAATGCAAACTGGTGCAGCCTCTGTGGAAAACAGTGTGGAGTTTCCCCAGAAAGTTAAAAGGGGGGCGCCTGGGTGGCACAGCGGTTAAGCGTCTGCCTTCGGCTCAGGGCGTGATCCCGGCGTTATGGGATCGAGCCCCACATCAGGCTCCTCCGCTATGAGCCTGCTTCTTCCTCTCCCACTCCCCCTGCTTGTGTTCCCTCTCTC
>NC_048230.1:57045124-57063447 GCF_002007445.2 Ailuropoda melanoleuca | reverse complement strand
AAAAAAAAAAAAAAAAAAAAGCAAAAAACACTAATTCAAAGGGATTAGTGTTTTATTGCAGCTTTATTTACAATACCCAGATTATGGAAGCAGCCCAAGTGTCCCTTGATAGATGAATGGATAAAGAAGATGTGGTATATATACACAATAGAATATTATTCAGCCATGAAAAAGAATGAAATCTTGCCATTTGCAAAAACATAGATGGAGTTAGAGAGTATAAAGCTAAGAGAAATAAGTCAGTCACAGAAAGACAGATACCATATGATTTCACTCATATGTGGAATTTAAGAAACAAGCAAAGGAAAAAAATAAGAAAGAGACAAACCAAGAAACAGACTTAACTATAGTGAACAAACTGATGGTTCCCAAAGGGGAGATGGGGAGGGGGATGGGCGAAATAGGTGATGGAGATTATAGATTATACTTATCACGATGAGCACTAAGTATTGTATAGAATTGTTGAATCAGGGGCTCCTGGCTGGATCAGTCATTGGAGGATGTAACTCTTGATTTCAGGGTTGTGAGTTCAAGCCCCAGACCAGGTGTAGAGATTACTTAAAAATAACAGAATGATAATTTAGGGCACCTGGCTGGCTCAGTCCGTAGAGCGTATGACTCTTGATCTCAGGGTCGTGAGTTCAAGCCCCATGTTGGGTGTGGAGCCTACTTAAAGAGAAAAAAGAATTGTTGAATTACTATATTGTGCACATGAATCTAGTCTAACACTGTATGTTAACTAGAATTTTAAAAATAAATAAAATAAAAATGTATATTAAAATTCCGGTAGGATATCTACTCAAATATATTCTTACTAAAAATAACTTTTTATTATGGAGAATGAACTGTGATAACATGCATCAACCTAGATCGATCTCAAAGGCCTAATGTTCATTGAAAAAAGCCAATTTCAAAAGGTTGCATATGTATGATCATTTATATTACATTCTTGAAATGCCCAAACTATAGAGGTGGAGAACGGATTAGCAGTGGTCTGGGTTACAGGAACAGGGAAGAGGAATGTAATCCTAAGTAGTTGCCACAAGGGAATTCCTTTGTATCTTGTTTGCGGTGTTTACGTGAATATATGAATCTATTTGCTATGGAATAAAAATGCATAGAATTATGTGTGTACACAAATAAATGTGTTAAAAACATGGTGACAACAGAATGAGGTCTGTGGTCTAGGTAAATATATTGTACCAAAGTCTATTCCCTGGTTTTTATATTGTAGTACACTTATATAGAATGACACACGTGCAGAAGTTAGATGAAGGGTGCGTGATATTCCATGGACTCATTTGCTGCTTCCTGTGACTCTACAATTATTTCAAAATAAAAAGTTTAAAAAAACCTTTCATTATTACCAAAGCAGAAGTACATTGTAGAAAGTCAGAAACATGGAACAAAAATTAGTAAGACCCTATTACATAACTCAGAAACTCCACTGTCAAACCTTATTGTATATCTTTCTAGATCCTTTATATGTTTATATATATATGTATTCTGGGGGGGGCTATTTTAAAAAAGATAATATTTTAGAGGAGTTTTAGGTTTACAACAAAATTGAAAGGAAAATACAGAGATATCCTATTTGCCCTCTGCCCCCTCTCATGCACAGCCTCTCCCATTATCACCTTCATTCGCCAGAATGGTATTTTTTTTTTAATCAAGGCTGAACCTACATGGATACATCATAATCACCCAAAGTCTGTAGTTTACCTTAGAATTCTCTCTCATTGCTGTACTCTCTATGGGTTTGCACAAAAATATGATGACATACAGTTGACCCTTGAACAACATGGGTTTGAACTGGGTGAGTCTGCTTTGTGAATTTTTTACAGTATGGTACTGTAACTGTATTTACTCTGATTTTTTTATTTTTATTTTTTTTTATTTTTTAAAGATTATTTATTTATTTGACAGAGCTAGAGACAGCCAGAGAGAGAGGGAACACAAGCAGGGGGAGTGGGAGAGGAAGAAGCAGGCTCATAGCGGAGGAGCCTGATTGTGGGGCTCGATCCCACAACGCCGGGATCACGCCCTGAGCTGAAGGCAGATGCTTAACCACTGTGCCACCCAGGCGCCCCTTTCTCTGATTTTTTTAAAAATTTATTTTTAAGTGATCTCTTTACCCAATATGGCACTCAAACTTACAACCCTGAGATCAAGAGTAGCATGCGTCACTGACTGAGCCAGCCAGGGGGTCCCCCCTTATGATTTTCTATTTAATAACATTGTCTTTTCACCAGCTTACTTTATTGTAAGACTCCAGTATATAATACATATAACATACACAGTATGTGTCAATCAACTTTTTTTACTGGTAAGGCTTCTAGTTAACATAGGCTATTAGTAGTTAAGTTTTGGGGGAATCAAAAGTTATACACAGGTTTATGACTGTGCAGGGGGTCAGTGCCCCTAACCCCTGCATTGTTTAAGGGCCAATTGTATATCCATCATTGTTGTATCATACAGAGAGAGAATTTTCACTAAAGATTCTCTGTGCTTTGCCTGTTCATCACTCTTCTCACCCTGCCCCTGGCAAACACTCATCTTTTTTTTTTTTTTAAGATTTTATTTATTTATTTGTCAGAGAGAAAGGGAGAGAGAGAGAGGGAGGATAGAGAGGAAGGAAGAGAGAGAGGGAGGAAGAGAGAGAGAGGGAGGAAGAGAGAGGGAGGAAGAGAGAGGGAGGAAGAGAGAGAGGGAAGAAGAGAGAGGGGGAGGAAGAGAGAGGGAGGGAGGAAGAGAGAGGGAGGAAGAGAGAGGGAAGAAGAGAGAGAGGGAGGAAGAGAGAGGGAAGAAGAGAGAGAGAGGGAGGAAGAGAGAGAGAGAGGAAGGAGGAGAGAGGAAGGGGACAGAGTGTGCGCACAAGCAGTGGGAGGGGCGGGGGGAGCGGTAGGCAGAGGGAGAAGCAGGCTTCCTGCTGAGCAAGGAGCCTGATGTGGAACTCGATCTCAGGACCCTGGGATCATGACCTGAGCTGAAGGCAGACGCTGAACGAACTTAGCCACCCAGACGACCCAGCCACTGATCTTTGTATTGTGTCCATATTTTCACCTTTTCCAGAATTCATATAATTAGAATCACACAGTATGTTACATACATATGAGTTCATATCATACAGTAACCTTTTCAGATGGGCTTCTTTGGCTGAGTAATATACATTTAAAGTTCCTCCATGTCTTTTCAGGACTTGATAGCCCATTTCTTTTTAGCAGTGAAAAATATTCCACTGATGGGTCTACAGCAGTTTATCCATTCATCAACTGAAGGACATCTTGGTTGCTCTCAAGTTTCGGCAATTAACGAATAAAACTGCTACAAACACCCTTGTATAGGTTTTTGTGTAGACATAAGTTTTCAACTCCTTTGGGTCCTTGCAGGCAGAGCCTGTCTCCCACAAGACAGGCAGATGAAGCCAGACCCTCGCCTCCCCAGCCTCACTGGCAGCTAAGGCATGTGACCCAGTTCTGACCAACGAGACACAAAGGAAACGTGGCTGGAGGCAAGTGCCATAGCATCTTCTCATATACTTATTAACAATAGCATGATTTCATGTAGTGATCAGTTGGGGGAGGTGACCCACAGAAAGGCGCAGAAAATCCAAAGGCCCATGTGCTGCTGTATCGTTAGAACAGTCCTTCTCGGACCTTGATGTGGGCCTCTCCTTAAAATGCGGATTCTGGTTCAGCAGGTCTATGGTGGGGCCCAAGATTCTGCATCCCTCCTTCCCTCCCGTCCTTCCAAGATTTATTCATTTATTAGACAGAGAGAAGAGGAACAGAAGGAGAAGGACAAGCAGACTCCACGCTGAGCACGGAGCCCCACATGGGCCTCAACCTCACGACCCTAAGATGATGACCTGAACCGAAATCAAGAGTCGGCTGCTTAACCAAATGAGCCGCCCAGGCGCCCGAGATTATGCATTTCTTGAGACCAAGTTAATTTGCATATCAGGACCCCCCACAAAAACGGAGGCTGCCCTCGTGGTCCAGCCCAGGTCACAAGTCTAACCCCTAAGTCAGCCTGAATTCATAAGAAACACCTGTCAAGGAAATGTAACACACACCAGCCACAGTCCTCCCGCTGTGCTTTAGCTAGCTTACCATACCCTGCAAATAGGGCCTCCTAGCCCATCCTGTCATTTCAAGTTGACTTTGCCTCTTTTAAGCTCTATAATACTCTTGTCCCAAATCCTTCGGCAACAGTGTTCTACTGCTTGTCTTGTTTCCCCTTGGATAACGGACATCAGGCTTGTTACTAGATTGTTTTAGTTTATCATTTGACACTAGGGAGCTCCCCGGGGTTACCAATGCTGCTGGTTCTTGGACCACAATCTGAAGAGCCGGGCATTCCATGCTTTTGAACACAAATAGGAGAAAACCCAACTGTATGTGATTTAAACCAGAAGGAAAGACATTCCCAGGAAGGTAGTTAGGGTTCGTTGATCCAGCAGTTCGACAACCTCTTCAAGGACTCAAGCTCTCTCCCACTTTCCTCTCCGCTACCCTGGGCAGTTTGGGTTTAGTTCCCAGGCTTGTTGCCTCAGGTACACTGGACAGCTCCAGGGGCCATGCCCAGCCGAGACTGGACTTTCAAAGGAAGAGGACAGCAACCCCTCCCACGCATCTCTCTATCAGTGAGAAAATCTGTCCTAGGAGCCTCCCACTCCCACCCCAGGGCTGCTGATTTGCACAAGCCAAGGGTACCATTTTAATAGCCTACCTGAACGCTGTCTGGGAAGCGCCGGGAGGTCTTCTCCTCGTACCCCTTGGCCAGAAGTGCATCACGCGTCCAAGCCTAAACCTGCCATTGGCAAGGGGAGAGGTCCTGCGATTGGCTTAGACCTGTAGTCCTCAAAGGAAGGTAGCTGGAGCAGCAGTATCCGGATCACGTGGAAAACTTGTTAGAAATGCACATAAGAGGATCCACCCCAGACCTACTGAATTAGCAGGTGTGGGGGGAGGGGCAGCAACGTTTTCACGGGGCCTCCAGGTGATTCTGATGGACACTGGGTCAGCCCTAACTGCACAATAAAGTCACCTGGGGAAACGCTTAAAATTATCTGCTCGATAGGAATCAGGGGAATGGCTCCCTCTGGAGGTGGGCTGGGGTATAGACTGGTCCTGGTCCCTGCCTCCCTGCCCCCCTCGCTTTAGGTTTTAGTACTGAGAGCCCCATGTCCTGAAAAAACCCCTCAGTCCTGAACAAATGGGGACAGTTTGTTCACCCTACCTCAAAGGGACCATATGGAACTTTTGGGGGAGGTTTTGGAAATGTTCTGTGCCATTACCTGAGTGGTGGCTATGTGGGTGTATACGTGTGTAAAAAACGCTAAACTATTCATTTAAAGTTAGTGCATTTTACCAAATGTATGCTATACTGTAAAAAAAAATACAGATGTCCAGGTCATATTCCAGATCAATTGAATCAAAATCTCAGCAAAAGATCCCAGGTATGAGAGTTATGGAAAAAAGTCTTCAGGTGCTCCTAATGTCCAAGTCAGGGTTGTGAACTAATGTGTTCAAATCACCAGAGGGTTTGTGAAAAGGAGGATTCTGGCTCAGTAAATCTGGGATGGGCCCTGAGACTCTGCATTTCCAACAAGCTCCCAGGTGATGTTGGACCATGCTCTGGGTAGTGAGAGCCAAGTTGAATCAAAATTTACCTTTTGGGGCGCCCGGCTGGCTCAGTCAGAAGAGTGTGCAACTCTTGATCTCAGGGTCATGAGTTCGAGCCCCACATTGGGTGTAGAGACTACTAAAAATAAGTAAAAACTTCAAAAAGATTACCTTCTTGATTTGGGAACAGAGAAGGGGGGCATTTCCGTTGAACATCTTGGTGCTGGATATGGAGGAGGAAAAAAGTTGGTAGGAGAGATGGATTAGCTGTGGGGTGGGGAATTCTTGTGGTGTTAAAGGAACCAATATTTAGGGTAAAGTTAGGAAGAATAGAAGGGCATACATGGACAACCACACAAACACAAGCTCAGACAGCTGTTTCCACCCCCATCACATGCCAAGAGGTCCATGTTTGCCTGAGCTCTGGACCTAGCCAAGCCAGGGCTGAGAACCCTAGCCTGGGCTCAGCTTGCTTGTCCTAAAGTTACCCAGGAAGCTATCCCTCTGGAGAAGCCAAGTGCGGCAGCCAGAGGTGCCCTGTCCTCTGCCCCACAGGCACTGTGGAAACTGATACAGGGCTGCCAGTTGGTCATCCAGATGGGAAGTTGGCAGGGGGAGCCCAGTCTTGGGTAGAGATTAATGACTCCATTATCTTCCTGGGCAATCATCCTGTCCAGGCCCCAGTCCGGAATATAGATATAAGGTATAAATAAAGTCCCTGTTCTGAGGAGCACATTTTTCATTGTCTCTGGTTGGGAATTGGCCCCTAGAAACCCTTGGCTCAAACCCAGGAGATGACTTTGTTTGGCAGCACGACTTGGTTCATCTGGGGGCAAGTGACAGGGCTCCTGAGCCCTGGGCTGAGGCTTGGGGTCAAAAGATGTATTTTCTTCTTTTTCTTAAACTCAGAAGCATTATATGCTTGCTGCAAACAAAACCAGAAAGCTTCATGTAATGTAACAAGTGATGGTTCTTCCCCCCCCTTCCCACTGCCTGAAAGTAAGTATGGTTCAATTGGTTAATATTCTTTCAAACATGTCTTTGGTTGTTGGTTTTTCTTTTGAGTCAATTTTTTTTTCTCAATTTGCTTGAGGTATAATTGAAGTACACGATATGGCACATATTTAAAGTATATAATTTGATTAGTTTTGACCTATGAAAACACCCATGAGATCTTCACCACAATTAGGATAGTGAACGTATCCAACACCCTTCATATCGATCATCTACCCTTGTGCCTTTCTGCAGACCCCACACCCTCCCTCCCCTACTACTGACCTATTTCTGTCATTAGAAATTAGTTTGCATTTTCTAGAATTTATGTAAATGGAATCATACAGTGCGTAGTCATTTTTGGGGGAGTGGGGTCTGGCTCCTTTTATTCAACAGAGTGATTTTGAGATCCATCCATTTGTTCCTTTTTACTGCTGAGTAATGTGGATGGACCACAATTTGTTCTCCATTTGTCTGTCGATGGACTTTTTAGATTGTTTCCAGTTTGCAGTGGTTACAAATAAAGCTACTCTGAACATTTGTGTACAAGTCTTGGTGTGGACAAATGTTTTTGTTTCTCTTGGGTAAGTGCCTACGAGTGGAATGGCTGGGTGGTATCATATATCACGTGGCAGGTGCATATTTCACTTCTCAGGAAATTACCAAACTGTTTTCTAAAGTGGTTTACCGACTTTTACTTTCCCCCAGCAGTGCCTAAGAGTTCTCCGTGCTCCGCATCGTGGCCAACACCTGTTACCACCAGTCTTTCTCATTTTAGACATTCTCATGGACAGGTAGTGGTAACTCATTGTGATTTTAACTTGCCCTTGACTAACGACTGATGAAATTGAGCATCTTGTTACATGCAATTATTGGCTAATCCCGGATCGTGACTAGTGAAGTGTCTGGGAGCAGGGGGTGGAAAGTGGCTTTAGAGCTGCTAACGTTGACTTCTCTGTGAGACACCCAAGCGGAGATGTCAGCGGGCAGCTGGGGACTGGAGTCTCGACTTCAGAAGAGAGGTCGAGGCTAGAGATGTTAATTCAGAAATCGTCGGCTTGTAAGTGTTTAGAGCCTTGAGAGGGGATGAGATCACTAAATGAAGAGTATAGATAGAGAAGTGGCCCAGGGCTGAGTTTGGGGACATTCTATTCCTTTGAAGCCAGAAGATGAGGAAGATCTGCTCACAGACTAAGAGAAGAAAGTGTCCGATGGCAGGCACCTGACATTGCGGTGGGGGGCCTCCAACGTTGGGCCACCAAGAACCACACCCTCTGATAGTTACGCTTTCGTATAGCCCCGCCCACTTCCATTCCTGGCCGGTTCTACGCAACCAATAGGACACGGCAGAAGTGACGCGCCTCACCTCCGGCGTTTATGTCGTGAGAAGCCCCGCAGCGACCACCTTCTCTTTTGGAACAGTGCGGTGGGATAAGCCAGTTGTCATTGAAGAAGTTTGACCACTCTAGGACTGCCATGATGTGAAGAAGCCACGTGGAAAGGCTCTATGGAGAGAAAAAGATAGCCAGCCAGTCCCTGCCAAAGGAGCCACTTCGGACGTCCAGCCCGATCTAGCCTCGAGAGGTTGTCAGCAGCAGCTGCTTTCTGGCTGCAATTGCATGAAGGACCCCAAGCGAGAACCACCGGCCTGAGCCCAGTTCACCAGCAGGACTATGAGGGATAATAATAAATTGTTACTTTAAGCCTGCAAGTTGTGGGGTGGCTCATTATGCAGCAAGAGATAACCCAGGCGGGAGTGAAGGGAGACTGAGCAGCGCTCCTGCCCCCACCCGGGGTTCAATGCCCTGCCGCCCAGACCCATGGGGAGAGGGGTGCTACCCCCCAGCTGGCCAGCTCACTGCACTCTGATGGGTCCCCTTCTCCCTGCTAAGAGGAGAATAAGCTGCTCTTTGTGCACACAGATGTGGCATCTGCCAAGAGCCCCACAGCCCCCAGGACCCTCACAAAGGGACAGCAAGGGAGATTTCCTGGGAACTGGGTCATCGGTTACTTCGACGCTTCAAACCTGGCAGGACAGAGAGAAGCCAGATAAATGGGGCTGAACACTATAGGAAGCTGCTGGTCCTTGTCATGGGGCAGACTCAGGGACATGCCACGGTGGGGAGTGGCTGCCTGCCCCCACTTGACCCCTTATCAATAGAAACTGCCTCTCTTTCTTTCTTGGTAGTTAAAACATTTGTAAATTAATACTATATATATATAGTATTACATATATATATGTAATTAAAATCCATCACCCCTTTCCACCCCCATTGAGTTGTCTAGAGGCAATCACTTCACTTTTTCTCACATTTATTTGAATAGGTAATATGGGCACGAGGTAAAAATTTCCAAAGGTACAAACCTCGCTCCTCCCCCCAAAGGCAACCTCTCTTACCAAGTGATTACATCTTCCCAGAGATACGTTTGCATATGTCAGCATATAATATAAATATGCTTTAAAAAAAACAGACATGGTGACATGCTACGAACACTGTTATACACCTTGCATTTTCACCTAACAGTGTATGTTGAAGATCTTCCAGTAAGTACATCAATAACTGCTTTCTTATTTTGGGAGACTGCACAACGTCCCACTGATGGAATGGGTCATAATAGACTTAACCAGCCCCTACCGAGGGACAGAGATGTCCCAAAAAGTTGATGTCAACTTTCTGACATTATAATGAAGTGGCAAAGAACCTTGTTCTCATGTTCTCCTTTACATGTGTGCCTCTACCTGCAAGGATTCCCAAGTCAAAGGGGCCATGCTTTTGTAATTTTCGGAGGTATTGACAAACTGTCCTCCAAAGAGATTGTACTGATGTACTTGTCCACCACCTTCATAGTCAAGTGTCCCTTTCTTCTCACCCTCCCCAGTTCTATTTAAATAAAAATCAACCTTTCTGATCATTGCTATCTAAGTGGTAAGGAATGGTGTCTCTGTACTTTGACATTGGCAATATCTTATTAGGAGGGTATCTTCATGTGCTTAGTTGGCATGACAACCACTTCTAACCTTTGTAGCTATTTCTTCTAGTTGTTCTTTCCATAGAGCTAATTAATGTACATACGTGGACATTTGTTGATTTATCAGCTTTGGACATCATCTATTGATTTTTGCCCCAATACATGAGGATTTAGCTCACTTATATTATCCCTGTATATCCTCTGACTTTGTGCCTTTCCTTCCTTTTTATTTATGAAAAATATTCCTGATTCCCCACTTGTGGTAGTGATATCTTTTCTTTCAAAATAGACTTTATGAATGCGGAGCCTGGGTGGCTTAGTCAGTTAAGCCTCATTCTAACAGGTGCATAACGTTATCTGGTTGTTGTTTTTTTTTAAGATTTTTAACAATTTATTTAGAGAGAGAGCATGAATGAGTGGGGGGGCAGATGGAGAGGGAGAGGGACAGAATCTCAAGCAGACTCCCCACTGAGTGAGGAGCCTGATGCAGGGCTTGATCCCACAACCCTGAGATCATGACCTGAGTTGAAATCAAAAGTTGGATGCTTAACTGACTGAGCCATTCAGGCACCCCTCTTTGTTGTTTTAATCTTCCATTTCCTAGTGCAATTTCCAATTTCCTCACATTATGTTGAGCATCTTTTCATATGCTTATTTGCAATCCATTTATCTTCTTCGGAGAGGTGTTTGTTTCAATCTTTTGCCCATTTTTATTCTTTTTTTTCCAGTTTATTTATTTTAGGTAATCTCTACAACCAACTTGGGGCTCCAACACATGACCCTGAGATCAAGTGTTGCATGCTCTACCAACTGAGCCAGCCAGGTGCCCCTTGCCCATTTTTAAATCAAGTTGTTTTTTTATTCCTGATGTTGAGTTTTAAGAATTCTTTGTCAATTTCAGATAACACCTCTTTATCAGATGTGTCTTTTGCAATTTTCTTTTCTTAGTCTATGGCTTGTCTTCTCATTCTCTTGAGTGAGACAGGTTTTGTTTTTGTTTTTGGTTTTTATTTATTTATTTATTTATTTTTTTAAAGATTTTATTTATTCATTTGACAGAGATAGAGACAGCCAGTGAGAGGGAACACAAGCAGGGGGAGTGGGAGAGGAAGAAGCAGGCTCATAGCGGAGGAGCCTGATGTGGGGCTCGATCCCATAACGCTGGGATCACGCCCTGAGCTGAAAGCAGATGCTTAACCACTGTGCCACCCAGGCGCCCCGATTTTGGTTTTTTTTAAAAGACAAACTACTTTAAGTTTTAAAAGCGAGTCTATGCAAAGAAAAATATTCAGGAAATAATGATCAAGATGTTAGGGATATAGCAAAAAATGAAGGTATATCCAAGGGACTCAAGTTTGGACAATACAAATGTTGCACCCAGAGCCTGGTACACATCTTGGCTCCCAGGCTCCTTTCCTGGAAATGATTCTGGCTATTACTACTTTAATAATATTGGCAGCTCTTGTTGGTATTATTGCTATTATAATTGTGGTTAGTGGCTATTCCTGTTATTACTATAACAACATGCAATCCTGTTATCTATCATAGTACACTGCTTTAATGAGTCTCCGTATTTCCTCTGTGTCCCTGGAACCTGGGGGCAGTGGGGCACCCTGCAAAGCTGTTGCGGTCGTTACTACCTGTCTTGGTTCCACTAGCTGTGCAAAGTTTGGATAGGACGAATGGCGGGCGGTGGATATCAGCTCCGTGACAGGTAGGAGGTGGGTCTGGGGAGGGGTCCGGCCGGTAGCCTCCGCCCCAGCACGGGGCGGGCCAGGTAGGGTCAGTCTCCGTCCGGGGTCCAGGCTGAGCCCGGCCATGGCCTTGCGCAGGGCGGTGAGGATCCTGCCCCTGGCGCTCGCCCTGGCGGTGGTGGCTGAGGTGTCCCGGGCCCCGAGGCGGTCGGGCGCGCTATGGCCTGAGCAGGGCTGCGCCGCGTTGGGCTGTTGCTGTCCCGGCCGTGATCCGACCTGCGTCGCCCGCGGGCCCCCGCGCTGCTTTTGCGACCAGGCGTGTGGCGCGGGGCGGGACTGCTGCCCGGACTACGCGCGGGTCTGCCCAGGTGCGCCCCGCGGCAGGAGGAGCAGGGGGAGCGCTGCGCGGGGCGGGGGGGGGGGGGGGGGGGGGGNTCGAACGCGCAGGACACAGCGGAGAACAGTGGGCTGCGGAGGTTCGCGCGGACAAAGATGCGTGGGTCGTGGACAGGGGCGCGCGAGTCTCGGGGCAGAATGGAAAAGGACGCGTGGAGAGTTGAGGTGTGTGTGGGAGGAGGGGACACACGGACTGCGCTCAGGTCTAGGAGGACGGCACGAGGGTGGGGGTCCGTGGAAGCAGGGCGCTCGCCAGGCATGGGTGCGGAGTGCAGCGCACCCAAAGGAAATGGGCGCGTGGGGGCACAGAGGGATGAGAGAGAGAAGGGGGCGCACCCTGTAAGGAGGGCGCCTGGGGCACGAAGGGGTATGAGGGTGGAGGGGGCGCGGGCAGTCGAAAGGGCTGGGGAAGCATCGAGGGGTGCGAGAGGGGAGAGGGTGCTTGGGTTGGGGTAGGGTGGCCAGATTCAGCAAATAAAAATGCAAGATGCCCAGTTAGACTTGAATTTCCGATAAGTAATATTTTTTAGTCTAAATATATCCTAAATATTGCATGAGCCATGCTTTTGTTAAAAATCGATTGCTTGGAGTGCTTGGGTGGCTCAGCCGGTTAAGTGACTGCCTTCCGCTCAGGTCGTGATCCTGGAGTCCCCGGATGGAGCCCCATCTGGGGCTCCCTGCTCAGTGGCCTGGAGTCCCCGGATGGAGCCCCATCTGGGGCTCCCTGCTCAGCGGGGAGTCTGCTTCTCCCTCTCCCTTTGCCCATCTCCCAGCTTGAGTTCTCTCTCTCTCAAATAAATAAATAAAATCTTTAAAATAATTTTTCAAAAAGAATTGATTGCTTTTCTGAAATTCGATTCTAACTGGGTGGCCTGTATTTTACCCGGCAACACTGGTTGGGGCAAGGATAGCACCCCTGCCCCCAAGGGGTGCTCCACTGACTGAGCCAGCCAGGTGCCCAAGGGGCTGCTTTTGAGTTTGTAAGTGGGAGGACTCTACCATTTTTATATTCCAGAAGTTAATTTTTCACATCCACTGGGGACAAAAATCTCAATTGTGGCACCCTGTAAAGTGGCTGTGATCCAACTTTCCTTTGTCAGGGAGAAAAGTGAATGAACTCTTCTACCCTGAGACATCAGTGGGGCTTCCTTTAGGAATTTACATTTACAGGAGAGGACAATTTTTAAAAATTCAAAATTGAAGGGACCTAATATTTATGGATCACCTACGTACCTACTGTGGGCCTATAGGCTGCACTGGGTGTCTCATCGAATCTGACTGCTTTCTCCCAGCATGCTGGGGTTCAGCAGGGGAGAAAAGCATAGCTCAGGGGAGAGGGTTTTGGCCAGCCGGTTTTGGATCTGGATCTGATCCTATGTCTTCTAGCTCCTACTGCTAGCTTCCCACAAGGCTGAATGGCTAACGGTGGACATTCAAGCAACAGCAAGAGGAAAAAGCAATTGGGGGTGTGGTGTAATCCTAAATCACAGCAAATGAGGCTCCCGTACATTAAATTTGCTGAAGGACTGTTTTGGGACAGCTTTGGTCCTCACCTGCTTTCTGTGCAGAGAGCACGCGCAGCCATGGGGTCATTCAGAGTTTGGGTCTAACATCCCTGGCTTCCCTGTGCCCACAGGGGCTCCTCTGCCACAGTCCAGGAGTGGAGGGCCCCAGGAAAAGGACCAGGCAGAGGGATCAGTGCCACTTTCCCACGGTCTGACCCACACCCACAGAGTCACACGATGTTATCAGCTCTCCAGCGTTTTCCTTTGCGTAAAGAACTTGGGCTCATGGGCCCAGGAGCCTCAAAACCTTGCCTCCCTCTTTGTTTTGCTCCTTTTTTTTTAAAGATTTTATGTATTTATTCGATAGAGATAGAGACAGCCAGCAAGAGAGGGAACACAAGCAGGGGGAGTGGGAGAGGAAGAAGCAGGCTCATAGCGGAGGAGCCTGATGTGGGGCTCGATCCCATAGCACCGGGATCACGCCCTGAGCCGAAGGCAGACGCTTAACCGCTGTGCCACCCAGGCGCCCCTGTTTTGCTCCTTTGGGAAGACAGTAAAAAGACAGCAGGCCTAGGATCCGCCCTCTGGGCTGGGCACAGCCAAAGGCCTGTGAATAGACCAGGGAGAGGTTCACTTTCCCACCACCCAGGGGAGCAGTGCAGGAGGGGCCATGGGGACCAGTCAGGAGGCAAGAGATGGGGAGGAGAGAAGAGTGTATGTGTTGTCTGTCTTTTCTTTTTCTTTCCTTTTCTTTCTCCTTCCTTCCTTCCATTTCTTCTTCTTCTTCTTCTTCTTCGATTTTATTCATTTGAGAAAGAGGAGGGAGGAGCAGAGGGAGAGGGACNATTTCTTCTTCTTCTTCTTCTTCTTCTTCTTCTTCGATTTTATTCATTTGAGAAAGAGGAGGGAGGAGCAGAGGGAGAGGGACAAGCAGACTACGTGCTGAGCATGGAGCCCAGTGTGGGGCTGGATCCCACTCCCCCCGAGATCATGACCTGAGCCGAAACCAAGAGTTGGACGCTCAACCGACTGAGCCACCCAGGCCGCCCTGAGTATATGTTTATTCATGAGACATTTAGGAGTTAAAATTTACTGACATCAGTAATTGATTATGGCAGGCAGAGATATTGAGGATGACTAAGACCCCCTAACATTTACTGAGTAAATACCAAGTGCCAGGGAGATACCGTTGTAAGTTTATAACAATCTTACAGAATAGATGGTCCTGTCGTGCCCATTTTTACAGATGAAGAACAGAGGCACAGAGAGGTAGTGCCCTGGTCTGCATTGTACAGCTATTAAGCAGCAGATCTTGGATTGGGACCCCAGCAGTCTGGCTCCAGACCATAGTATTATATGGTTGCTTAAGGGTGGAACAGACTTCGGCGTGTTGGCAGAAGGAAGCTTGGCCATACAGGTGAAAGAGGAGCCCTTGACATTTCCTACATCCAGTTCATGGCAACAGGTGGCCATCTCCTGTGTGCCCAGCCCAGCTAGAAGCAGTCAGGGCTAGAAAGATGGAGCTCTGGTTTTCCTCCTGCTTACAGTCTACTTTTGGGAGACAGGGTAACTATGAAGGAAATAAAGAATTTCAGTCAGAGCAAGATGAGCCTTCGCAATGATTGGTGAGGACGGGGTGAAGTCAGGGAGAGGGTGGGGCTGAAGCTATTAGTAAGGCCTTGAAGGATAAAAACCAGCTTCACATTTTCCAAGTTCTTTACTAAATTTGCTCATGTATTTTATACTCTTTAATTCTCACTTCTACCCTGTAAGGATCAATGTCCTCATTGATGCACTTGTGTCTTCATTGTACTAATCAATGCTCTTAGAGTTGTGGCATGATTCATATTGATGTAAATGAACAAGGGTGTTTAATGGCTCAGGTAACTGAAAAACAATCTATGAATTTTGGCTTCAGGCATAGCTGGGTCCAAGGACTCCAACGATGTCATCAGGATTCTATCTCTTTCCACTTTTCAGCTCTGCTTGTGTTAGCTTCATTTTCAGGCATACTGTCACCAAGTGGTGGCAAAGATAGTACCCAGTAGCTCCAAACTGGTATACCTAGTGAAATGAGAGCATCCTTTTCCCAGTTGTTCCAGCCAAAATCCGAGGGATGATTCTGTTAGGCTTCATTGGGTCATATGCTTATCCCTGATCCAATCAATCGCTGAGGGAGAAGGAATATGCAGTTGGCCTGTATGGGTCACATACTCCACCCTAGGAACAAGAGAGTGAGGTCAGCCCTATTCAGACCACGTGGACGGAGAGTGGGGAGGGTTGGTTCCTCAAAATAAAACTTGAGATGGTTTTACCAGAAGTTGAGGGTAGGGAGGCAGGGAGGGCAGAAATGACAGCTGGCCAAAACTGAGCTGTGGGAGACTGTGCATTTCAGGGAGCTCAGAGTGAAAGTGTGCTGAGTTGTTAAATGGGAGAAGGAGGGAGGGAGTGACTGCGGATGTGTTGTGGGAACACTTAACGACTTTTAGCCACTATGCTTGGGGATCTCTCTGATTCACTATCGGAAAAGACCTTTTGTGAACCACCTCAGTGGGAGACAGGAAACACCAAAGGCTTTCAGGCAATAGGCTAGAGTTAGAACTGCATTCCAGAAAAGTCTTTTTTGTGGGTGGTGAGAAGGATGGACAGTCAGGGGGCTGGGCAATGAGGTTCAGAGAAGAGGTGGGGTTTGGATCTTCTGGAAAGGCATTGCCCCTGGGAGCTTGGGCCTGTCAGAGTAGGGCAGGGGGTCCAAGGGGACTGTGGGAAGTTCAGCGCAGATGGCACGATGTTATCTGGATCTCCAGGGCTGGGTGGGCAACCTTAAACCACCCCCACCCCTCTTTTTAAGCTACACTGATAAGCTAGAATTTCTTCTTTACTCAGAGTGGGATGGCCTTTGTTTTGAGAAACACTGCCATCTTGTGGTGTCTCCTTGCAATGCCAACCTGTGGTCCTACTTCTTTTGTTGTTGCTAAGGCAAGATTTGCAGCGCTCATTCGTTATTCACTGAGTCCCTGTGTGCCAGGAACTGTGCTTGGCACTGGGATTCAGCAGCGAACAAGGGCCGTGCTTCCGTGGAGCTGACATTCTCCTGGAGGAGGCTGATGAGATACGAATAATCACACGAATGTATTAAGGTCATGACCCTAGGCCTAGGTGAAGGGTGATGACATTTCCCTGGGAGTGTCAAGTGTGCATGCTCCTTGGTGACTTCACAGATGCCAGCAACGTGGAAAGAATATTTGAAAGGTGGCGTCTGCTTGGTTTTCTGCAAAATCTCTCACCTGCTTGGCAGGCCCGGCAGAGCAGGGCAGGGGATGATGGTGGGACTTTGGTGCTTCCCCTGGGTCCAGTTGCAACTAGTGTTTGAGATGATCTGCAGTCTTCCTGCCAGGCTCTCCAGTCACCCTGCGAGCACATCCAGCAACACAGGACTCATTTCTTCTAGCAGCTCCTTCTACTATAGCTGATCCCCTCTTGTCTGGACAGCTGCGTTAGTCCCCCTGTTTCTGCACTCACCCCCTCCAGCAGCCAGAGACATCCTGTTCAAACCGGAAATGTGATTATGTCCGTCACTCTTCTGCTCAGAAACTGGCAATGGCTCTTCTTCATGCTTAGAATAAAATCCAAACTCCTTCCATAGGCATCAGAGCCCTGGAAGCTCTCACTGCCCCTCCCTCTCTGACACCACCTCCTACCATGTTCCTTCTGTGAGTTCTGCTTCTGCCACACTGTATTTCTCACTGTCCCTTTGGCATCTAACCTTGACCCTGCCTTAGGGCCTTTGCACTGCCGGTTCCCTCGGCCTGGAACAATTTCCTCCCAGATGACTACCCAGCCCCCTCCCTCACCTCCTCAGATGTCCTTTGTCATGGGGGCCATCTGTGACCCCTCCACCTAAAAGTGTCTAATCACCCTGCCACTGCCCCTCTTACTCTGCTTTGTTGTCAGAGCGTCAGTCACCACAATGAAATAAAATACTGTTTATTGTCTGTTTCCCCGACAGAGTGTCAGCGGTTCGAGAGCAGGGCTTTTTCTGCTTTGCTCCTCTGTGTTGCCAGCACCCAGGCCAGTGCATAGTGCACAGTGGGCCCTAAAGAGTTGTTGAATAAATGCATCAAGATCCCTGTTGTAATGAGCATTTACAGTCTGCTCAGTGCTTTTCATCCGTCATTGCATCAATCCTGTGAGACTGCAGTTTGAATCCAAGTTTGTCCGACGCCAACGCCTTGCCTCAACTCCGATATTCCACCCCCTTAAGCCCCACTTGCCTCCTCTGTGAGATGGATTTGACAATAGTGCAAATACATTTGGAGCCAGGGTCCTGGCAAGTGACAGATGGTACGCCCGGAACAGTTGAATGGAAGAGAATTTGATGAGGGCTCTACTCACAAAGGAGAGGGCCGGGGTGCAGGAGGAAATGGTCTTCTGGAGCCTGGCAAGAGCAGGATCCATGGCTGAGGCTCCCCCAACCCAGGAGCGAGGCTGAGGTGGGGGTGGGGGGGCTGGACGCTCTTCTCTGCTGGTGCGCCCCTCCTCCATTGCCTGAACTCATCTGGCAGCCGCAGGGCCAGGGAGCCGCTGTGACACCCAGGTGTCCTGAGGGCACAGGATAGAGAAGGATCTGGGAGAGCACAACCTTCTAAGATTGTCGTCAGGATCACGTGAGGTCAGTATGTGACTCGCCTGGTCCAGCACCGGTGACGTAATTGATGTCATTATTAGGCAGGTGGTGAAAGTAATCAGTGACTGTGAGGTTGTCATACTTTATTCCCCCTCCCTCCTTCCTTCCTCTGAGCATTTCGACTCTGCTAACCGTTGAGATCTCTGCAAGGACTATGTGGCTTCCTGAGGTGTCAGAAGCAAGGCTGTTTTTGTAACACAATAACCTCATTCCATCAGTTCAAGGATGCACACTTCTTTTTCTTCCCCACATTTCCTGTTGCTGAACTGAACTGTGTTTTCATGAGGACAGACTTCATCTTTCTTGCTCACCACTGTGTTTCCAGCACCCAGGACAGTGCCTGGCTCACAGCAGACCCTTGGTCAATATTTTTGGAGTGAGTGAATGAAGTCTGATAGTAGTAGCTGCCTTGTGTGTGCGTGAATGTGTGTGTGTGTGTGTGTGTGTGTGT
>NC_048230.1:57019489-57044055 GCF_002007445.2 Ailuropoda melanoleuca | reverse complement strand
CCCTCTCTGACACCACCTCCTACCATGTTCCTTCTGTGAGTTCTGCTTCTGCCACACTGTATTTCTCACTGTCCCTTTGGCATCTAACCTTGACCCTGCCTCAGGGCCTTTGCACTGCCGGTTCCCTCGGCCTGGAACAATTTCCTCCCGGATGACTACCCAGCCCCCTCCCTCACCTCCTCAGATGTCCTTTGTCATGGGGGCCATCTGTGACCCCTCCACCTAAAAGTGTCTAATCACCCTGCCACTGCCCCTCTTACTCTGCTTTGTTGTCAGAGCGTCAGTCACCACAATGAAATAAAATACTGTTTATTGTCTGTTTCCCCGACAGAGTGTCAGCCGTTCGAGAGCAGGGCTTTTTCTGCTTTGCTCCTCTGTGTTGCCAGCACCCAGGCCAGTGCATAGTGCACAGTGGGCCCTAAAGAGTTGTTGAATAAATGCATCAAGATCCCTGTTGTAATGAGCATTTACAGTCTGCTCAGTGCTTTTCATCCGTCATTGCATCAATCCTGTGAGACTGCAGTTTGAATCCAAGTTTGTCCGACGCCAACGCCTTGCCTCAACTCCGATATTCCACCCCCTTAAGCCCCACTTGCCTCCTCTGTGAGATGGATTTGACAATAGTGCAAATACATTTGGAGCCAGGGTCCTGGCAAGTGACAGATGGTACGCCTGGAACAGTTGAATGGAAGAGAATTTGATGAGGGCTCTACCCACAAAGGAGAGGGCCGGGGTGCAGGAGGAAATGGTCTTCTGGAGCCTGGCAAGAGCAGGATCCATGGCTGAGGCTCCCCCAACCCAGGAGCGAGGCTGAGGTGGGGGTGGGGGGGCTGGACGCTCTTCTCTGCTGGTGCGCCCCTCCTCCATTGCCTGAACTCATCTGGCAGCCGCAGGGCCAGGGAGCCGCTGTGACACCCAGGTGTCCTGAGGGCACAGGATAGAGAAGGATCTGGGAGAGCACAACCTTCTAAGATTGTCGTCAGGATCACGTGAGGTCAGTATGTGACTCGCCTGGTCCAGCACCGGTGACGTAATTGATGTCATTATTAGGCAGGTGGTGAAAGTAATCAGTGACTGTGAGGTTGTCATACTTTATTCCCCCTCCCTCCTTCCTTCCTCTGAGCATTTCGACTCTGCTAACCGTTGAGATCTCTGCAAGGACTATGTGGCTTCCTGAGGTGTCAGAAGCAAGGCTGTTTTTGTAACACAATAACCTCATTCCATCAGTTCAAGGATGCACACTTCTTTTTCTTCCCCACATTTCCTGTTGCTGAACTGAACTGTGTTTTCATGAGGACAGACTTCATCTTTCTTGCTCACCACTGTGTTTCCAGCACCCAGGACAGTGCCTGGCTCACAGCAGACCCTTGGTCAATATTTTTGGAGTGAGTGAATGAAGTCTGATAGTAGTAGCTGCCTTGTGTGTGCGTGAATGTGTGTGTGTGTGTGTGTGTGTGTGTGTGTGTGTGTCTCCTTGGCTTGCTGGCACATCTGTAGAAATTCTCTTCCTGGTGAAGTCATCAGATCCCATGTTTTGGCTTGATGGCCTTCTCTGTCTGGCTTAGTCCAATCCTGATCTGGAACTATGGACTTGGATGAAGATGTTGAAGGTCCCAGGGGCTCCTTCATCAGAAAATACCTGGCCACTAGGCCCCCAACTGTGGTAGGCACATGAGCATCTCAAGGACACGGACACCCAGCCCCTTCCTTCTTCTATTGCGATGAGCTATTTCAGACATACTCCAATGGAGAGATAATAATATAACAGCCCCTCATGAAAAGCTAAGAAGCAAACCTTGATGGATGCCGCTAGCCCTTCTGCATTCCCCTCCCCCCACCCCAGTAGCCCTCCTTCCTTCTCTCAGAGGAAACTACTCTGCTGAATTTGGTATTTTCGATTCCCATGCATATATATGCATGTGTTTACATACATAACTATATACAATTGATACATACATACACATATATATATAGAGAGGGGGGGGCTCTCATGATTCACAGTAGGCACGTTCCATGAAATCACAGCTAACACTGAATTGATGAATACTGAACCACTGCTGCTAGGGGACATAAGTACACACGTATCTCACATACACTATAATCTTAAACCCTAAAACAACTCTTTGTGGTAGATTCTATTTTGTTTGTTTTACAAAAGAGAAAAACGAGGTTCAGACGGGTGAAGTGGCTGGCCCGGAGCTGCCCCACTACCCGGGGCCAGGGTTTGGGTTTCAGACCCGCTTGAACTTGGCCGTGGAGCTGGAGCTCCCGGTGCCTCACAGCGCCCCCTGCAGCCTCCGTCCAAGAAGGCCGGTCGGGCCTGTTTCACCTCAGCAGGGCCCGAGCAGCGCAGGTGACTTAAAATTTTTGCTGCTCTGCACATGTCTGTGAATGACTGTCTACGCACCTCAAGTATTGATTTTGGGGTTACAAATACATTTTAGCAAAAGGTGACTCGGCAGACGCCGAATCTGTGAATGGTGAGGATTGACCGTCTATGTTCTCCTGTGTATGAGACCTGCATGAATTCTTAAACTGCGTACAGCTCTGTTTTGCAGGCTCTAAAACTATGTGAATACTCTCACACCAGAAATGGCTTCTGCAAGGGGCTCCTTTCCACTCCGTGCTGTTGGTGGTACAGCCATGGCTCATCTCACTGCCGTTGAACAGCTAGAGTTTACTGAGCTCAGTAAACTCTAGCACTGGCTACGTGCCAGGAGCAAATGCTTTACGTTCACAGCTGAATCCTCAAGGCCACCCAATCAGATGAGTACTGTTCTTATTCCTCTTTGACGAAGGAAGAAACCGAGGCACGGAGAAGTGAAATCGGGTGCTGTTAAGAGCTTAGGAAATGCTTATTGGGGGAATGAGTGACGGAAACCCCCCAAATGATCCCCAGCAGGATCATGGGTAAATAAAACCCAGAATTCTAAGTTTACTGAGACGTATAAACAGTTGTCATGGAGAAACTTTCAAGCAAGGCATGGACTCAGGTTTGCAAGAGTTCTAGTGCTCGTGGGGATTTTGGGGGGGTCTGGCTTGTGGGGAAGGCGAAGACCTGGCTGCTAGCTGGCCAAACTCCATGGAAGTGACCCTAGGACACCCCGCCTTCTCTTCCAGTGGTCTCCCGTGTGGTGGCGGAGTGGAGTGGCTGGAGCTGCTGTGTCAAGTCCTGTCAGATCTCCTATCGCATCCGTCGGAGACGTGTCCTGCGGGAGCCAAGGAATGGGGGTGCTCCCTGCCCCTCTCTGGAAGAGCGGGCTGACTGTGTGGATTATCGGAGCCGCCAGGGAGTGGAGTGCCAACAGTCTTTAAGTGAGTTGGAGTGGCTCCCTTGTTCCCTGGCTGAACTTGGGAGCCTTTCACGAGTTCCTGTGTGGGGTCCGAGTTTAGGGTAGGACTTTGTCTTCCTTTACGTTGATTTGCCCTCCTCACCTTAAGGACGAGGTAAGAAACTCTGACTTCCTCTGGGCATCTCCTATCTTTTTTCTATTCATCTTCCAGTGTGAATCAGTCAGGACTGGTTTGCATGCAGATGGTAGGAATTCCATGTTAAATTGACCTGAGGAAAAATGGGTGGCTCATATCAGTAGAATTCTAGGAGCTGCATTTAGGAATGGCTGGATCTGGGGACGCAAGCAATGGTGCCAGGAATATCTCTCCATCTCTCAGCTCTGTTTTCCCCCAGTTGGCCTCATTCTCAGGCAGCCTTTCCCCCTGTAATGCTCTTTGATAGCTCCAGGCTTGCCTCCAACTATCCTCATGCCTGAAAGAAAAGGTCCTTTCCCCTAGTTTCATCCAATGTCCTAGGATGAAGTGTCATTTTTTTTTTCTTTTTTTTTTTTAAAGATTTTATTTATTTATTTGACAGAGATAGAGTCAGCCAGTGAGAGACGGAACACAAGCAANTTCCCCCAGTTGGCCTCATTCTCAGGCAGCCTTTCCCCCTGTAATGCTCTTTGATAGCTCCAGGCTTGCCTCCAACTATCCTCATGCCTGAAAGAAAAGGTCCTTTCCCCTAGTTTCATCCAATGTCCTAGGATGAAGTGTCATTTTCTTGACCTGGGTCGTGTAACCACTGCTAAGCCAATCAGTAAGGCTAGAGCAATGGACTATTCTGATGGGTCAACCCAGGACGTGTGCTCCCTTTGCAGCTGGGGGTGTGGTCAGCCCCACCTGAATGAGGATAGGGAGAGGTGTTTTCCAAAGGATGACTGCAAAGAATGGATGCAAGGTGGGCAGAACTGTAGATGGGGGGCTCCATTGTACAGCCTGACGAAGGGCTTTTATATAGCACTACAAAAAATAGGAAATGCCCATTTTACAGAAGACATTGGCCCAAACTGGCACCTGGGTGGCTCAGTCAGTTAAGGTCTGCCTTCAGCTCAGGTCATGATCCCAGAGTCCTGGGCTTGAGCCCGCATCAGGCTCCCTGCTCAGCGGGGAGTCTGCTTCTCCCCGTTCCCTTTGTGCACGCTCTCTCTCTCTCTGACAAATTAAAATAAAATAAAATAAAATAAAATAAAATAAAATAAAATAAAATAAAATAAAAAAAGAAATTGACCAAGACAGTGAAAGTGGTTTTCCTGAGGGGGTAGGAGAGCAGGCAGGGGGGCTAGATGGGCCCCTTCCAGTCTCTCCCCAGACTACAGCCTGGTGGGAGGGGAGGTCGCTCTACAGCAAATCTTACCATGATGTTACCCTCCTGCTTTCAATTCTCCAGTAGCTACCCAGCGCCCTCAGGGTGAAACCCAAGCTCCTTGTCAGGTTTCTAAGCTCAGTGCTCTAGCTTTTGTCTCCTGGGGCCTCATCTCCTTCCTCCTTCTGCCTAAGTTCTAAAGGATTGTTCTGACTGCTGTCGGGGCAGCTGACTTAAAGGGTCAGAGGGCACCAGGGAGCCCAGGGATGAGGTGGCTGCAGGGGTGCAGGCGAGGGAAGATGGTGGCTAGACGAGGGCGATAGAGGAGGGAATGACGAAAACCCTTCTCCCTTTCCTTTGCCACCCCCATCTGACCTCGCCCGGCTCATTTCCTGTCAGTTTTCCGGGAAGACCTTCCTGTCTGCCCTGACTAGGGGCCAGGCATTTTGCCACATTGCTTGACTCTGGGAGGCCAGCATTCTCATTGTACGGGAGGGGAAACCAAGACTCAGGGAGGCTCAAACTCGCCCAAGAGGCATGGCTCACTGTACATCATCTTATTCAGCTCGGACCATGACTCTATGAGTACGTATGAGGATTATACCCATTTTGCTGATGAGGAGACTGAGGCTCAGAAAGGTGGAGTGACTTGACCAGGATCAGTCAGCTGTAAGAGGAAGAGCTGGAACCTGGGCTTCTCTGGACTCTCCTCACTGTAGGCTGCACCAAAAGAAGCACCATGCATGCCGGAAGAGAGGAGGGAAGGGAAATTGTGTGTTAAGTGCGTTATGGCAAAGACCAAGCCCAGTCTGTATGGCAGCAGCAGGGAGAGGGGCCTGGGATGCCCTGGTGTGGCCCTCGTCTAGGTCACAAGCATTAATTCAATACCAATCTTTGATTCAGCTCCATCACTCAGGGAATGGGGAGAGGTAGGGATGTCCTTTGGCTTCTTTATTTTCCTGAGGAATCTCTACCGTCTTATGTACCGACTTCTTGTTCTCCTCTTTGTTCTCAGTCTGCTCCAGGAAGGAAGAGACTTGGAAGTTGGCCCAACAAAATACTTTTTTAAATTCATTTAAACATTCATCCCTCTGTACCTCCTTTCTTCCATCCTTCCATCCTCCTATCCATTCATTCATCCATACATCCGTCCACCTTTTGGTCCATCTATTTCTTTTATCTATCTGTTCATCTATCCATCCACCTGTCATCTCTCCATCCACCCTTCTTTCCATTTATCAGCTCTTCTGTCTCTGCTTTTCTCCATCCTCCCATCTCCCTGTCTCCTCTCCTATCCATCGTTTCTTTCTTTCTTTCTTTCTTTCTTTCTTTCTTTCTTTCTTTCTTTCTTTCTTTTTCTTTCTTCTTTCTTTCTTCTTTCTTTCTTTCTTTCTTTCTTTCTTTCTTTCTTTCTTTCTTTCTTCTTTCCTTCTCTTTTTCCTTCTTCCATCCATCCACTCAGCTATGAACTTTTATCTACTCTTTTTTACTCATTTATTCATTCATCAAAATCATTCATTTGAAGGGCGTCTGGATGGCTCATGTGGTTGAATGCTCGACTTTTTATTTCAGTTCAGGTCATGATCTCTGGTTGCAGGATTGAGCCCTGAGTTGGGTTCTGCACTCAGCGGTGAGTCTGCTTGAGGATTTTCTCCCTCTCCCTCCCCTACCTACATACAAACGCTCTCTTTCTCTCTCTCAAATAAATAGATAAAATCTTTAAAAAAATAAATCATTCACTTGGAAAACTTTTATTGAGACCCACTATGTTACCCACTGTGCTAGGCCCTGGGTGGCAGAGATCGAGCTGACCCTGCCTCCAGCACCGCAAAAAGGGTCCTAGTGGGGACATCCTACCCAGGTGCAAGATCCCAGTCTCCTTTGGGCTACCATATAGAGAGCTCGAACACCAGCAGGACCTAACCCTGTTTCTTGTGGTGTCATAGCCCGGGGGGTGCTGGGCCACCTGACTATTTTCTCCTTGGCCCACAGTCCCTGCTCTGATAACCACAGGCAGCTACGGGAAGGAGCGGAAAAAGCGACATGTCCCGAAGAAGCAGGAGACAGTAGGGTAAGTTAATGCAAATGAACCCAAAGTCAAGCTAAAATCTGTGAACATTTTTCCTTGGATTAAACTGCTGTCATGTGTCTCTCTCTTACTTTGATGGCATCAGTATGTTCCCATTTCTTGTCCAGTTACATTCATAAGCTCATTAACATGGATTTTGAAGTCCTTAATAATTGGTCTCCATTCAACTTCATTCATTCATTCATTCATTCACTCATTCCTTCACTAATGTTTATTGGATGTCCATTATATGATAGGTACTGGGCTAGGCCTTGGGGCTACAGCAAAGAACAAAAAAGGACAGAAATACTTGTAGGGTATTCATAGGGTGAGGGCCAGTATTCTCCAAATAAACCACCAAAAGGTGAAGAGAAAGTGTGTTGGGAAGACAAACGTTCCAATTTCCACAGACTTCTGGTAAGGGACAGATTCCCAAGGGGTTCTAGGGCAGCTCAGAGGGGAAGGGGCTGGGGGCGGCTCTGGCTTGTCCTGGAAAACCGTCTACTCCTCAGGCCTTCCAGAGGCTGCGGCCACCAGGGGGCAGCAGCCCCACACCGAGTCTCCCCAGAGTCCTTGACCGGCTGTGGCTCTTCCAGGCAGGATGGGGGTGGGGGTGGTGGCGACTGCTAATTGTAGAAAAAGTTGGGTAGAGGTAAAATTGTAATTGGCTCTTATTTCAGATACTCCAGAATGGGGAACTGCCCTTTTAAATACTTCTCACGACACATCTTTTCTAGAAAATCGGATCTGTTATAAAATGCCGTGGCGCTTCCAGAGTGTCACTTTGGGCTTTTTTGGGTTTAGGTGGTTCCATTTTAGGCACCCTCCCTTAGTAGATGTGTGACTCTAGGCAAGTTCTCTCTCTGATGCTTAGTTTCCTAATCTGTAAAGTGGGGCAACACCAACTTCTCCGGGTTTCTGTATTAAATGGTTCATTCAGTGACTTTTTATGGGGCGGGATACTATTCTAGAAGCTGGACACAACCGTGACCAGAACAAACAGGAGTTCCTGCCCTTCTGGGGCTGGCATGAGAGCAGGACACAGACTGAGAAATAAACGGCACAATCTTTTGGATGGGATGTTTAGAAGAGGCTTGATGCATGGAAGTCCTCCATGATGTAAGTTTTAAAGAGGAGAGCCAAGCCTCTTGTCATATGTGACCTGCCCAAAAGCTTTCTATTCTCAGGCAGAAATCGTACCACGCCGGGCCTACAGAAGGCTAGGTACCCAGTAGGTGCTCCATAAATGCTCACAGGTGCTTGGGGTTGTGTCTCCCTGTGTGGCTGCAGGTACTGTGTTCAGTTCCAGCTGGGGCCCGTTCCAGGGAGCTGCCGGCAGGTGAGGGCACCCCACGCTCAGTGGACAAGTTATCTGACCCAGGGCCACACGGTTTGTGTGAGCTGTGAGTGGCCTGCCCAGGACGCCAGGAGCCGGCGCTGCTACGGGGATGGCGGCGGGGCCAAAGGGTAAGCAGTAGAACTTGGGCCTGGGGAAGTGTGATGGTAGAGCCTGGGGCTTGTCTGGGGCCTGAGAGACAAAGGTGCTGTAGGAGTGAGATGGTGATTCCTGACTGGGGTGGGGCCCACAGGGGTCCTGGTCCCAGTGTCCCAGAAGACCAGCTCCTGCCTCTTCCTGCTGTGTGACCATGCGCAATCTCATAACCTCTCTGAACCCCAATTTCTTCATCTGAAAATGTAGCTAAGAAGAGGGCCTCCCCATGGGGCAAGAGCAAAGGTTAAGTGAAATTTGCAAATTGAAGAGATAGCATAGTTGTGGGCACCCAGAAAGCACGCACAGAAAAGGGAGCTGGTATTATTACTGAATCCTCCCAAGTCCCTTAAAAGCCAGCTTTGGCTACCCTCACTTTATAGATGGGGAAACCAAGGCTCAGAGAGGCATTGTGACTTAGTCAAGATCACACAGCAGATTTGACCCAGGTTTGGCTTATATCAGCTTCTTAGACTGCTTCCATCAAGGGCAGGGGTCTCAGAAAATACTTAATATACTAATTATCATGGTAGCTAACATTTATTGAGTGCTTACTACGTGCTGAGCATTATTCTAAGCTCCTTTTTTAAAAAGTCATTCATTTAATAAATATTTGTTGAGCACTTACTAGTGACCACGTGCCAGGCAATGTTTTGGGCACTGGGGGGGACGCAACGGACAGAGCAGACGTGGTCTCATCTCTTATGGAAACAACATTCCACTGTGTGGAGACAGACATGAGGCAAGTAAATCTGTAATTTGTCAGATGCAAGATAAGTGTTAGGGAAAGAAAGCAAAATCGGGGGGGGCGGATTTTGTTATTTTTCAAGGGAAGTGACCCTAAGGAGGTGACATTGGAACAGGAATCTGAAGGAAATGACGGAGGTAGCCATGTGGATAACCAGGGGAAGGGCATTCCAGGCAGAAAGAACAGCAGGTGCAAAGGCCCTGAGGTGGAAGTGTGCCACCATGGTGACCGGAGTGGAGTGAACAAGGGGGCGTGTGGAAGGAAGTGGAGTGGCATCATTAACACACACGATGCCACTGAAACATTCCCGGAACTCAAAGTGGATACTTTGAGGATCGTCTCTGTCCAGGTGGGGAGATGGAGATGCAAAGAGGTGCCCAGGTCACACACCCAGCAAGTGGCAGAGACAGGATTTGAACCTGAAGTGATCAGACCCCGAGCCAAGCTCTAGAGACGAGACTGTTTCCCACAGACAGTGCTTTCCCAGGGCAGGGTGTATTATACGAGAGCTCTCTTCTGGGGTCTGTCCAGGGAGTTATTCTCACATTTGTAAGGACATTAATTTCCTTCCTTTTTAAAGTGAGCAGCCCTGCTCACTGCAAACCTAGAGGAGGGAACGCCAATGCCAGATGGGGTGCTTGGGACGGCTGTATCTGAACAAGAGGCAGTGGGGGTTCAGACCCCGCCTTTGGCCCTTACTAGCTGTGTGGTTCTGGGGGAGCCCGCCTCCTGACCCTGACAGGCTCCACCACTCAGACTGTTGGAAGGACAGCACCTGGCCCCCGTAGATGCTTAGTATGGAAGCTGCTATTGTCACATTTCGCCTATAACATGGGTATAATGATAAGTACTGTGTAAAAATGAGGGCACACAGTAGGTATGCAATAAATACAGGGCAGTCAATATTATCACACTCCAGGGAGTGTGCCCAGCCCCTCCAGCTTCTCCCCCACTTACCTGTCTCAGACCCTAAATTTTCCCATTACAGATTTATTCTTTGGCTTAGATGCTCACCCGTTAGAGCCTCAGTTTACCCATCCATCTTTGGATAAGCCTTTCCAGCCCTAAAACCCTGAGGAGTCTCCGATTTCTCTTTTGGAGGCAAATAGTCCAGGATGAGGAGCATAGCACTTTGATGAGGCTGAGAGGGGGGTCCTGGGAAACCCTGCCCCCAGCAGGGACGGGCAGAGCCAGGGCCGTGCCAGAGAGAGGTATCTCTCCCCACCCCCAGCCCCCACCCCGACCGCGGCCAGGCTCGCAGAACAGGTGACGGAAGGTCTGATTGGGGCATGAGCTCACCAGGCAGGACTGGGCAGGAGGGGGATCAAAGCAAGGATGGAGACAAGTCGTCAGCCGGATTCTTTCCGTGGGCAGCTGGCGAGGGCGGGCATGCAAAGGGCACGGGCCTGGGGAAGGATTAGGCTGTCAGTTGGGGATTTCAGGAGGGTTTATGTAGCCTGAGAAGTGTCTGTGAGCTTGGGATAAGCAGAAGGAACACCTGCCATAGTTATGCACCTACTGTGTGCTGGGTGCCAACTAGATACTTTACATGTGAGTGCTCATTCAGACCTCACAGCCCTTTTGAGACAAGGGGCATCAATGCCATTTTATGTAATGAGGACAACAAAAGTAATGGTAACTTTAAATTCCATCATTTGTGAAGTGCCTATTATGTGCCAAGCAGTGTGCTTAGACGGGTAGAGCAGTGCCTGGCATGTAATAGGCACTCAGTCAGTGGTTTTGCTATTATCGTTAGTTATTATGTTGCATTTTTTAAAGATTCGAATTATACCGACTGAGAATTGGCTAAAACATCTATGAGCAGGTAACAAACCTTTAGAGAAGAGACACCCCGAGATAGTCACCACCCAGGCAAGGAACGGAACCTGGGCAGCACCCCTGGGTGCCCAGGCCCCTCCTAACTGCACCCCTTCCCTTCCCCATTTTAAAGGAAGCCAGCATCCTGACTTTTATGGTAATCCGTTCTAGAGTTTTCTTTATAGCTTTACTCACCTCAGAGCCGATCTAAATACTAGTTTAATTTTGTTTTTCGAACTTTATGTAAATGAAATTATGCAGAACGTGCCTTTTGGCATCCAGCTTCTTTTGCTGCTCGTGAGCAAAGGAATGCTCCTTGTAGCATTCGGTCGTTCTTTCCTGTTGCCGAAATGGTTTGCTGTACGTCCTGATTGTTTCCATTTTCTCTGCACAAAGCAGCTCATAGAACCCTCCCAATACTTCAGAGAAGTGATGAATATGGAATCTCTGTTTTCCATCGAAGGGATGGAGGCTTGTAGGAGCTGGGCCATGCACATCCTCGATTCCAGAGTCTGTGTTCTTAGTCACATCCGCTGTGCTGCCTTCCAGAAGGAGCAGAAGGGGCTGCAGGGAATAAGCAACGTGCCCAGTTTGCCCAGCAAGGATGTGACAGTGTCACCTCACCAGACATTAAGAGTTGGGTCTGGGGGCGCCTGGGTGGCACAGTGGTTGGGCGTCTGCCTTCGGCTCGNAGGGATGGAGGCTTGTAGGAGCTGGGCCATGCACATCCTCGATTCCAGAGTCTGTGTTCTTAGTCACATCCGCTGTGCTGCCTTCCAGAAGGAGCAGAAGGGGCTGCAGGGAATAAGCAACGTGCCCAGTTTGCCCAGCAAGGATGTGACAGTGTCACCTCACCAGACATTAAAGAGTTGGGTCTGGATTGCCCTTTGTGGCCTCTGGGGTCGTGCTCTGCAGCCCGCTCAGGGCCAACTTCTCTGGCAGGCTGCAGTGCCCACACACGGTTAGGGTCCATGAAAATGATTTAGTTTCTTTCAAAATCAGAAGAAAAAAGGTTAGGAATCATAATAATGATAATGAAGACCTAATTATAAATCCAGCTTGGATTATATTCATCTTTATACAACACAGCCTTAAACTATGAATTTAATACCTTTTTTGCACTGTGGAAGGGCGCACAGAGGTAAACATCCCTGGAGCCCAGGAGAGTCCTAATGCCACTGAGCCAGCCCCCTGTCTTGCAGGAATCAGCTGTTGCAGTGGCAAGCGGCCGGCCACCCCCCATGCCGAGGGACCTGGGAGAGGCTCAGGCAGCTCCGGGACTGTTCCTGCCCTGAGGTCCACAGCCTCGTCTTCGTCTAGCGCCCGTGACCCCCTACCTGTCCAGATCCCCTCTTTCCGAAGCCTCCCTGGCTGTTAGGGAAACCCCCAGGGCTTGGGATCCCATAGGATGAGGGAGTGGGGAGAAGTATGCAAATGTGAGACTGGAGGAAAAAGCCTTGTCCTTATGTTGACAGTGAAAATAGCTTTATGCTTCCCCTCAGTGCCAGCTGAGTCATAGCCTTATTGACATCTCCCGCTTAGTCCAAGGCTTCCCAAAGTTCATCTCCTAAACATGCTCGCGTGGCTTTTACCCTATTCTCCTTACCTGCAGACTCCTCCACCCCCTTCTTTTTTACTCTCCACCTCTACTTTTTTTTTTTTTTTAGATTTTATTTTTAAGCAATCTCTACACCCAACATGGGGCTCGAACTCACAACCCCGAGATCAAGAGCCACATGCTTCTGACTGAGTCAGCCAGGCGTCCCCACCTCTACCTTTGCTTTTTTCACTTAAATAAATTTGCTTTAAAAGGAAACACTTAAATGCATGTGTTTAAAGAGGAAATGTTTTATCACAACTAGAATAAAAATAAATAATAGTAGCTAACTTTTATTAAGTACTTACCACGTGCCAAACACTATCTCGACCCTTCATGCCCATTGACTCATTGGATCCTGACTGAAGTGCAATTATTATCTCCATTTTACATGTGAGGACGTTGAGGCCCAGAGAGGTTAAGCCACTTGTCCAAGGTCACACAGCTGGCGGCAAAGCGGGGGATTTGAACCCAGCAGTAACATCCCCTGTTAAGATTCCCTGCAGGAGTAATACAGCGATGGCATGAGGGCAGGTTTTTTCTTTTTTTCCTTATTCCTTGCTGTGACCCCCGAGTTTAGAACATGCAATAATGCTCACTACATATTTGTTGAATAAATAAATGAATGAATGAAGAGATGAATGATGGGTTGCCATACTTGGAAGGCAATCAGAAAAATAAATATAATGGAAGCCAAACCAGTCTGGGTACATATTTCCTGCCCAAGAAACTGAGCATGAAGCCTGCTCTCGTCTCCTTCAAACAAGAAATTAGCATGTATCTGAGAGATGGTAAGGCAGCACTTGAGTCTAACGGAGACTTGTTCTTTGGCAAATTGGAAGAATTACAAGGGACTTGAAAGAGGACTGATTTTCTCCATTTGGGAGTCGACTGTTATTAATATATTTTTAAGCACCTTCACTGAGATGAGATTCACCTACGATACCAATCCCTCATTTCAAGTGTGCCTTTTCAGTATATTCATAAGAATTGTATAAACATCCAACGGTCTAATTTTAGAACATTTCTTTGTCTCCTCCCTAAAATGAACCTCATACCAGGCTCAGGTACTCCTCACTCATCAGACCCCTCCAGCCCTAAGCAATCACTAATCTACTTTTTGTTTCTACGATTTTGCCTGTTTTGGACATTTCATATGAATAGAATCGTACAAACGGTGTTTTGTGTCTGGTTTCTTTCACCTAGCATCATGTTTATAAGGTTCATCCACTTTGGAGCGCGTATCCGTACTAGAATCAATTATTTAACACCCACCCTGGGTTTGTGTAAAATCATCTCAATGGTGGTCCCACTTTGGGAAGCATCCCTACAATGGAGAGTGAATTTGTGGGAGCTGTGGCTTGCCCCACGCTGCGTACTCCCTGCTCCAAGGGGTGCTGGTCCAGTTTTCCCTGCCTTTGGACCCAGCCGCTGCAAGGATGGGGTTGGGGGAGGGGTGTATCTTTCAGCGGTCCTTGGGGCAGGGCAGGACCTGGCCCACATGTTGCTGCTACTCAGTCCTCCTTCCTAAATCAGGACTCCGGGCACTCCTGGGAATCACTGTCTGTTCCCCCTGTCTGGGAGTGCGAATGAGTCACTGGGCAAGCGTTTGAGCAACCCCTGTGTGTGCCGGTCTGGGGCAGGAGCTGGGGCCAGGGGAGAGAGGTGCAGACAAGCCAGGAGGCGAGGGAGGGTGGGAAGGGCACAGCTGGACTCACCACCAGGCCCGGAGCAGGCTTTCCCTGCCTCTGCCCCTATACTTGTTTTGACTGCAGGAGGCTGTTTTTTGTTTGTTTGTTTTTGTTTTTTGGGTTGCTTGTTTTTTTGCGGAAATCCTTTTGTGTGTTTAGCTGCTGTCTTCCCAGCCCAGCTGTAAGTGCCTGGATTGCCCAAGCTCTAAAGTATATACTTTTTGGAGTTCCTCATAGCTACCATTTTTGCAGCCACCCAAAGAGCAATGCCTGTTTTAATCCCCTCAAAGGCGCTGTAGGTTAAGTGACCTGTCCCCCATTTTTCAGAAGAGGAAACAGGCTCAGGAGAGTCAAGTGACAAGGTCTCATCAGGACAAGGTCTCATGATTAGGAAATGCTGGAGCTGGGATTCAAACTGGACTCAGTGCCTGTGTTCTTGACCGAACAGGATGGCAGAAGCCATGGTGGTGGGCTGCTTCCTTACGGGTACCCAGAAGGCAGAGCCATCTCTTGGGGCTCATAAAATGGGACATTTACCTCCATCGCCCTCTGGAGAGTGTTGCTGGAGCTTGTGCAGGGTTGGGGAATCTGCTAGGGAAGGAGAGGTATATCCATCCAGCCACTACTTAAAAAAGATCAGAAATGTGTTGAGGATGGAGGTGGGGGATCAGGCAGGGTAGTGTTCCTAGAACCTTGCCCCACGCCTAAGGACTTCAAGCCAAGAACCTTTGGGGGATGAGTGACCAAACTCAATCAACTTTAGACAAAAAAGGGAAAATTATTGGCTCATGCAATTAAAATATCCAGAATAGATCTGCCTTCAGGTTTGGCTGGATCTAAGGTTTTAAAGTTTGAAGCTCTCCTATCATTTTCTTTTGGCCATGCTCTCCTCTGTGTTGGCTTTATTCTAGGCAATCCTCTCATGGTGGTGTAGATGGCTGCCGGGAGCTCTAGACTTTCTTCCTCCCAGTTCAGCATCACCAAGAGGACAAGCACTTCTCATTTCCGATGGCTTTATCCTTAGCTAAAGTCCTGGGGTTGCTACTTACTTGCGTGGCTCATCTCACCTGCTCATCCCTGAACCAAACAGGCAGCAGGGAATGGACTGCTCTGGGTCTGTGCCGGGGGAACATCCCTGGAGCTAGGGGAGGGGTAAGTCCTTCTTGAACCATTTAGACCAAGAATGGGGAAGGGTTGGGTAGTTCCCCTGAAGGAAATGCAAGGTGCTGGTATCAGAACAGCAGGAATGGGAGCTGGGCAGGTCTCAAGACAACAGATGCCATCCTCGTGGGAAGTGGAGGGGCTCCTGTCCGGCTATCTGGCTTTGCCACCAACTTGTGTGACCTTTCTCCTTCCTGAGCCCCAATTTCCCCATCTGTATAGTGATTATCTTCACGGATTCGTCCAGCTCTGAACTTCTGAGGCCCATACGCTTCCTTGAGCCAACGGCCCTGCCATCCAGCTGAACAGATGGAAAACTGTGGCTTAGGAATGTGTGGCCTTCACAAACCCTGAGATTGAACTCGGGACAGGACACCCAGCCTCCTGTTCCTGCCCATCCCGGCAGGGTACAGCCTGTGACGGTGGGAGGGAAGGGCTCCAAGGAGTTTTCTTTGCACATCTCCAGTGTTCTCCATCTATAATTGGCTCCGAATGAAATGATCTCATCCCTGAACACTGAGGAAGAAGGGTGGTGGTTGGGGGGGTGCTGGGAACAGCTCACTGGCAGCATCTGACATAATTTGTGACTAACTCGTTTCCCTCCGGAAAGAGAGATGGTCCGCTTGCTTGAAGAAGAAGTAAAAGTTTGAGAAAAATGTCTTGGTAATCCATCGGGAAGCCTCCAGCTTTTGGGGGCTTTTGCGAGGCCCGAGGCGTTTCTCCACTCCGTCTACACCACGTCTCTTCTGACCGTTGCTCAAACTTGACCACCTGTCATGTCAGCCACTGGTCGGGGAGGAGGTGAGCATGGCCAACCCATCAAGCGATTTATCTTGTATGGATTCTTGATGGGGTTTTGCGGCCAGCTGACACTCGTTTACATGCCCATATATTAATTTTGAAAGATGGGCTTCTAATCAGCTCTGAAAAAGCTTGTCACAGCACCATCTGCTTGGCGTTTATCACTACGGCATTACATAAGAGGAAAGACATTTTTAAAGAATGCGGCTGCATTTAGTAATTGGATCGCCGGAGAGGAGCCAAGCCGGGGCGGATGGCACCGTGATTCAGAAATGCCACAGGCCCCTCTCCAGGGCGGGGCGGCCTCCCCAGATTCCGCTGGGTGCCATCAGAGCCCTGAGTGCAACCCAGCTCGGGGGACAGGCCCGAGATGGCTTCTGTTCTTCGTGTCTTTCTGTTTCTCTCCTACTCTTCCCTTCCTCCTGTTTGTTCTCCCTTACCTTCCATCTCCGATCAGTTCCACCACATATTAGCAATAACCAAATGACTTCACTTCCCTGAGCCCCGATTTCCTTATCTGGAAAACGGGGATGATGAGATAGTGTGGCGTGTAGTTTAAATGCATTAATACCTCTGAGTTCACACCTTGGGCCTACCCTCTTTGAGTTATAAACCTCATTTTGAGGGAAGGGTCTTCTGTTCCTTCAATAGGCCAATGGACTCCTGCCTCAGGGCCTTTGCACATGCTGCTCTTTCTTTCTGGAATACTCTTTCCTGTATCTTCGCATGGCTGTCTTCTTATTCTGGCCTAGTTCCGATGTCACCTCCTCAAAGAGGCCTTCCCAACCCCCTTATGTAAAGTATTCCCTGCCCTGTTCCCTCCAGTCATACACATTCATCTCTACTATTCTCTTCTCAGAACTTGTTTGTTGTCTGTCTCCCCGAGGACCTGGTCTGTCTTGGTTGCTGCTGTATCCCCAGCACCAAGACCATTGCCTCACATGGTAGGTGCTCAATAATTATTTGCTGAATGAATGACTAAACTCATTATGGCTTCATGACCATCCTGCAAAGCAGAGGCAGGAGGGGAAGTGACTGCTCAGGGTCACATAACCAGGGAAGGGAGGGAAGGGTGGTAGGGACCTAGGTGCCCTGCTTCCAAGCTTCCTGTGGCCCCTAGGTGGGAACAGGATAGAAATGTGGACCTTTGGGCCCACCCCACCACCTAGAAGGGTTCAAGAGAGGAGTAAGCCCACGGAGCAGCCTCTGAGAGCGGTAAGAGGGAGCCAGCCAGGCAGCCAGGAGGCGAGACTGTTTACAGGAGCCAGGGCCATCTCCATGACAACTGGCCAGCCTACAGCTTCCTGCTTCGGTAGGGAGGAGATTTACTCTTGGCTGGGATGCAGTGAGGACAATGGGGACAGGGACTGGCAGAGGAGTGGGGACCCTAAACACCCAGTCTGGGGGAAGGAGGCCTTGTTTCTGAGGGTCGCCTAAAGGCTGGAAGAGCCTGGTGATACTACATAAGTTTTTGTATGTGTGCATATGTGTGCGTGTACACGTGTGTGTGTGTGTGTGTGTGTGTGTGTGTGTGTGTGTGTAGGGGAGAGTCCGGGGTGTATGCAGCCAAGGTGCCTGGATTTGAAACCTGCACTGTGATATTTTGTGCAAGTGAATCAACCTCTTGGTGTCTCAATTCCCTTCCAGTGTAAAGTGAACGTAGACAGTAGTGCCTTATAGGGTCACTGGGACGATTAAATGAGAGAAGGGGTGCCCGGCTGGGTCAGTCAGAAGAGCACGTGACTCTTGATCTCGGGGTCGTGAGTTTGAGCTCCAGGTTGGGTGTAGAGATGACTTAAATAAAAAATTTTTAAAAATGAGACAATACTCCTAGAATGTACCTGGCATTGTTACTTAGTTCTGGAACTCAACTTACACGTGACTTCAGGTTGCCTTCCTCCTGTGGTGGTGGGGGATTTGGTCTCGGTCATTCTCAGAGACCGCCACTTCCCAGGCTTTTTTTTGTTGTTGTTCATTTAACAAGTATTTATTGAGCATCCACTAGGGGGCCAGGCAATGTTCTCGAGGCTGGGAACACAGCAGGGAACAAAGCAGACAAAAATCTCTGCTTGCATAGAGCTGACATTCTAGCAGGATAGATAGACATCAAGTATGATAAGAAGGAAACATACTATGTTAGACAGTTTTAAGTGTTAAGGAGAAAAATAAAGCCAGTTTGGGGGATATAGACTGCAAAGTAGGGGTTGCAATTTCACACAGTGGTAGGACAGGGAGGGTGTCAGAGCCTCTGAGAAAGTGACCTTTGGGCACAAGCTGAAGGAGGCAAAAGAGGGAGCTACGTATTTAACTGGGGCAAGAACATCTAGGTGTGGGGGAATAGCCAGTGCAAAGGCCCTGGGGCAGGAAAGTGGGCATGTGTGAGACTGGATTGTGTCGTATCTTTTGGCGGGTCTGCATGTGTGGTGTTATGTGGCACCCATGTGGTATATGGGTGGTTATGGATGGAGATGTTTGTACATGTTTGTTCATACATAGGCCTGCTGAATTCAGGGGATGCCATCCATGCAGATTACAACAGAATGGGACATCCTGCAGGTGTGCTGGGCAGTGGCCCTGTGCATATTCATAAGTAAATATTATAAAAACATGTCTGTGAAAGTGTCTATATGTGCATGAGTCTGGACATTTGGATATAAGTGATATGTAAATGTGTGCATATGGATATATCTTTATCTAAAATGTGAATATTTTGTTTCTCATGGGTTTTTGGTTTAATGTTGATTTTAAAAAATATGATATATCTTAACTGAGAGGGAGACAAATCATAAGAGACGCTGAACTCTAGGAAACAAACAGGGTTGCTGGAGGGCAGGTGGGTAGGGGGAAGAGATAATTGGGTGATGGGCATTAAGGAGGGCACCTGAGGGGTACCTGGGTGGCTCAGTCTGTTAAGCATCTGCCTTTGGCTCAGGTCATGATCTCGGGGTCCTGGGATCGAGCCCCGCATTGGGCTCCCTGCTCAGTGGGGAGTCTGCTTCTCCCTCTGCCTCTGCTCCTTCCCCCGCTCATTTTTTCTCTCTCAAATAAATAAATAAAATCTAAAAAATNCTAAAAAAAAAAAAAAAAAAAGGAGGGCCCTTGATGTAATGAGCACTGGGTGTTATATGCAACTGATGAATCACTAAATTCTATCTCTGAAACTAATTAAAAAATATGATTTATCTTGATTACTAAGTGTTTTGGTGCCCCCTTCCCCATTTCATGCCATGGTGAGTGCGTCACTCTCCTCACCCTGGTCCTGGCCCTCCTCTGCCCCAGGGATGGCAAATGAATGTGAGGGAGGCCTGGCTGAGGTAAGGGAAGCCTTTCCTTCCAGTTTCTTCCAGCATCTGTGCTCATTATTACATAACCAGAATCCAAACCCAGTTCGAGCACCTCTTGCTCCCTGGAGATAAGATCTGGCGAGTGCTGCCTGCGGGCGAGGGACTTGCGAACGTTATTTCCTTTTGTCCTTACAACCATCCTCGGGTGGAGATATTTGCTCATTTGATGGAATGTATCTTTATTTAGGGCCTACTATGAGCCAGGAGTACCATCAGGCATTCCTGCTGGTCCGGCATCTATTCCTTGTCTTTCCAGTAATGGCATCCCCGGTTTTCCCTTAGGGTATCTGGCCTGTCCCCCTCACGGTCCGGTGGTTCAACTTGGGCTTTCTGCACCCCTCCCCCTAGCTCAGGGGTGGCCAATTGGCATCGTCCATCCATCTGGCTATAGAGATTGATTATGGGATGTGCACAGCACGCACATTGTTCCAGAGTGAATTCTGGCTCTTTTGCTGCCTTTTTGAGAAAAAAGAGCACTCTTTCCACCAAAATGTTTAGCTGTAAGAGCGATACAATGCTGGAGCTCTTAGTGAGGATCCAGTACATGGAGAGAGATAAAAAACTGAGTCCCTATGACATTTTTAGAGCCCCTAGATCCAGCCATACCTGAACCCATTACCCTAAGACTTTCTAGTTCTAAGAGTTTACTTTTTAAAAATTTTTAACTAAGCCAGTTTGAGAAGGTATCTGAAATCCTGTGCTTGGCATCTTTATACATTATCTCCTTTAATTCAGAGATGAACTCTGTGGAAAAGGGACTATGATTATAAAGAAACAGCCTCAAGGAGATAAAGGGCTTGTCCAGGGTCACACAGCAGTTTGGTAGGTGGAGCTTGGACTTGAACCCAGGTCTTTCTGACTCCTGAGACTTTCTTCCATTCCACATTGTCTGAGCTCTGGACAAGAGGGTCTGTGGGAGTACTAGACAAAAGGCCTGGGTCCCAAATTAGCTACCATTTTGCTCTGTGGCCTTGATCAAGCCATTTCTCCAATACGAGCCTGTCTCCCCATCTGTAAAATGGGGAAAATAGTAGTGCCCATCCCATTAGGTTGTTGTGAGGGTTAAATGTGATAACCAGTGTGAGCAAAGTGCTCAGAACAGGGCTTGGTGTGAAGCAGGGAACGTGAGCTATTATTACCGTGCCTTTTTTTTTTTTTTTNTTTTTTTTTTTTTTTTTTTTTTGAGGGAAGGAAGTGGGTCTGGAGGCTTCACCCCTTGCCTGCAGCCAACATACTCCCTGCTTCCCGGCTGGTCACAGACTCCCAGCAGCCCCAGGTGGTGCCTTCACCCATCTCCTGCCAGATGCGCGGACCTGGCTCACTTAGCTGGGAAGTAGGCACTTAAGGAGCCACTTCCCCAGTTTCTCTTTTAATTTTCGTTACATAAATTTCACATTTCCTGGAATAGAGACCTTGAACGGCTGGACTCATTTGGAAATCGAGTCTGCAAAGGACCTCATTTATATTGATGGGGCCTTGAGTCTAGCTTGCAGGGAGGCCAAGACAAGGATGGATGGATGGTAGGGACTCTCAGGGCCCAGGCGCTGCCTTGGATAAGCAAATGCCTGTAGATTTAGGCTGGGACCCCTCCTATTATGTGGGAGGCTCCTGGATACAAGGATTGTGTTGCTGCCTGGCTTAACCACCCCCCAGTGGCTGCCTACTGCTCAAAGTAACCCTGCTTGACAAGGTGCTGTGTAATGGGCCCCAGCTGACCTCTCCCACCTCCTTCCTACCTTACCTCCCTCTCTTCTTGTATATCCCTCTCCAGGCAAGCCTCCTGAGAGTATTCCTGCCTCAGGGCCTTTGCACTTGTTGTGCCCTCTGCCTAAAATGCTGTTCTCCCAGCTCTTTGTGTGGTTGGCTCTTTCCTGTCAATCAGATCTTGTCTCACAATCACCACCTCTGGGAGGCCTTCCCTGATTGTCCATCCCTCTAGAATAACAATCCTCAGTCACCCTGTATCTTACCACGTATGATCTGATGCAGAGAGGGACAAGCCGCAGTAACAAACACACAGGATTGACTATGACAAGGACTTTACAAGATAAAACACATTAATTCGGGGTGCCTGGGTGGCACAGCGGTTAAGCGTCTGCCTTCAGCTCAGGGCGTGATCCCAGCGATCGAGCCCCACATGAGTCTCCTCCGCTATGAGCCTGCTTCTTCCTCTCCCACTCCCCCTGCTTGTGTTCCCTCTCTCGCTGGCTGTCTCTATCTCTGTCGAATAAATAAATAAAATCTTTAAAAAAAAAAACACATTAATTCACACCACAGCACTTGGAACCAGCTGTTGCTAGTGCCGGTTCATGAAGTGCGGAGAGGTGCACTACCTCACCCAGGGTTACACAGCCCGAAGGTAGAGGAGTCAGGATTTGAACCCAGGCCATCTTGCTCCCACAGTTGCTGGGTTAACCAGCTCACTGAAGTCACAGGAAGTTAGAGCTTACTGCCACAGGGGCTGCAACGGTGTAGGCTCAGGATGCTGTGGGAGGCCAGGAAACCCCCCCCCGCCGATCTGGCCTTTGAGGGATCAGCAAAACGCCCTAAAAGATCTAGTGCTTCAGCTGTGTCTAGAATTTATTTATTTTTAAATTTACATTATAGCTTAAGAATTGTTAACATCTCCACACTGTCCACAGTTACATTTTTAAGTAATGCATATTATTCCAGGGACAGACAATGCTATTCATCATTTCTGGGCGGTTGTGTGCTTGCAATTTTGATATTCTCCCAAATGCTGCAAAAGACTGACTCCCCGAACTTTGTGAGGTAATGAAGGGCTTAAGAGCTTGGGCTCTGGACTTGGGTTCAAATCCCAGCTCCTCTCCGTAGCCCCAGGGATTCCACATGTCTGGGGCAAGGGACATCTCCAAAGTCACCGAGGTGGTTAGATCAACGATAACTAGAAGGCCCTGCCCCCCTCCACTGTCTATGCCTTGGTGCCAGGTGAAACCCAGGCTCGCCGGACCCAAGAGGGGCTGAGCTGACCTTCTTAGCATGTCCTTGGAAATTAGGTTGATTTAAGAAAATAAAGCAATGTGATATTTCAACGAGAAACTAGTAGGAGTAGCTGTCTCTGGAAAGGGAAACTGGGTGGTGACCGGATGGGGTAGAGAGAGATTTTCCTTGCCTACACTTTCATACCTTTCCAGTTGACACCATGTGAAATTATGACCTAGTAAATAAGTAACCATTAAACAAAACAAAAAGAAGGGGATGTATTATTTTCGCATATCTTTGTGGAATAAGCTTTATATAGTATATTCATTTTCTTTATTCACCTCAACAACCCGGGAAGTAGTTATTGTGCCCCTGCTCGGAAAACTGAGCCATCAAGGGGGGCAGGGCCTCACCTGGGGTCACGTGGTGAATTAGTTCCAGAACTGAGACTCTAGCCCAGGCTTCCTGACCTTCGGCTCGGGCAGTCTCTGCCCCCCCCCGGGACCTTTTCCTTCCCCAAGTGGAAGCCACGTTGAGGTGTGGATTGGGGGTGTTAGTACTGTAGAGTGGTTATACAGCGATGTGTGTCATGGGATCTGGGTTCAAATCCAGGGTCTGTCACTTGCCTGTTGTGTGACCTTGGGTAAATCCACTAACCCTCTGGGGCTTCCATTCTGCAGTGGCCAGCCTGCAAGATGGTTTCCAGTAATTCTCATGTCCTCGTATTCACTCCTTCGGGCCATCCCCTTCCACAGGGAATAGGGCTGACCTGTGTGGCCTAGAGGGTATTGCAGAAGTGGCAGTGTGCGTGACTTCCAAGTCTGGATAATAAAAACACATTGTGACAGTGGAGTATTATTCAGCCTTAAAAAGGAAGGGAATTCTGACACAGGAGACAACATGGAAGAACTTTGGGGACATGACGGTGAGCGAAATAAGTCAGCCACACAAAAAACCCCAATGCTGTATGATTCTACTTATAGGAGGTGCCTAGAGGAGTCAAACTCATAGAGACAGAAAGTACAATGATGGTTGCCAGGGGTTGGGGGAGGGAGAGTGGGGAGTTATTGTCTAATGGGTTTAGAGTTTCAGTTTTGCAAGATGAAAAAGTTCCGGGGATGGATGGTGGTGAGTATAATTAATGCCACTGAACTGTGCACTTAAAAATGGCCGGGAGGGTGCCTGCCTGGCTCAGCCGGAGGAACATGGGGCTCTTGATCTCAGGGTCATGAGTTCGAGCCCCATGTTGGGTGTAGAGATCACTTAAAAATAAAGTCTTTTAAAAAAAATGGCTGGGGATGGTAAAATTTACATGATGTGTGTTTTGTCAATATAAAACAACTGGGGGGAAACACATCGTAGCTTCTGTTGGATCGTTCACTCTGGGGAAGCCTCAGTGGTATGGGAGGACGCTCAAGGACCCCTATGGACACATAGAGGCCGTGAAGAACTGAGGCTTCCTGCCAGCCTCTCTGCATCAACCTGCCAACCATGTGAGGGCGCCATCTTGGAAGTCAGCCCTCCGGCCCTGTCAAGCCTTCAGATGAAGGTCGTCCTGGACGACATCTTCACCGCAACCTCACCAGAGAGTACGTTCCACAGCCATGCAGCTAAGCCACTCCCAAATTCCTGAGCCAAAGAAACTGTGTGAGGTAATAAATATTTATTGTTGTTTTGAGCCACGAAGTGCTGGGATAATTTGTTACTTAGCAATAGATAACTGGCATATTTCCTCATCTGTAAAATAAGGATGATGATCATTTCACGGGGTTGTTGGCGATGAAAATTTTATGATGATCCCCGTGATGATAATTTCATAGGTTGTATTTCATAGGGTTGTTGGTAAGAATTAATTAGCAAATCACATAGAGGGCTTGGAACAGGACCCGACGTGCAGTAAATGCTCAGTGTTAACTAGTATGATTTCGTGTTCTCTGTGATTTCTGGCACCGTAGGAGCTCGGCTAGATGATAGATCTCCATTAAGGAATGGATGTAGGTCACGGGTTCCAGTGGCAATAAAAATGATAGTAACAGAGCTACCATTATTGAGAGCTTACTGTATGCCAAGCTTTGGGCTAAGCAATTTACATCTTTTCTTCCAAGCCCTCCAGCAGCCCCTTGAAGGGGAGGCTATTAGTTTCCCATCTTACAGACTAGAAAACCAAGGTCCAGAGAGGGAAAGGACTGGCTGTAGGTCACACAGCAAAGCAGGGCTGTAGTCAGAATGTGAACTCAGATGCTTCAGACCCCAAGTGTTCTCTTTGG
>NC_048230.1:57019250-57019389 GCF_002007445.2 Ailuropoda melanoleuca | reverse complement strand
TCCCATGTCATTGCTTCTCGGCTATTTCTGAATTGCAGGAAGAAGTGTATTTTGCATCATGACCTGTAACATACATAACTGAAATGGAAATTGCATGAATCTGTACTCACATTAAGAGCAATGCATTCTATTCTATTCT
>NC_048230.1:57018977-57019200 GCF_002007445.2 Ailuropoda melanoleuca | reverse complement strand
GACAGAGATAGAGACAGCCAGCGAGAGAGGGAACACAAGCAGGGGTAGTGGGAGAGGAAGAAGCAGGCTCACAGCAGAGGAGCATGATGTGGGGCTTGATCCCATAATGCCGGGATCATGCCCTGAGCTGAAGGCAGATGCTTAACTGCTGTGCCACCCAGGCGCCTCTATTCTATTCTATTCTATTCTATTCTATTCTATTCTATTCTATTCTATTCTATTC
>NC_048230.1:56980986-57018834 GCF_002007445.2 Ailuropoda melanoleuca | reverse complement strand
TGTCCACGGGGTTCATCAGACTGCCCGGGGTCTAGGGCATACAAAGTGTGAGAACCCTGGCACGAGTGGGACCCAGCTCACAGTTTATGAAATGCTGCAAACTTCAAGCGAGCAGTGCCCTGGGGTCTTTAACCCACGTGTGCCCCCTGAGCCAGCACTGAAAACACACCAATGGCCAATGTTTGTGTAACACTTACCTGTGCCCGCCTTATACAAGTTGCCTTGTATGGATCATTTGGTTTAATCTTTACACCAGCCTTGTGAAGTGGGTGCTATTTTTTGCCCCGTCTCTCTCTCTCTACCCAATTTCATTTTTCTTTTTCTCACCCGAGTGTCGGATGTTTTAACCTGTTAATTGGCAGCCTTCCTCTCGAGGATGTGTTACTCTTTTCACATTTCTTGTAAGACAGGTCAACTGGCAACAAATTCCTTCCATTCTTGTCTGAGAAAGTCATTGTTTCTCGCACACTCTTGTGGGGTAATTGTGCAGGGTATAGAATTCTAGGCTGGTGGGTTTTTCTTTCATTTGACACTTGCAATCTTTCATTCCACTCTCTTCCTGCTTGCATGGTTTCTGAGAAGTCAGATGTAATTCTTATCTTTGGTCCTTTATAAGCGAGGTGTTTTTTTTCCTCTGGATTCTTTCAGGATTTTTTTCTTATCTTGATTTTCTCTAGTTTGAAAATGACATGCCTGGTGGAGTTATTTTGGGGAAATTTATGCTTCTTGGTGCTTCCTGGATCTGTGGTTTGGTCTGATATTAAGTTTTGGAAATTCTCAGTCATTATCATTTCAAATATTTTTTCATTCCTTTCTCTCTTCTCTTTCTGGCATTCCCTTTATGCAGATGTCACACGGTCCTTGGATCTTCTGTTTCTTTCAGTCTTCGTTCTGTTTGCTTTTAAGTTTTTGAATTTATGCTCTGCTGGAGGGAGGAATTTATGATCTATTGGAAGGAGGTAAACAATAAAATGTAGTGTGTCAGAGATGGTGTTATGGAGAACAATAAAGCAGAAGGGGACAGATTGTAAGAGGTATGTGTGTATGGGCAGGGGAGGTTGCCGTTATAACCAGGATTGTCAGATAAAGGGGATGCTGAGAAGGTGACACTTGAAGGTGGTGAGGGAATGAGCCATGTGGCTAGTCTGGAAAAGATGGCAGAGGGGACAGCCAGGGCAAAGGCCCTGGGGTGGAAGTGTGCTTGGTGTATTGGAAAATTGAATGGTGGCCAATGTGTCTGAAGGGGAGTGAGGAAGGGGAAGAGTAAAAAGACAGGAGATCCAGGAGGATTGAGGGGTCGGGAAGGGGGGCTGGAAAGGGGTAGCATCGTTAGGTGAGTCCACTTCAGGCATGTTTGAGAAACAGCAAGGAGGCCAGTGACGATGGAGCCAAGCACCCACGGGGGAGAGCAGGGGGAAGGGAAATCAAAGAGACAAGTGGGGCCAGGGATGTATGGCCTTGCAGACAGTGCCAAGGACTTTGGATTTTATTCAAAATGTGATGAGAAGTCTTTTGGACCATTTCGACAATGAAGTGACATGATCAGACTGACAGTTTGACAGGATCCCTCTGGCCACTGTGCTGAGACGAGCTTGAACGAGATCAAGGGTGGAAGCAGGGAGCCCGTTGCAGTCATGAGGCAGTAGACGATGCCAGCGTGGCCCCGAGCTGCGGCGGTGCAGGGCCGAGCAGCGCAGATCCCAGATCTATTTTGGAGACAGAGCCCACAGGAACCGCTGACAGGCCATTCATTTCAGCACTGTTTGTTATCACAAAAGTTTGGAAGCAACCTTAATGCTCAGCTGTAGGAGACTAGCAATTACTGTGTACAATAGAACACAACACAGGCTCCCAAGAGAATGAGGAAGCGCTCGGTGCATTAATACAGAAATACGGAATGATTTTCAAGATATATGAAATGACAAAAGCAATCTCCGGAGCCATGTTTATGGTATATTACTATTTGTGTGAGTTAAATAAATAAAAGCAACAAAGCAAAACACACAGACAGACAGATACACACATGGGCCTTGGATATTCTGTTCTGGGGTTTTGGGTTTTTTTTTTTTTTTCCAGTCTTTATTCTCTTTGCTTTCCAGTTTTTGAATTTCTGTTCTCTTGGAGGCAGGAATTTACATTCTGTCGAAGGGAGGTCAACAATAAACAAAGTGCACAAATAGAATACAGTGTTATCGGGGTGGGGGGGGGTTTACGGAAAACAATACCGCGGAGAAGGGGAGTGGATTGCCAAAGTTGTGAGTGTGACTCCCGTAGGCAACATGAGACATTTTGATGAGAGGGAGGTAGTGAGGCCAAGAATGCCCAGGTACAGTTGACATGAGAGCCAAATAACCAGAGTTTGGACTTTGGTCCGTGAACACAGCACGGGGTGCGTTACCACTGCTTGCATATTGGGGTGACAAGCCCGTAACATTTTCAGATCCTCTCTCTTGCAGGTGAAGAAAAGCAGCCAGTGTTGCCCCTCCAGGTCCCCGATTCAGCCTCTCCTGCAGATCTTCACATCCCCATCTCCCTGTGCCCTCCAGAAAATAATACAAACTCCGCCAAGCTCATTTTCTCCATACCTCTTTATTGAACTGTGCATACTTCATTAAAGGACCATTTGCTTAGAAATTCTTAAACGTTTGGACATATTTTACAAGACAGGACAGCAGCTGGAGGTCACAATTTCATCTCATCACATGCATAAAAAGACACAGGTTTTTTTGTTTGGTTTCTGTGTGTGTGTGTGTGTGTGTGTGTGTGCGCGCGCACGTGAGTAAATACAGCACACACACACACACACAATGTTCGTTTTCACTTTTACAGGAAGGACTAGAGACATCAACTGACCAGAGATGAACAGGACCCACAAATGCGACCCCGAGAAAAGAGTGGCTAAGGACATTGGTCATTTATGGCTAATGTGATTGGCTTGGCCCCCATCATGGGTGGGGTGATCAGAATGGCTTTGCTGGCAGAAAAGCCTCAACCTCACACCATGTTTTCTGGGAGAGACAGAGGGTCTTCGAGCTAATGTAATTGGGGCACATGCTACCTTGGGGGGCACTGGGGCTCAGAAAAAAGGAAGACCCATTGGCTCTCAAAGTTGGAGGGCAGGTTGGCCCTCTTTTCCAGCTGGAATTCCATGGCTCAGGGAATGCAATCCAGTTTCCAGATGTCAGCTCCCAGATTCCTGCCCCCAGCAAATCCCTTCTTTGTGAGCTAAACTAGAATATGAGGCTGAAAATGCAGGATAGGAGAGTAGGAAGGAGCCTGGGGCTGCCCTGTGGGGCCCCTTGGAAGTGTTGCTCTGAGAAGACTGTGGCCCTTAGGGCAGACAAGTATCAAGTTTGGACATCATCTTGGCCCCCAGTTGAGTCGAAAACCAAATGGCATTGGTGGGGCTTCCAGGCTTTAATGGGAGGGACTCCCCATTTCTCCTTCCTTCCCAGTTAGCAATATCTCAAGTCAGGCAAGAGTCAATCATTTACACATTCACTCACGCAAAAGAACACAGGTTGGGTGCGCACTATGTGCCACAGGCATACACTGGGGGATAACCCAGAGCTCCTGGCACAAAAAATGATGTTCCCAGCCCTTGGCCTTGGACTGAAGCCGGGATAGGTCTGGAGAGCAAACAGGTCAGCTGCCCCCAGCCCAGCAGTTGCCGATCTTCCTCTTTCCCACCCATTAGACACATGGAGCTTTGATGTCAAACCTGTCTAAGGGAGAGCCCAAAACCCTAGTGAAGACCAGGGCACCACAAGCCAAAGCTATGGGGGAAGTCTGAATCTCTTGGGCATCTTCTCCTGTGCTTCCCTCCTTGTCTTCCAGACCTGGATTAGCTCAGGGAGGCAAGAAGTGTGGGATGATCCATGCAGGACCCTCGAGAGCATCTTAATGAGACAGAATTGGGAGTTTCCTTCATTTTCCAGAACTGTCATGCCATTGTAGCCACTAACTTGAGATATTTCTGCAGGACAGAGCCTCGAAGGGGGAATCTTGGGAACTGGATTTTTGTTTCATTGTGTTTTGGGGGGAAAGTAGCTGCTCAGTCTATCCATGCAATCCTATCGTCCTGCCTCACTTTCTAATAAAACCACCTACAACTGCCTGGACTTGGGGTTGCCCTGAGGATGAAGCCCCACCTCCTCCAAACCCACCACACGCAATTAGGGGGAGGGGGATTTTAAAACCTCTTGTGTCAAGTGTTCTCCTTGGAGAATGCAGTATCCAGACCCACTCGGGCAGAGGCTACGGATGTGGGAGACTGGGTGGCTGAAGCCTTGTTTGGCTGCAAAACTGGGTTACAGCTGCCTCTCTCTTTTGGTCCTTCTGGACTTACTTCATTGGGTGGGGATTTTCAAATGTCTTGAATGGGATTTTTCTGTTTTATTTGCCAGAAGGGGGGAAAAAAGCCCTTTTGGAATGGTGCCATTTGGTATTGCCTGGGCAGTTCGACGGCTGGCTAGTGGATAAAAGATAATTGCATCTCTTGTACAGAAAGCCTCAGGCCTATGAGGGCACAGGGTCTGGGCAGACGAGCTGAAGCACCATGAGATGGCCAGCCAGAGATGCGACTGTTCCGTGGCTGGTCTGGGGAGGGTAGCATAAGCCTCATCCCACCACCCAGTGTGGTCCCTGTTAGGGCACTGGGAATGGGTTAGATGAGTGATCGGCAGGGTCATTAAAATTGCCCGAGATAGGAAGCGGAGTTTGGGAAAGCAGGGTTTCCTGCTGCCACTTCCCTCCCTGGCACCCCTTGTGGAAAACTCCAATCCCTTGAATTTGAATTTCCGCTAACTGTGCTCCCTGCTTTTGCCTCAATGCCTTGAGCCTGTGCCCAGATGTCCAAACCACATACGCACCTCCCTGGGGGAGGAGGGGGCAGATTTCCCTGGTTGTTCAGTCCAGTGGCCATGCAATGTGCGGATCCCTCTGCAACATCGATGTTGTGCATCATCTAGCCTCTTTTTAAGCAGCTCCTTCCCCCAACGTGGCACTGAATTTCATGGTGAGGCAGCCCCACCCATGAGAATCACTTCCTTAATTTGAGCTGAAATTGACCACTTTGTTCCTCCCACTGGAAGCAAGAGAGGTTTTCAGAGACTCACTCACAATGGTCCTGCAGGTATGTGGTTTCTTCTTCAGAAGAACTTCCCCCTTCTCCATCCTTGCCAGCCTTTAGAAGATCTCTTCAGGATCTTTGCAGAGAGGAACGGAGAGTTAGAGTTGGAGGGGAAAAAAGACGAGGGACCGCCGGATTCACAAGAGCCCCTTCCGAATCCATTTCTTTAAGTTGGCATTTGGGGGATGTTCAGGAGAAATTCCAGATTAAGACAAAACTAGGGGCAGTGGATAGAAAACCAAACTTCCCAATCTGTCTCTAGATGAAATCAGCCACAGGATAGAGTTATGTGCTTACCTGGGCATCAAATCTAGCAAACTACTGGGAGACAATTTTGTTTTGTTCTTGTGCAAAAGTTTTAAAAAATCTGGTCTGTTTTATTTGGCTCTGGTTCAAACCAGATTACCAGGAATATTGGGGGATGGGAAAACTCCGCTGAGGGGCATAGTCCAGAATAATACATTCATCCTTGGATTGGTTTCCTCTTAGGGCTTATCCAAGGGGATGGTTCACTGCTCTGGGGGTCTGGATTCAGCTTAGAACTCTGATCTGGGCAGAGGCCAGAATCCTGAACCTGATAGTGAGGCAGGTGGGGTATGAACACCTAAAAATGAATGCAAGTCGGAGATCACCTGGCCTTTCTTCATCTTCCTGCATGAGTTGAAGAGTGGAGAATCACTTTCTGCTGAAGATCCTGCTTCGTGAGATGTCCTCTGCCCACCTGAGGCTGGAAGCTGCCTGGTGAAATTAATCAGGACAGTCCAGAAACTCCCCAGGGTCGAGATAGGTGTAAGCTGGAAAAACACCTTTGCCCTTGCCACGAGTCTCTGATGCCATGAAACCAGGCAGCTGGGAAGGGAAGGGGAGATGAGATGGCAGATTCTTGGGGACACGTCTTCTCAGGGTTTGGCTGCAAGCTTGTCTACTGTGTTTTTTTGGGTGAGGATGTTGCAAAGGGATTAAAATGAGGAACCGGTAAGAAGTTGATGAGATCTGAGGCCCAGCACATTCTCTGAGGTTTGCAAGAACCTGAAGGTGCTCTGGCCTTTGGATCCAATTGATGTTACGGGGAGCGGGTCACTGGACATGGCAACAGGCCAGCCAAGAGGGGCTTGTTCTGGACCTCAGTGGGAAATTTGCTTGCGTGAGATTTGCAGTCCCCAGATCTCCGGGGCTGAGAAAATTCAGTCTCTTCAACATGCCAGCAGGGTGGGGGAGGAGAAGCTGAACGAGCCCACGTGCCATCCTGATTTTGACGGCCATCTGTAGCCCTGCTTCCCCTTAGTCTCACTCCTGCATCCGTGCCCTGGAATCTTAAGAACAATACATAGGAGAAACACAGAGACAGAGGAAAGTAACGGTGTCCACAGACTCTAGGCCAAGTGTTCGGAAATGCCTGCACGAGGAAGTCAGAGCCGAAGTCTTTCCCCACCCCCTGAAAGGTCCAAAAGGAAGAAAGAGAGGCTGAGGGGCAATGGGAGGAAATGAAAAAGACCAGAAAAGATTAGCTAGGATAATGACCAACCATAAAACTCCTACGATGTTATTCTATGTTACAAAAGAAGCGATGAGACCGAATGGCCCTATTACAAATTTGGTAACAACACACATACACCTATATTCTTTTGATCTGAACAGAAAAATAGACTCCCTCTCAGATACGTGGATATCCTACGATGCAGCCCTGCATCAGATACTTCTAGAGCCAGAAACGTGGCAACAGAAAATGCAGAGGTCATTTTTATTTGGGGGGCATAGCCAGGCTGGTTTGGGTCACCAACCCCCCCCCCACCCGCCACCAGCTGAGTGAAAGCATTTGCATGCTGTCATATAAGCAGTGAGAAACCAGCAACGGGTACACTTGACCTCAGGGCTGGAGGCTCTCCCCTGTCCTGTGGGGGGGCTGCAGAGGTGACCCCCTCTTCCTCCTGCCACTGGAAAAGCCCTCTCCCAAAGGATCATGCCCTAGAGGCATTTCACGTCAATCTCATTGGATTCAAAATCACCTGGCTGGAGGCTGAAGCCCAGGCTTATGTTACTTGGGATTAGTTGGCAGAGAAATAAGGAAAGGTCGGTGGGGGGGGGGCATAAAGAGAGAAAGAGAAAGAGAGAGAGACCTGGCTTTAGTGAACCCTTGCCAGTGGTGAAATTTCCATTTCCCCTTGTCCATGGACGAGACACTCCAGCCGGGACTTGGAGCGACACAGAAATGTACAATAGTTACAAACATCACTACATCACGGTTTTACAGAATACTGTTGTTGTTTTCTCCTCGGAAGAGCGGGTCTTATTAGGAGAAAGGGCAGGGGCGAAGCTATGGTCACCAGGACGTGGTGGAGGAGAGCTGGGAATCAGTTCGGCAAAGTCTGTCGTCACCAGCACTGCTCGGGGGCAAGCTGGGAGAGTGGGAAGGGATGGCCTCCTCAGGATTTTGCTGTTTCCCCAGTCTTCTTCCTTCTTGATCCCCAGTGCTTTTAGAGAAAGGGACTTCACCGAGACACATGTTCTGTCCTCTTTTTTTCTTTCCCCATTAAGTGTGCTTAAGATAAAGTTTCCTAAAGAAGGCACTGAGAAATCTACTGCCCCGAAGTCCTGTTGTTTTTCTTTACCCAAAGATAAAAAAAAAGGTGAAAAAGCCGACTCCTCCAGAGCTCGCCCACCTCTCTCCGCGGGTCGCAGACTCCCCCCCCATCACACGGGGACCTGGTCCCTAGCCCTTACTGATAATGGTGGAAGTTGGAAGCCAAGGTCCGCTGGGTTCTGGACGAGTTTCGCCAAATTCACCAAAGGGACCAGGCATTCACCTGCTCCAGCCCCTGGTTTGGTTTCGTTGGGTTGACTTGGGTTTGTTTTGTTTTGTTTTTGTTTTTCCCATTTTCATTGGTTCAGGAATGGGTGGGACATGGATCACCGAGTTAAAATGGTATTCACCTTCAAACCATGCTTTCCTCTCCTCTCTGAGGACCTGTCTGTCAAGGTCAGCTTCTCAGTGGAGACTCTTAGGTAGATTTCCCAGTGCAGGTACACAGGTCCAGGTGGGGGTGGACATGTATTACAGATCGGGGTATGTTCTTTTTTGGCAGGTGGGGCCTGGGAAAACTTCCAATACTCTATTTCGAGCCGGGCACAGGATAAAAGCTATATTCCCACAATACATACACAAGTAAAAGAAAAAACCAAAACAAAATGCAATACTTTCTAAGCATAGTATATGCTGAGTTTCAATTATTCTGTTTCTATAAGAACTCTATAGGACTCTGGCTAGTAAGCCTGAAAAGGTAAGTTCTTAATGATACTTCTGAATTCGTCCTTCAAAAGTGACTCAATAAAATGCTACTTTAAGGTCAGATGAACTACACGGGGAAGGGAGGGCCAGGTCCTGTGTGACCACACAAGGCAGAAAGGGCCTTTGGTTACAAGGAGAGTTGCACCAATTGGTTATTAAAGAAAGAAGGAAAGAAAGAAAGAAGTCATATCGAATCTGTATACCTCTCATCTGCTTCAACCAACAAATGAAATGCCTTGATTTGAAGAAGGGGTGGTAAGTTCCTTCTCGCTATATATGGCTATATTTAAACATGTTCACTTTCCTGATATGTAAAATAGACTCTATTATTATTGTTATTAATTTTTACAGATAGCATCAGCTCTAAAAATATCTGAATTGGAAATCACAACTATTTACTTTTATCAAAAAGCATTTGTTTTCCCTGAATTTTCACGTTTGTGCTGACGGCCGACGGAAATGGTGATAAAAACAAGGAAGAGACACGTGAGCTGACATGGCCTGGGGATGACTGTCCGGCGGCCGCTCCTCAGGAGGCCCCCAGCCCGCACTGTGTGCCCTACAAAGCGCTCAGGCCGCTGCTGCCTCCTCTCTCTGGTGTGCCGCCAGCACAGGATGACCTCACACTTTCCCTGCCCCTTGGCCGTTGCTGCCACGGTGCTCTGAAGGTACCTCGGAGCATCAAGATACTGCGGCATCGTTTTGTTGGGTAACACGGCAAAGCACAGGACTGCACCCTCTTGGAGGGATCCACAGTCCTCGGAGACGCTGAGAAGCAGTATGAACCAGGTACGGCTCAGCAGAGAACAGGTGTGTGTAAGGGCGGTGGAATGACTCCAGGTCATCACACCTGTAACAGGTGGTCCAACCTCATGCCACTGCACGGAGGGCAGGTGGAACGACTCCGTGATATTTGTGAACTGACAGATGGATCGTGCCGTTATACTAACAGGCAGACCAGTAACACCTTGTATGAAGGACAGGCGAACCGTGCCGTGTTTGTTCCATCAGGAAGACGTACGCCTGTCACTGGATTGTGGGTTGGCTAGACCTACACTACTGTACTTGGGACATCATCCATCAACGCTGTATTAAGAGAACGACATCGGTCCATTGTACTAAAGACAGGCAGATCAACGACATGTCATCTTTACGGACAGATAGGCCAACAGCATGGCATCATGCTCACCAGTGGCGCGACCCAATGCTTCTGAACCGAGGAGTGGCCAACAACACCATCCTGTTGGACCCAACTCAGGCAGGCCAACACCAGGTCATCAAACTAGGACAGGAAGACCAACACCAAGAAATACACCAGAACCGCTCACAGTGCACACAAATGCTTATTGCTTTTGCCTGTACTGGCTGCATTGATGGCTGCAGGAAGGAGAGCTGAGTTTCAGTACAGACAGTGACACTGAAAACACACCAACAGCTGGTTGATAAGAAAGAGAACAGAGTAAACACCCAATGCCCACTGTCTACTGTATTCTTCGGAGATGTGCATGCTTCCGGTACACGTGACTTTGTAGGAGGCCCCCCTCAAGGGCTCAAGTACCCTTCCTTGCAAGGGGGCTAACAGGAAGCGTCAGAGGGGCAGGGAAAGAGCCCACAGACTTTGACATGGCAGACAGCAAGGCCAGCACAGTGTCCCCCACCGTGGCCGGACACAGGCACATACCAACAACCCACCTATAGTCCCAAAAAGTGGCCCACGGGAAATAGTGCTTGTTTTAAAGTGCAAGATGTTGACACTGTCCCTGGTAGAACCTATTTTTGAAAAACATAAAGTGCTTTTTATTTTAACTTTTTTTTTAAACTTGAATACCACAGGAAACAAAAAAGAATTTCTATTATAGTAGATGCTTTCCCTGCTGCAGCAGGAAGTAGTCAAAAGTCTGAATTGGGCATTTCAATTGGGGATTTTTTTTTTCCTTTCATGTTTGCAGGTAAAAAAAAAAAATCAGATTTTATTCTGTTCTTCGGTAACATACAGTCTTTTTGAATAAGCTATTTCTTTTGCATATTTGACACTTGCATATCTTTTGAGTCTACACTAGTGACGTACAGAAAGTGTTTTCCTTCTAACGACCCTAAAGCAATGCTCACAGTTCATACTGTTGGCTGAGTGCCTGCCATCTGAACCCTTCCCAGATTGCCAGGGGGCAATTAGAATCAAGTACAAGTGGTGCAACTCACCCTGATGATATCTCAAAATAAAATCTCAGCTACTACGGAACACTGAAGTCAATGAAGACATTTGAGTAAGGGTTTTGCGCTGGGATCGTGGCCGATGGCGTGGAAACTTCCCCATGACACGAGTATCCTCTGTAGCCTTCTAACAGTGGGATCCATCCAGGAGGTGATGGACAGGAGTTCCTAGAGGTGGCCAGGTAACACCCAAAACCAAATTGGTCAACCCAGCCACTTGTTCTGGCATCCTTCTCCAGCTGAAGCCAGGAGGCATGGAGATGCTGCCCCCCGAGGCTGTGATGGAGAGCCATGACAGACAAGTGGGGAGTAGGCGGCCTTGGTTAGGTCCAGCATATGGTAGTGGTGGTGTGAGTTCTGCCCATGTCATCTCTCGAAGAGGGCAGTGGACTTGGTACAAGGAGACGCCATATCCTGTGGCTTGGCCGACTTTATTCTGTCGGACCTGTCATGGCTCTCAAGGCCCTAGGGAGCCTCCCTGGAGTTTCGCTTCTGTCTGGGGGCTTTGCAGAGCCTTTCTGAGTTCGTGCGGAAAAGTGCTGCAGCAGGGAAGCTGAACGGCACGCGTCTTAGGTCTTGCCACAAGTCTCTGTTGCAGGTGGGCTAGCTCAGATGCTCTGATCCCGTGTGCTTCCGTGGGCTCCTCCTCCTGGCAACACGCGGACGTCGGGGGAGATGTGGTTCTCGAGTTTGCACTTTTCCTGGCCACTGGGGCCTTTTCCAGTCAATGCTTCTGTTGAGTAAATACAGTTCTGCCTTAAGAACTTAGGGGAGGTGGGTAAGGGGGAGCTTTCAAAGTGGTTCTTCTCTGATCTTGTCCCGACGCTGAACTTGGGACTGGTGCTTGCATGGACGCTCTTGGGAGGGCTGGAATCTACACTGTAGAGCACCTGCCCCTCATCATCGGTGTCCGCGTCAATGTACTGGTGGACGCCTGCTTCGAAGTTGAATGCTATTGCTGTGTGTTTCTCAGGCGATCGGGGGGGCGTCCTAGCACTTGCTGTGGTGTAGATGGAGGACTCTGGACTCAGTACAGGCCTGTCCAAGAGTGTGGCACACTCCAGTCCAGCGACAGCAGCTGCAGCACCCCCCCGGTTCCTAAGAGGGTCATGGTACATCCCCAGAACGGGGACTAGTGGACTGGGATCCCCCTCCATGAAGTTGACTTTAAGTGCTCGGAGCTTCAAGGGGTTGTTCGTCTTCAGAGAACTCTTGGGGCTCTCAATGAAGAAGGTAGAGCGATGGCTGGCATCGGGGGTGGGGTTGGCCTCCACAAATCTACCACTACTGGCACCCAGAGCTCCCCGCCAGCCCATCTCTGGGGCCATGGTGCCCCCAGTCTTGCTGGGAAGTGATGCCAAAGGGCTGTGGGAGAATCTGGTGGCTTCGGGGAAGTCTGTGGCACAGCTAATGAAGCTATCAATGCTCGACATGCTTCGCATGTCGATAACCCCTTCTGTACGCGTGGGCAGAGGGGCTACAGGGCTGGGGATACTCTCCATTTCAAGTTCTTCCTTTGGTTTGCTCTGTGTTGTTGACTCCTTGGTATTGAGGATGGGCTGAGATTGGGTCTTGGCCATCTTATTGTACATGTCTTCCAACTGCTGGACATTCAGGTGCTGAGGACTAGAAGATGATCTGGCCTTCTCAGGGGATCCCTGCTCCTTGGTTTCAAAGGACTTACTTGAGCTAGTTTCAGACAGTGTCCTCTTTGTCCATTTCCATTTGTTGGGAGACAAGTGATTATCTTGCACTTTCTCCTTCTTACCCATATTTTCTCCATTTTTCTCAACCACGATGTCCATCATCTCGATGCTCCGGGCAAAAGCATCTTTCATGTTCATGGATACAATGCTACCATTCCTCTTGGCTCTCTCCAGAGCCTCTCTCCGTTTGATTGCTTTCTCCTGTCTCTTCTGCTCCTTGTAGAACTCAGAGAAGTTATTGACAATGATGGGGATGGGAAGAGCAATCACCAGGACCCCCGCGATACAGCAGAGCCCCCCGACAATCTTGCCCAGGAGAGTCTTGGGGTAGATGTCTCCATACCCGACGGTCGTCATGGTGATGGTGGCCCACCAGAAAGAGGCCGGGATGCTTTTGAACTTGGTGTCATCCTCATCCTTCTCAGCAAAGAAGACAAGGCTGGAGAAAATCATGATGCCCATGGCGAGGAAGAGGATAAGCAAGCCCAGCTCATTGTAGCTCCTCCGCAGGGTGAAGCCCAAGGACTGGAGGCCTGTGGAGTGGCGTGCGAGCTTAAGGATGCGGAGGATACGCATGATGCGGAAGATCTGCACCACGCGGCGGACGTTCTGGAACTGCAGCACACTCTTGTTGGATTCGGTGAGGAAGATGGTGACGTAGTACGGCAAGATGGCCAACAAGTCAATGGCATTGAGCGGGCCCTTGAAGAACTTCCACTTCTTGGGTGAGGAGAGGAACCGCAGCAGGTACTCCATGGTGAACCACGCAATGCACACGGCCTCCACGTGGGCCAGCTGCGGGTTGTCTGTGGTCTGGCCGAACTCGTCGAGGCTCTGCAGCTCGGGCAGCGTGTTGAGTGACAGGGCAATGGTGGAGAGGACGATGAACATGATGGAAATTATGGCAAGGATCTGCAAGGAGAAGAGAGTGGGATTTAGTTACCAACCACCAATAGGACGATCATCCCAACACCCTGCGTCTGCGGGATACGCCTCAACGTGCAAGAGCATTTTCACATCTCACTAGTCACTTAAGGCCTGGGTGTTTGAGCTAGAAAGATCATTTATTCAAATCCATTTATTGTGCAGATGTACAAGCCAGAGCCCAGGGACTGCAATGGTTTAAAGCGAATTATTCCAGCCTGGGGTGTCGGCTCTGAGGACACAGGAGATCTGAAAGAGGGTGCAGGGGCGGCAGTTTATAGCTTGGGCTCGGGGGTCAGGCTGTTTGGGTTTGCATCCCAGCTCTGCTGCTTCCTTACCTTGAGCCAGTTGTTTAAGCCTCATTTTCTTCATCTGCAAATTGGGATGGTGAGTAGCAGTGTTTACCTCCGAGAGCTGCTGCGAGGGGTAAATGAGTTAACAGGCACAAGGCGTTCAGGACAGCTTCTGGCAGCGCCCAGCCAGCTGTCCTCATGGGGGAGGTCTCTCAGCCCACACCCCCCATCAGCCTAGCCCACCCAGCGTCCAAGTGGTCCGGTTGGTCTTTGCTTCCCGCCCTGTCCCGAAACGGCCTGCTACATCCCTCAGCCAGTGCCCTTGCTGCCCGGGTGAGTATGTCAAGCTTCCGTTTTCTGCAGTGAATCCCCACTCACCACACAGGGTTGTCAAGCCTACATTTTTACTCTGACCCCTCTCTTTGGGCCTCTCCTGCCACAGGTTCCCAAACGTCCCACTTCTCTGGCCACACGTGGCTGTTGGTCCCTCCTGCATGGTTGTGTCTCTTTTTCTCTGTTCAGTGAACTTCAGTCCATCTTTTAAAACCCAGCCCATGGGGCCCCTCCCTGCAGAGCTCATCCCTGCAGGGGCTGGCTGCTCCATCCTTTGGGCCCCCTCATCATTTTGTCATACCTTGGGTACTTTTAGATACATCCCATTACAGAGGCGTGTGTGTGTGTGTCGCTGCCCAGAATCTATGAGCTTTTGGGGAACAGGGATGGGTTCTGGGCCTTATCTCTGCACCGCCAGCACCTAGCCCAGGTCAGGGGCCCTCAAGTCCTTGTTTACTGTTGCTCAAGTTCACAGAGCGACAAGTGGAAGGGACAGGACCAGAATTCAGTCTTAAAATACTTGGCTACTTTTTACTGCTCATGTATTATGTGTGAGGCACTTTGCTAGGCACTGGGGACACCATTAGCGGCAAGAAAGCTCTGGTGTCTTTTTCAGCCAGCTCAGATGATGGGGGGGGGGTGGCATGTGGTTCCCTGACCTCAGCTGCTCCACCAACTTCCCAGGTTTTTTTGTTTTGCTGTACTTGTGTCCAACGTATCCTGTGTCTTTAAATAAAAGCTTTTGAGCTTCAATTCTTGATGTGCACTCATTGAAAAAGTAAGAGTCTGTAATCACTTTTTAAAAGGAAATATCCGATACATATAGAGTAGATCAAATTTATGTATATTTACAACCATAATCAAGTGAACGCCTGTGAGCCCACGATCCAGGTGCAGAAACAGTATGTGATAGTAATGCCGACGTTTCCTGCGGGTCCTTCTCCACCCCGGGGGCAACCACCATTTCTTCTCATCCCTTTTCTTTTCTGGAGCGTTTTTAATACAGAGACCTATGTCCCTAACAAATCACTATCTCGTCTCGCTCAGGACTGACGTCCTATCCTATGTGTTCTTTTGCTGCTTGTGCTATTCTTCCCTCGGCAGCAAAACGACAACGCACACTGCTCGCCTTCTCTGCTCTATTTTAGCCGCATCCTAAGAAACGACATTTGCAAAGACGCTGGTTTTATGTGCTGTGGAAAGATGCGTTAAATCTTCATTGAAATAAACACGTGCTTATTGGAATGGAACGCTCCCGCGGCAGACTTTGGGAACTGCTGCACTGACTTAGGAGCGTGCGCTCTAGACGTAGAATCCGGTTCTGCCATTCACTGGCCGGATGGCCTTGGCATTGAAACGTTCCTTGCCTCAGTTTCCTTACTTGCGAAATGGGGATATTCCAGTCATTCATAACTGGGGACAAACGCCCCAGAAATTTTTGGTTGTCACGACTTGGGGGCGGGACGCTCCTGGCAGCCAGTGGGTGGAGGTCAGGGATGCTGCTAAAAGTCCTGCCCTGCACAGGACAGCCCTGCAACGAAGAATGATCTGGCTCAAAATGTCAATAGCAGCAAGGCTGAGAAACCCTGGAGTATACCGGTAGCCAGCCCCTCATTAATTATGGAGTGGGGGAGGAGGAGATTATCCACGGAGGGTTACCAGCACAGGCTAGACACAGAGTGGGTCTGGTTTTCTGGGGCAGTGAGCTGGGGCCTTGGGCTGAGCCCTGCAGGTTGCTGCTCTAGGTAGGCACTGACCCCCTCCCCACCCCCTGCCCCTGCCAGGAGGAAGCCTACGGGAGAAGGAGCAGTTTCCTGGGGAGCCTGTTCCTTTGAGCCTGTTCCTTTAAGAGCTGGGAGGTCCCATCCCCCGCCCCAGGCTGGCAAGGGAAGCCTGCTCCAGTTTCTAACCCCTAGCCAACCCCAGGTTAGGCCCACATAATTGATGTTCTGCTGACAGATGCATGAATTATGCACCCAGCTCCTTTATGTACATATTATGTGCAGTCCTTAGGGCCTGTTATTCTAAGGCAGGCACCACCTTTGTACCTGAGAATCTGCCCTGCCCTGCCCTCCTCTCAGACCCAGGATGCCTAGAAAAGAAGAAAAGGGGGCAGAGGCCTCCCTGGCTCCTGGGGCAGGACGGTCTGCTGCTCAGGGTCATGTTGGGAGGCTTAGAGCTCCTCAGGCCTCCTTCCCTGCAAGCAGGAACCCCTCTGCACCTGGTCCTGGTCCTGGCCCTACTCCCGAGATCATCTTCTTTCCTAGGCCCACTGCAGCCTTGAGAATCAGGGCCATACTTCCTGGCTGGGGAACTTCCAAATGAGAGTTAAACCCTCTGTGCCTCAGTTTCCTTATCTGTAAGACTTGGGGCCAGGGGCAGTTGCTGGTGAAGGTGTCCAGTCAAGGCTGCGATGAGAGCTCAATGAATTCATGAGGCCCTTGGATCAGCTCTTACTGCTGTTCTTACACTGCAGCCTTCTACTTATTGATGAGCTGGTTTCGGATCTGGGTTTGAGTACTGACACCATTATCCCTGGCTGTGTGGCTTTGGACAAATCGTCTCCCCTCTCTGAGCCTCTATTTCTCCATTTTTTATTTTAAAGATTTTATTTATTTATTCGACAGAGAGAGAGACAGCCAGTGAGAGAGGGAACACAAGCAGGGGGAGTGGGAGAGGGAAGCAGGCTCATAGCAGAGGAGCCTGATGTGGGGCTCGATCCCATAACGCCGGGATCACGCCCTGAGCCGAAGGCAGATTTTTTTTTTTTTTTAAGATTTTATTTATTTATTTATTTGACAGAGATAGAGACAGCCAGCGAGAGAGGGAACACAAGCAGGGGGAGTGGGAGAGGAAGAAGCAGGCTCATTGTGGAGGAGCCTGACGTGGGGCTCGATCCCACAACGCCGGGATCACGCCCTGAGCCGAAGGCAGACGCCTAACCGCTGTGCCACCCAGGCGCCCCCAAAGGCAGATGTTTAACCGCTGTGCCACCCAGGCGCCCCTCTATTTCTCCATTTTTATCTCTAGAAGGCAGATGGAAGTAATTGAGCACTTGCCACGTAACAGCGACTTAATATCCGTGACGTTATTAAATTTTGATCAGGTAATTGATCATCACGCCCACTCCCAGCCCCTGGAGTGGTTGCTGAGGTCTGCGGGCCCCAGTACCTGCTAAGGCAGCAGATATCCTGCAAACTGCCTGAAACCAAAGGAACAGTTTCAACCTGGTCTCTGGGATGGACCCCAGGGGTGGGGGAACCGGCCAGTACCCAGAGTCCTCCCAGCCCTTGTTCAAATCCCTGTCTGGGCCTCTGCATTTCCAGCTTTGCTTTCCTGGGATCTGAGCCCAATCGGGTTTGGGAAGGACTCCAGGAACCCGGGGAGCAAAGGCAAACGCCAGGATGAGGGACTTGGAGGCAGTCCTTAAATTCCCTCCCTGGGAGAGATTCTGGATCCTGGAACCCACCTGTCTGCACCAAATGGGGGCAGAAGCTTTGGTCATCAGGGGAAAGAGAGCAGCAGGTGGGAGTCCCCAGAGTGGGATCCAGGGCTGCTGGAGCCAGGCCCCCCTCCTAATCGGTGGGTCTGGTGGTTGATCACGGGGATGCCCACCTTTGGCTCCAGCAGCTATAAATACAAACTGTTTATCATTTCCTCCACACACTCCCCTGCTCTTCCAGGAATGTGAACAAGGCACAGAATATCTGTGCATAAAAGGGCACAGGCTCCTGTCTGGAAAGATGGGGAGACACGAGCAGAGAAGGGAAGGGACTCATTCATCAGTACATAGTCCACTGGGGTCAAACCCGTCCAGGGACACCAGGAGCTCTAGCAAGCGGAGAGATGTTCAGGGCTTGGAAACTGCCTGTGTGTGTGTGTGTGTATGAAACAAGTGTCATAAATCATTTTTAAATTTTAATTTCAATTCCAGTAGAGTTAACCTACAGTGTTATATTAGTTTCAGCATACGGTGTAGTAATTCAACAGTTCTATACATTACTCGGTGCTCGTTGTGATAAGTGTACTTTGTTTGGAAATTGCTCTTCATGCACAAGCACGTTCGCAGCAGCATTATCCATAAATAAAAAAGGGGAATCAACCCAAATGTCCATCAGCTGATGACTGGAGAAACTGGTATTTCCATAGAAAGGAATATGACTTGTCCATAAAAAGGGATGGAGGACAGACACACGCTACAACACGGATGAACCTTGAAAACATGATGCGAAGAATCCAGACACGAAAGGCCACATCCTGTAGGATTCCATCTACACAAAGTGTCCAGATAAGGCAAACCCTTAGAGATAAAAAGCAGAAGAGCGGCCGCCGGGGTGGGAATATGGATTAGCAGTTGCTAATGGTTACGAGGGCTCTCACTGGGTTATGAAAGTGTTCTAAGGCTGATTGAGGGTGATGGTCGCACAACTTGGCAAATTTACTACAAAGTCCGTGAGCTGCACCCCAGATATGGGTGAATTAGATGATACATAAAATAAGCCTTAATAAAGTTATACAATTTTTGCTTTCCATAAAGAGTATCCCATTGCTTTGAATCCTCACAACCATACTGATAGGTCATAAGAGAGAAGCAAAAATCCAGGCAAGCCATAGCCCTGCTGTGAGCCCTACAATGGCTCCACAAGTTCACGGATCAAGTTCTAATTCTTTGCAGTGAGTTGGCATGTGTTCATCACCAAGTGCTATGCTAGTTGCTGGGGTGTAGCATGGATAAGAAAGACCATTTCTGCGGCCTCAAGGAGCTGGGAGAGAGAGGTGGACAAAATAACCCAAAAACCCATAAAAGAGCAAGATGTTACTGAGAAAACATGTTACTGAGAAAAACAAGCCAGTGGGATCGGTAGGGACGTGGCGGTGGGGGGGGGTGTCCACACGACATTGGGTAGTCAAGGCAGACCTGTTTTAGGAGGTGCCCTGGTTGTTAAGACTTGAGGATGAGGAGTATGTCGTTCAAAGATCTGAGCATTCCTGGCAGAAGGCATAGCATGTGCAAAGGCCCTGATGTGGGAATGAGTTTGGCTTAATCAAGCAACAGAAAGCAGCTCAGTGTAGGTGGGGCTGAGTAAGAGGGAGAGTTGGAAGGGATGAGGTTGGAATGGCAGGAGGAACTGATGAAGAATGATAGAGAGATTTGGAATTTTATATTAAGACTACCTTTCTGCTCTCTCTTCAGACTATTTCCTGAATTTCCCACTGCATAGTCCATACTGAATCCTGGTAAAAACGCTTATAGTTCCCAAGCTGCACTGCCATGGTCACACACATCTCGAGATCCTCACCATGCTGTTCCCTCTGCCTTCAGTGCCTTTCCTCCTCCACTTCTCCTGGCTGATTCCTACTGCCCCATCAGCCCCCAACTCAGGGGCCATTGCTCTAGCGAGCCTGCTCTGACCCCCAGGTCTGGGTCGGGTGTGTCCATTCTCTGGACTCCCACAGCTCCTAAACTTCTCACATCATAGCACTGATCTCGCTGAGCTGGAATTTTCTCCTGTGTGTCCTACAAAGGAATGTCAGCTCGTGAGGATCCAGACTGAGTCTGTCTTGGACTGCTGTGCCCTTAGCTCCTGAAATAGTGCCTGGCACAGAGTAGGGGCTCCCTAAGAGTTGATAAATGAATGAACAAGCAAATGAGTGAAAGGGAGGCTCAGAGAATGAAGTGAGCTTTCCAGGGACACACAAGAAGAGGTAGATCTGGGACTTGATCTCAGGTCTGTGGGTGTCCAGAAGACATTTTCAAGGACGTGGTAGGAGGCAGCTTCCGGACCCGGCAACCCTTTCGCTCCTTTTATGGCCCTTCCGCTTCCCTAGCTTTAAAGGGAGATTACAGTCGGGGAGTTTTAATTAGAAGGGTCACTGGCGCAGATCCGATTAAGGGTATTGGGGGCAGGCTGATGGTCTGCCCCCCTCTCTCCATTGGTGGGGGCCACTGATGGGGGACTGGTGAGAAATTGGAGTCAGGAGCCTGCAGGTGGCGCTCCTAGGCACAAAGGGACAGGAATCCAGGGATAAGTGCGCTTGGACAGCAAAGGATGAGGCAGAGGCCTTGGGATGAGCCAGCAACAGCGGCCTTCACCAACAGAGGGCAACCGAATCACAAACGTGGAAAGGGGGTGCCATGGCATTGCTGGGGCTATCCTAGGCATAATAAATTGGAGCCCTTTGGGCTGAGAAATTGATTTTTACTTATTTGCCCAAGTTTCAAAATTGCAAGATTTCATATAAAAATCCAGATTTTCACATTCCCTTGGAAAATGAGATGATGTCTACACTCAACCTGCATTCCCAAGGGCAACCATTGCCTGGAGCTAAGGAGCAGCTGCCCCTTTGGACAGGCCCCTTTGCTCCTTTCATTATCTGTCAGGTCGACACAGGCGTTGGGTTTGCAATGCAGGACCCACTGATGCAATACTGAAGACAGCAACCACTTACTGCCTTGCTGACTACTGTATATGAAGAACTTTCCAGAAGAGATCTGCGTCTAATTGCACAAGCCAGAAACCCAGGGGTCATCCCTATCTCTATATCCAATTCATCACCAAGTCTTGCCAATTCCGGCTCACAAACATCTTTGGGTCTGTTCCATTTCCTCTCTACCTGCAAGCCAAAACACTGCCCCAAGCCACCACCACCTCCACTGGACCGCTGCAAACAGACTTCTTCCTGGTTTCCCCAAAGAGACTCTGGCCCACTGTGGCAAAGACCATTAGATGTTCCCAATATCTCTTCTTCCCTTCTTCCATTGTAATAGGGTTTTAGCTGGACATGGGGCTACCTGGAATGAAGACTACATTTCCCAGATTCCCTTGCAATTAGATGAGGCCATGTGAACCACGTGACTAGGTCTGGCCAATGAAATGTTAGCAGAAATGATGCTTGCCCTTTGTTTCCTCTTTCTTGCGGGCAGGGAAGCAAATGGGATGGGCAGACCTGAAGTAACTATCTTGAATCTAGACGGAAGTTAATCGCAGCCCTAGACTGGCCCTTTAGTGAAAACGTCTGCCAACTCCTGGTCTACCTTATAACATCTATCTTGTTTAAGCCACTGGATTTTGGGTCTCATTGTTACAATCACTTAGTCTATACCCTGCTGAACTCTCCAGCCTCATCCTGTACCACGCTCCCCTTTGTTCTTTCACTTCAGGTGAATTAGTCTTCCTTTGGTCCCTCACAGTTCTCATGACCCTTCTTGCCACAGGGCTTTGTCCATGCTGTTCTTTCTGACTGGAGTGCTTTTTCCTCCACTCTGGTCAGTTTCTCCTCATCCTTCTTAGCTCAGCTGAGACACCACCTCCTCAGGGAAGCCATCCCTGACCCTGATTTGATCAGATCAAATCTGTAATTGCAGGCTTTCAGAGTACACGTCTTTCTCTTCAGAATGCTGTCCAAGTTGCAATTTTATAATAATGTCCACCTCTGTAGAATGTAAGCAACCTGAGGCCAGAGGTTTGTGTCTGATTTTTCTCAATCTTGAGTCCTCAGAGCACACAGTAGGTGCTCAACTTGTATTTATGGAATGAAGAATCTCATTTCATCCTGAAAACCACCCGCAGGTTGTGCTGTACCCCTTACCCTCATTTTATCATTGGGGAAACTGGGGCTTAGAAAGATAATAACCAAAGTGACAACAAGGGAAGTGGCCGAAGCAGGGTTTGATCCCCTGTCTACTAGGCGCTGAAGCCTTTCTTTAACACCTGAGCACCTTTTTTTAAATCCCAGAATCCTGGGGTCTGGGTTATGGTTTTTAACATATGTCCTCACTTGAACCATCTCCCATGGGCATCTGGGCTGGGCATCCTTCTCCTAACAGTTGAATTAAGTTCCCATGAGCAGGGATTCTGGGAGCAGGTGAGATTACAACCTCCTGCCCATCTGAGGACGATGCCTCTGGTGGTGATGGTAGTGGTGATGGAGACTTGACTCTGGTCCCTGCAGAGGGAGCTGGGGATCGTGAGAAACTTGATCGAAGCAGTGTTCTCCCTGTCTGAGCGATCGCCAATTCCCTGAATTTGCTGAGGGCATGCAGAGCTGAGCAAGGGACTGTTGGTCTCAACAGTGATGAATGGTATCGGTCCACCCTTGCTGCCGGGAGCAGTGTGTTGAATAAAAAAACAAGGAGCACAGGAAATGTGAGGTAAGGACAGTGTCCACAGGTCCTGCTGAGCCACAAATCTGTCCCCTTGCCCCTGCATCTGGCGGGATGGGGGGTGGGGAGGGCAACCTTTGAGAGCCTGGCCAGGGCAGCTGGGGGTGTTAAAGGAAGCTAAATATGTTGGTCCGGATGCTGGTATTGGATACCACACTGGCTAATGGAAGAATGATGGCTCCATGATTGGTCCTGCTCGACAACAGCCAGATTTCCTGGTTAATGTCCAATATACATTTAGCAGGATTCTGAGGGGCTTAACAACAGATCTTTCTCATGTAGCATTTTAGTCTCACTGGAGATTCACGTTGAGGTGAAATGAATGCATGGGTAGTCAAGAGACCTACTTTCCCATTCTGGCTGGGCATCTTTAGGCCATTGTCTTCACATCTCTGGTCTTTCTCATGGAACAGCTACTGAGAATCTGCTGGGTCTCCAGCATAGTTCCTTTCCAAGTGGTGACTCAGGGAACCAGTGGCTCTATCATCTCAATACGTGACTTCCATTCTTGCCAAGGCAGGGGCAGGAATAGCGTGGAGAAGTCACGCTTGCCTGTGCCTGGAAGTGATATGCGTCATTGCCTCCCCTGACAGCAAGGCCTGAGATCGACACCCTGCCTCTCTCATGGGAATACAGCAAATGCTCTGAAACCTATAAAATGCTCACAAAGGCTAAGGAGATGGTCCCCAATGCAGGTGTGTGCCCAGTATGATGCATGGGGGGGGCCGCAGAAAGAAGAGACTGGCATTTGATGGTAAGTCCTAGAGACCTGCCATCCAACACTATACCCAGAGTCAGCAATACTATATGGTACACTAGAGGTGTGAAGAGGGTAGGGGGCACCTGGGTGGCTCAGTCGATTAAGCGTCTGCCTTTGGCTCAGGTCATGATCCTGGGGTCCTGGGATTGAGCCCCACATCGAGCCCCACATTGGGCTCCCTGCTCAGTGGGGAGCCTAGTTCTCCCTCTGCCCCCCCTCACCAAGCTCATGCTTTCTCTTGCACTCTCTCTCTCTCTCTCAAATAAATAAATAAATAAATAAAATCTTTTTTAAAAAATGGGAAGAGGGCAGATATGTTAAGTGGTCTCACCATAATAAAAATAAAAATGACTGCGATAGATGTAATAAAAAATAATGGCGCTGGGGGCAGATTTTTTTTAAAAAGAGAGAAATTACCGGCATTTCTACTTTTAAAGGAAAAGAAAAGAAGAAATCCAATTTTTACCGACATCGAGTCCATGAATCAACCCTGGCATCCTGCTCGCTGCGCACGTCAGACAGCCGTGGGGGGAATGGAAGTGCCCTGAAGGAGGAGGGGGACGCCTCAACTCGGTGGGTTGGCAAAGAAACCCTCACATCTTTGACTGCAGCCCTGCGGTGAACGTATGTCTGGTGCGGAAGAGGTTTCTAGCACTCCTTCCCGTCTGGTTCGCCTCTGTTTCCCCTGTGCAGAGCTGTGTGACTCGCTGGGCACCGGGGTAATCGAGACACGTAGATGGCTTCTGGGCTGAGGGTGAGCGGGTGTGAGTTCCCTCCCTCTCCTCAGTGGATCCTGGGTCACCACCCCTTGGAAGAGGGCTGTGCTGCACTGTTCCTGGGTCCTTGGTGCGAATCACGCAAATGAGGAGTAAGACCTTGATGTGCACAGGCAGCATCTAGTGAATCCTGACGGATTCGGCCAGTTGAGTTAGAGTGTACATTCTAGTCTCTGGTTTTAAGCAAACCAGTCCTCGCAGACAAAGACACATGGCTTACAAAGATCCTTGTAAAGAAACCACAGCTTGGAGGTAGCCTTAGTAATGTCAGCCCAGGTAAGCATCGAGATAACAGCTAAACGGATACTTCTCCTGGTGTGAGCCCAACAGCAGTGATGACATGAGGTTAAAAACAATGATGATCTCGGGGGCGCCTGGGTGGCGCAGTCGGTAAGCGTCTGCCTTCGGCTCAGGGCGTGATCCCGGCGTTCTGGGATCGAGCCCCACATCAGGCTCCTCCGCTATGAGCCTGCTTCTTCCTTTCCCACTCCCCCTGCTTGTGTTCCCTCTCTCACTGGCTGTCTCTTATCTCTTCAAATAAAAAAAATAAAAATAAAATGATGATCTTATCAGATCTGACAAAAAGTTAACTAAAAGGGTCAAAGTCATGAGGAAGACTCTGTAATATGAATTTTCATCCTGTCTTTTACAGTGAATCCTGTCTTCATTCATTTATCAAACACGGGAAGGAACATGACAAATGAGTAGAAAAATGAATGAATAAACTAGGTCCAGTGGGAGGGAGGCCCTAGAATGTATTGATTAGGAACCTAGGCCTGCATTTTATTATTTTTTAGATTTTATTTATTGGGGCACCTGGGTGCCTCAGTCTGTTAAGCATCTGCCTTCAGCTCAGGTCATGGTCTCAGGGTCCTGGGATCAACTTCCATGTCAGAGAGAGAGAGAGAGAGAGAATGAGAGAGAGAGAGAGAAGGAGCATGATCTCAGGACATGTGAGCCAAAATCAAGGGTTGCGTGCTTAACTGACTGAGCCTCCCAGGGGCCCCATAGACCTGCATTTTAACCCCAACTTCCTGATTTTCCAGCTATGAGCCTTTGGAAAATTTACTTAACCTCTCTGAGCCTCAATTTCTTCACCTGTGCAACGGGGATCTCCACAGTTCCTATTCCATTAAGGATTCTATGCGATCATGCATGTGGTGCTCGGCATATGGTCAGGGCCCAGGGAATGTTTGCTGTCCATCTGTTTTCAACTGGAAGGAAGGTGTGAGCTTCATGTAAGACCATTCTATGTGGGGTCTGTTATCATGAAGTTTTATTACTATTCACTGGCGAGGGACTGAAGAAAAGAGCAGAGTCAGTAAGACCTGGGTTTGAATCCTACCCCCGGACAATCAATGTTCCCTGTGTGCCCCCTTACACAGCTGTGTGAGTTTACACAAGGAACTTTGCCTCTCTGAGCTTCAGTTTCCTCATCTGTGAAAAGGGAATAAAAATACCTCCATGGTCAGGTTTTTATCAGGATTAACCTCGTTCATTCGTCCATCTTTCCTTCCATCCATCCGTTCAGTCATGCACCAGGCACCATCTTTGGCTCAGGGGATAGCAGTGAACAAACCAGACAGAAATCCCAGCTTGTGTGGAGCTGACCGTCTTGTAGAGGGAAGGGGTACACAGTGAACCATAATAAGTCAACAGGATAATTTCAGGTGATGGTAATTGCTTTGAAAAAATTAAGCCAGTTGGTAGGAAAGGGGAATGACTAGATGTGTTTATCTAAGGTGGTCAGGCAGGGCTTCTCGGTGGAGGTGACTTTTGAGCTGAGACTGAACGGTAAGGAGGAGCTGGTCACATGACCTTCAGTGGGAAAAGCACTCCAGGCAGAGGGAACAGCAAGTACAAAGGACCTGAGGTGGGAATTTTTGAGCCAGCATGGCTGAAGTAGGGCGACTGAAGGGAAGAGTGAGAGGGGTGAAGCAGGAGAGGGAACAGGGGCGGAAGTTCAAGGGTCTTCAGGCCACACAGGCGAAGTGCGGAACCCACTATGTTCTTATGAATATTCTTAGCAGCAGTCTTCCTCTGACTCCCTTCTTCAGGCCCCGCCAAGGGCCCGCTTTGGAAAATAAGGGCCATCGTTCTTGTGTCTCAGAAGAGCCCCTCAGAGAGTCAGCCAGAAGCCCCCAACCCACTGCTTCCTCTCCGTGATTTTCCAGCCCCGGAAGCCACGCTGCCCGTCAGCTGCAAATTCTCACTTGCCCATGCTGTCCTGGGAGTCGAGCCCAGCCTCTCCCCTGACTGTAAAACCCACTGCGACAGTCCCTGTGTCTGCTGCGATGTCCTGAATGGAGGCCCTTTGCTGTCTATGACAAGTGTCATTAGATACTTTGCTTCAACACTTTCCTTCTCTGGACCCTCAGGAGCCTCTCGTTTTCCTGTTGTAAAAGGGAAGTCAGCAGAGCCCTCAGCAACTCTCACCGGCTGCCCTTCGGGCCTGGAGAGTCCCTTTCCCACCCCCCTCACGCACACACAGTCGGCTTTCTCACTTCTTTCAAGACTGGGCAGAAATGTCACCTGGAGAAGCCTTTTCAACTTCTCCCAGACAGAAGCACAAGCCCTTCTCTAAGGTAGGAACTAGGTCTGGTCAGTCCCCTTCTTGAAGCCCTCCACTGGCTTCCTATGGCACTCAAAACGAGGTCCAAACTCTTACAAGGCTTACAAGGCCTTGCCTGATCTGGCCCCCATGTTGGCCTCTTAGATCTCCTCTCCTCTGCTCTTTCCCACTCTCCTCCACCTACACTGGCCATCTATCTGCTCCTAACACGCCAAGAGCATTCCTGCCTCAGGACTTTTGCACTTGCTGTTTTCTCTGCCTGTGATGCTCTCCCTCCAGATTTCTCTATGGCTGGCTCCTTCACATCCCTCATATTCCCTCCTTAGGGAGACTGTCCCTGACCACTTGATTCAAAAGAAATACCTCCCGGGATGCCTGGTTGGCTCAGTCAGTGGAGCATCTGACACTTGATCTCAGGGTTGTAAGTTCAAGCCCCATGTTGGGTGTAAAGATTACTCAAAAATAAATAAATCTTATGAAAACCCCACAAAACTCCTCCCCAGTTCCCCATCCATCCCCCACGGTTGTACCTCCTTGGGGACCTGCCACAATCTGCAGTCATCTTGTTTATTTACTTAGTCACTCTTTCATTTTCTGTTTTCCCACCTACCCAGATCAACACCGTGAGGGCAGGGACTGCATCTGCCTTGCAAAGCCAAGTCATTCCCCAGAACAGAGCATGGTATGGTGTTGGCGCTCCACAAATTCTGGTACATTAAATGCAAAGTGAACGGGTAGATGGATGGATGGCTAATTGGTTGGTTGGATGGATGGGTTTAGAAGCCATGGCCCCAGGGGCGCCTGGGTGGCTCAGTCATTAAGCGTCTGCCTTCGGCTCAGGTCATGATCCCAGGGTCCTGGGATCGAGCCCCACATCGGGCTCCCTGCTCAGCAGGAAGCCTGCTTCTCCCTCTCCCACTCCCCCTGCTGGTGTTCCCTCTTTTGCTGTGTCTCTCTCTGTCCAATAAATAAATAAAATCTTAAAAAAAAAAAAAAAAAAAGAAGCCATGGCCCCAGTTGGACCACCCGAAATGCAATGTTCATTCAGTCCTCACCATGTGTCTGGCTCGAATGAGCAGCTGAACATCTAATAACAATGACATAATAATAATAATAATAACAGCCAAAACATATTGATCATTCACCATGCCAGGCACTGTCAGCTGCTCTGCCTGCCTGGTCTCACTTACTCCTTACATCAACCCGAAGAGGTAGATGCTCTCATAATGCCCGTTGCAGTTGGGAAAACCAGGGCTCAGAGACGAGAGGCTTCATGGAGGAGGAGTCATTTGGGCTGGGCCTTGAAGGATGGACTCGAGCAGGAGGAGGTATTTAGGGAGAGGTAAGCACAGGGGCAAAGGCTTGGCATGGGGAATGACAGCCAGCCCCGTGTGGCTGGGGCCGGTGTGCATGGACAGAGAAGGCTGGCAAGAGCGGAAGCCACCACTTATGGAGCACCTACTGCATGCCATGGCCCGAGGCATTTACTCACAACCATCCCAGGAGACAGGGCCTCTTCTCACTGCCATTTTTCAGAGGAGCAACCTGAGGCCTGGGGCCACTAAATAACTTGCCCGGAGTCACACATAAGAATGAGGATTGAACTCGGGCCCACCTTACTCTGGGGTGGGCACGCTGGGTCAGAGGGGTATTCAGGGGTCCAAGAGTGAGAAGACAAAGGCAAGCTGTTAACTGAGCAAGTACAAAGAGCCAGGCACAGCCTATTATCTTGTTCAAGCCTCACAAGTCCCCAGGAGGTACGATTGTGGTGGATATGATTTTGGACTCTTTGGCATTATTTTTTGAGAATCAGCTCTCCTCTACGACCATGTATTGAATGAAGTTGCCTCTGTTCCCCAGTCCCAGTGGGTAAGAATGAAACCCAAGTTTAGCATTTAGGATAATTCATTCCCCTGGCCACAGTGATTGGTTTAGTAGTGTGGATATGATTCACACTGGCCAATCAAGTTCATCTTGGGTTTTTTTTTTTTCGGAATATTGGGGAAGAAGTATTCTTTTTCATCAGAGGCTGCTGAGTTATCATGATGTCAACCTGGAGAGGCCAGAGAATCATCTTTGGACCTTTGGAAAGAGTCTTCCAAAGAATGTAGCCTATGCAGAGGGATTCTATGCCAAGAGACACAGGCAGGTTGCTGATGATACTAGTTAAGCACCTGGATACAGCCATTCCTGAAGCCAATATCCCTGGACTTTCCATTAACATAAACTAATCGATACCTTTTTTGCTTAGGCCAATTTGGGTTGGGTTTCTGACTCTTGCAAATAAAAAATGACCTGGCCAACAAAATTCTCCCCTTCATTTAGCAGGTGAGATAACAGATTCATAGAGTTAAAGGGACTTGCCCAGGAGCATACAGCCAGGAAGTGGCTGAATCACACTGAGATATCACATAGAAGGTACCTGGCATCTAACAAGTCTTCAACAAATACTGATTTCCCCCCCCTCCACTGACCAAGAAATGGTGGAGCAAAGGACTAGAAGAAATATACCACGTGGGAACCCCCCCCCCAGGCTGAGCTCTAAGCTGCTGGGCAGATTCTGGTTTCCTTTTGGAATCCTCTAAACTGCACTGGGGTCTGGCAGGAGCAGGAACCAAGGCTCAGGAATTGGCAAGTAAAGTGTACCAGCTGTCAGGATGTCTGCATTTGAACAAAATTCCTGAGGTTTCCATTCCCTCCAAAAAATGCTCTCTGAGGGTCCTGGCTATAACCCAGGGTTTCCAGAGAAGGACGTGAAATCTCAGCACTCGCTTATTTACTTATTGATTTAAAATACAGTTGACTTTCCTTCCTTTTTTTTTTTTCCTAATTGACCTAGTACTTCTTAGCGACTTACGCTTAGTAGGCCCTTAAACAGGTAATAGATTTGGTACTGCCAAAGAGTCTGTGGTCATTGGAACTTTTCAAAGCTCCTTCACACTGGAGCTGATCAGAGAGTAAGGGGTTAGCCTGCCAACTCTGATGGTGGACTTGCAATTGGGTTGCAATCCCAGCTCTTACCAGCTTGGTGACCTCTGGTACATTAATGTCTCTGAGCCTCAGTTTCCCCTTGTGGGAGAGGGGCAGATTTGGAAGAAGAAATAAGATAAAGCAGATAGACACTCTTAGTGCAGACGTTGGAACCTCCCTAGCTTTTGGGCCATGCGAGGGAGTTCTACATAGAGGCTGGGCCCTGGCACAGGTCATTAAGTCAGTTCTCTGGGCCTCAGTTTTCCCATTTGTAAAATGGGTGCAGCAATGAAAATCGTGGGTGGAAAATGCATACTACCCTCAGTGCCAGTGAAGTGTGACTCAAGGCCGCTCTCCCAGCTAGAGGGCCCCACCTACCTGTGGGCAGGTTGCTTTGGCCCACACACTGAATTATTTGCCAACATTTATTTCCTCTACGAATCCAGGTTTCCAGCCTCTCAAAGAAAGAAAAAAAATCTAACATCTGAGGTTCTGGTTACTCTGGACCTATCCTCCTCTGCGGCAGCCGGGCTGGATCTGAGCGCCAGCTAGTCCAGGCCTGTGTCTTTAAAGCCTTCCACACGGCCCACAGGAGTTGTTTATGAGGCCTGCCTGGCCTCTGCCAGGATCCCGGTTTGCAAGCCTAGGAATAAATCATTGCAAGTGTGGCCAGCGATGAGGGAAAGGATTCAGCAGTGCCAGGGCAACAGTCAGGGCTTCCTCAGAATGCTGGGCCTGCTGCTGGGTCCACGGAGTGCTCTGACTCGGGGAAGGTGGGACCCCTGTCTGCTCTAGCCCCTCACCCATCTGTACTGTGGCCTAATTGTCCTGGTCTGCAGGGAAGCCACGTTGTTGCTTCCTTAGAGTCCCTGGCTGCATTTTCTCCCCTGTCCCTCCTGTTCCCAGACTTCTTGAAGCTCCTTCCCATGCTCCATCACCTGCCCTGCCAATAAAACAAAATGACGGGAGAACAAACAATAGGGTGCCCCAGGAGGGCCTCTCTGAGGAGGTGACATTTGTGTGGAGATCTGAAGGATGCATAGGAGCCAGGCATGGGAAGATCTGAGGACGGGGTGTTCCAGGAAGAGGTAGTAGCAAGTGCAAAGGCCCTGAGGCAGAGAAGAGATTGACATATAAGAAAAAGAGTAAGGAGAACAGCGTACTGGAGCTTGGGAGGAAGGCAATGGGTGTCAGAGATGAGATCGTGGAGAGAAGTGAGGAAGGCCTTAAAGACCCCATGAGACATTTTTTTTTCTGAGAACCACGGGAGCCACAAAGGGCTTCTTAGCAGGCCAGTGACATGGTCTAATGGTGGGTTTAAAGAGCTTCCAGCTGTGTTTGGTAACAGCCTGTAGGTGGATTGGAATAGACGCAGGAATCTTGGTGAGGAGGATGGGCAGGTGTCCAGGTGAGGGATGGTGGCTGTTGAGAATAGAGAAGACCGATTCAAGGCATATTTTGGAGGGGAAACTAACCAATTTGCTGATGGCTAGGATGTGTGGGGTGAGGTAAAGAAAAGTCAAGGAAGAGTGTCAGGTGTTGTCCTGAGCAACCAGGAGGATGATAGCTGCATTTCCTGAGACAGGAGGATGGGCTGGAGCACCCTGGAGAGGCTGGAGGAGTACCTGGGGTCAGATCATGACAGGTTGTGAACGCAGGCTGAGGGATCTGGATGAGACCCCCTAGGTAATGGGGAGCTACGGAAGGCTTTTTAGAAATAGAATAGTTATTCAGTCATTCAACAAACATTTATGGAGACAGGTGGTCCACATGCTGCTCTCTTCCAGACAGCAATGCTCCCCCAACCAGCTATGGGTTAGGGAGCACAAGCCATCTTCCTGGCACCTGGGTGTGGATCAAGGGATCTCACTCGCTGATCCATTGGTTCCCTTCCCCTCTTCCTCCATTGCCTGATTAAGGAGCTGAAGTGCATTTTAAAAATCTTTAATGACGTACTGCCTGTCTCCCCTCTAAAAGCTCCACGAAAGGAGGGGCTGTCTTCATTACTTCTGTATCCCCAGTGCCTCGACCTGCGCCTGGCACATAGTTGGTGTTTGATAACTATTACCGAGGAACTGAATGAGGAAGCAAAAGCCCAGTCTGCCATCTTTAAGGATCAACTGAGATACTACAAAGTGCCGGGCTCAGGGTCTGGTATACAGTAGGCATTCAATAAACAGTAATGAAAATGCACAGAAAATACTGTCATGCTGTCTGCAGTCCTAGCCCAGTTTCTGGTGGGTCTGGAGGCTTCTCCAGGCCAGGATGGGCCTAAGGGGTGGGAGGGAGAAGAGGCCTGTGACCCTTACTGCCGGGCCCCTGTCTTGGGCCTGGACAGGATAGGTGTGGTGTCTGTACTAATCTGGCTAAGCAGCCAGATGTGTAAAGATGTGTAATCCAAGGCCTCGGCATCCTGTCCTGCCGGCTTTAGCCTGACCTTGGCTGGGGATGACCCAAGTCAAGGTGGATGCCCCAGCCTCCCAAGGATCCCCAGAGTTGAGACCCTTTACACAGACAGGCACAGAGACTAAAGGGAGCCCTTCTTGGAGGGCAGAAGGTGGCAGGCTCACCCAGGCCTCCCCCCTCCCACCCCTGCCAATCTGGGAAGTTGCCTCTCTGTACCCCTCTCCTACTCCTACATTTCTATCCTAAACTCCTCCGTGTAGCAAACATATATGGAGGTAAACTATGTGTCAGGCCCTGTTCTAGATTCTCAGGACACAGCAGTGACAGAAGGGGATCTCATCTTCGGGAAACTGACATCTGGGTGGGGGGAGCAGATATTAAATGAGGAAACATGAATCAGTAAGGTCACTTTAGGCACTACAAAGACAGGCTACTGGGATAGAGAGTGACTGTAGGAGGGCGTCCTTAGCTATGGTGATCACGGAGGGCTTCTTTGAGGAGGTGACATCTGAGCTGAGACCTGAAGGAGAAAGATCCACCTATATGAAGATCCAGGAGAGGAGCACCCAGGCAGAGGAAAGAGATTTTAATCCTCACAAATCCTATGATTTGGCACTATTACCTCCATTTATTGAGCACTTCCTATGTGCCAGGCTCTGTTCTCAGAACACATAACACATTGTTTAATATTAAAATCCATGCTTGTCATCCAATTTTACAGCCGATGCTGTACAGGGAAGTTAAGTGCTTTGTCCAAGGCCACACAGATAGCCAGTAGCAGAGCTGGGATTTGAACCCAGGTCTGCTCCATCCTCCAGCTTATATAGGTCATGCCCTAGCCTCAAAGCACAGGGAGGAGAAAATTAATTGTTGAGCCCCTAGCAAGCACCAGGCTGCTTGGGTTCTATCATCTTTACCTGCCCCTACCTCAAGGCCACCCACTGGTCCCCTGCCCCGCACATCTCCTTCCTCCTCTTGGTCACCGCCCAGTCTACCTCCCGCTGCGAGCGTGGCCAGGTGATCCACGCTCATCCCACTGCTTGGTCCAACCCTCCTATCCATAGTGATTGGCTGAGGGATGGGCATGTGACCACGAAGGGCCAATGAGGGTGAATCCTGGGACTCTAGCTGACCCGCTAGGGAGGAGCTGTTGTCTCCTTGAGGGGGACTGTCTAGCTGGGAGATTGGAAGCCCAGAAAACCAGAGGGCTTACTCAGAGTGAAGCTCGCCCTGGGGGAAAAAGCGGGGAGAGACTGAGCTGCAATGACAAGTCCTGACGATATGGCCCGAGGGCTTGTGTATCTGGGGCCAGAAACCCGAGCTACTTCTGGACTTGGCAGTTGCTTGAACCAATCACTCAGCCCTCTCTCTTTTCTAGCTTAAGCCAATTTGAATAGGATTTCTGTCGCTTGCAACTGAAATTAGAATCTTTTTTTTCTCTCCCTCCTGGAATGTCCTCCCTTGTCTTCTCCCGTGCCACCAGCAGTATTATTCTTACTGCCACCAGGAAATAACCAGCAGCACCGTCACCAATACTGTTACTACTTCCATGAATACTTGCATTACCACTACCAGTAATAACACCGCCACTGCCACGGTGAACATAATTTCCGCGGGGCCCTTCTCGCTCCCATGATCGACGCGGCACGACTGCCATGACCTCTGTTAATGCCCCCCTCTCCACCTGCAAACCTCTTCCCTGCTTACACGGCACTTTCCCGATCCACGCTGGGTTCCACTGCAGTTCTATCGCAGGAGCAAGAAAGCCGAAGTTTGCAAAGAGGTCCGAATCTGCCTACAGCCATGGGCAGCGCCGCTCAGCCTTTCCTTCATTCACTGCCTCACCCGCTCCTTCGTTTATTACGGAAATATCACCGACGGCCTTCGGAAGGGAGATGGGCTCCGCCAGATGCTAGGACGCAGTGGGGAATGCACACCCGGTTCCTGCCCTCACTGAGCTGCCACTCAGGTGGGCTCCAGGACATTCCAAGGAGCCTCCCTCCCAGGCCCCACAGGAAGCCTAGCCGGGATCATTCTCTCCTCCTCTGGGTTCTGAGACTACGATGGAGGAGCCCAGTTTGTAGGCAGAAAGGAAAGGTTACTGTGATTTACCTCTTCCTCAAGCGGCCGTGGGCAACGGCCAGCCTCTGAATCTTCCTTGCGGATGTGTGCAGGGGTGGGTGGGGATTCTCTATCGACTTCACTTCTCTGTCTGCACAGTGCCTCGCTTGGGGCTGGGCACGTAGTAGGCACTCAGTAAATGCTTACTCATGGATTGTTTCTCAGGGGAAGAACCAGGTCCCTTTCTTTGCATCCATCCACGCATCCCTCCATGTGCCTATCCTTCCTTCCCCTTTCCCGCTCTCCTCTCTCTCCCTTCGTTCTGTCCTCCTGCTATTTCTCCATCTTTGAATCATGCACCTTCCACCTACTCGGCCAGCATCCAACACCCTTTAGTCTTCTACCATCCATTCACCCTTTCCCCTCTCCCTTCCTTCCCTGTTTGTCTTTTAAATAAGCCATTGCTTGAATCAATTCTGTATTCATCCCTCAAGTGCGTCTGGCCCTGCGTCAGCTGCACAAGGTAAAATGACTGTCCCTGCATCCCTTCCTCAGAGAGCACTCTTGAACCAGACCCTGTCCCTACAGTCTGTCTCCTGCGCTCTCCGGGGGGCCCCAGCTATCATCCTGGCGCAAGAAGCTCTTCAGCCATTTTTTTCCCTCTTGCCTGTGTTTGGAACCTTCCCTAGAGTTCCAGGCTGCAGACCGGGCAGAGGTTAGAAACACAACCACTTTCTTTGGCTGTTCCGGGGGCTGTTCTTAACCCCTGGCTTTGGAGAACACAGCCCTGGGCAGGGCCAAATTGCTGCACAACTCTATGCAGCTCCATATAAACACAGCACAGGACTGCTTAAGTGCCTACTGTGTACTGGCAGCATGGGGAGGGTCATGAAGAAGACAACCTTCAAAATTTCTGAGCTCAGCCGTTCCCTATTCTTTCACCCATTCTCGGGTTGGAGGCCCAGAGAAGGCGTGACTAACCAGGCGGGTCTGTGGCAGAACCAGGACTGGACTCAGGGGCTCCTGACTCGGTGCTCAGTCCCTCACCTGACTGCCTCCCAGCCCCTGCCCATGCTCCTTGGGCAATGAAGGAGGATTCCAGCCTCCGGGTTTTTGTTCCTGCTGTGCTCCAACCAGCCTCCTTTCCTAGAATGTGAAAGTTTTCCTAGCTCTTAGCAATTTGCGAGGAGCTTGTGAGATTGAATAAACAAACAAAAACCCTGATTCTCAGCCACTTTCTGAGGCACTCTGAATTCCTACAGGACTTCTTATTTCCTGTGACAGCCCAGCCCCAATCCCATGCTTCCTTTTCAAAACCTTCCTTCCGGTTTCCTGAGTGGTGCTCTTCCCTCGCCCTTGCAGCCAGCCCCCGGGGTTTGAACACGTAGCCATTCAGAGGGGCCGGGCAGGAAGTACCAACAGCTGAAGTCGGCTGGATGTCAAATGCCAGGAGGGGTGAGGGGGGCTGGGGCCACCCCTCACCAGCTCCAGGAGGGGACAGAGATGGCGCCAAGGTGGCCTGATTTTCCAACTGCTCAAGAGAAACCCAAAACCCCCCCAGTTTTTCTTACATGAAATCTTCCAAATTGTTAAGACTGGCAACTAATTAAAATACGTAAATGCCGTTCAGTTCAAACAATACACATTAACAGGCTAGATCTGCTCCTNCCCCCCCCCCCAGTTTTTCTTACATGAAATCTTCCAAATTGTTAAGGCTGGCAACTAATTAAAATACGTAAATGCCGTTCAGTTCAAACAATACACATTAACAGGCTAGATCTGCTCCTTTCCCCTTGACAAGTCATCTGCGAGCTGCTTCCTCCTCCCCCACAAATTGCCACCGGAGAGTCTCTGCTCCACTCTCCGCTCCAAGAAGAGCGGATCGCTTTGAATACAAACGACATAATAACCACAGTAGCAGCTACCGCAAATTGGGTATCCAAACACTTAAATCACCCCTATGAGATACTGCTCTTGTCATTTTACAAATGAAGAAAACAAGAGGCGCAGAGGGGTTAAGGAATTTGCCCAAGGTCACACAGCTAAGTAACCACTTGGATTTGAGCCCTGGTCTGTGCGACTCCAAGATGGTGACCCAGCCCAGCGGTGGTGGCGCTGCCTCCCTGGGAGGCATTTTGGAAACATGAGGGTGGGCAGGCATTTCTGATTGTCACAGTGATGGGGTAGGGGTGCTGCCTGTCAGTGGGTGCGAGCCAGGGATGGGAGGTGCCCATGGTTCCCAAACTGCCGTGCATCACGAGGTCTCATCCCAATCTTGTCCCCATGCCAATAGCGCCCCCAGCTTTCTCTCTTCCTGGACGATGGCAGCCATCATTGAGTGCCAGCTGTATGCTAGAGATTTTTAGATCCAGTAGCCCAACGAAATAGGTACTATTAGCATCCCAGCTTAAAAGACAGCAAAACTGCAGTTTGGAGGTGGGGTGACTAGACAGAGGTTCCATGGAGTGGCAGCAGGGCCAAGACGAAGGTGAAGAAATTTAAGAGAGTCCCCAAAACTCAGTAATCGAGGTGAGTCACCTTTTCATGCACTATTTTGGAAAATTGAACTTGATGCAAAAAAAGTTCACGACGAACAAAATATCTAAATCTTACATAAAGGCAGGCTCTGCCATGTTGAGCCATCCTGGAGTCTGAGAGAAGAGGACAAATCAATCATGTCGACCCTGGGTTTTTGTGCCTGAGGCGAGTGCCTCACCCTAGTCCAGGCCCGGAGCCACAGAGGCAGGGTGTGACCCCATGGCCATAGGTACTAATGGTACCCCAGCGGGCCTCTCGGGCACTAGCCCCAGTAAGACGGGGAGTGGGGCAGCCAGTCTTCCACCCTCAACTCGCCAGGCCTTGATTGCAACTGGTTAAATTATAGGCCCCTGAAAGCCATGATTTGTAAAGCAGAAGACAGACAGGCCTTTAATTAGAGCCATGCGGGTGGGTGGCTGGTTAATACTAAGTTCCATAATAAGTGCTGTATTTTTGAATTTGTTGGCTTGATCACACACATTCTGGAGGCCTCTCTGGAAACCTGTTCATAGAAAATAGGGTAAACAGCTATTTCCACCCTGAGAGACGGAAAATGACTGTGCAACAGGGTGACTGTTGTGAGGGTGGGTGCTGGGGCAGCGGCTCGGGGACAAACCCACCTCCCCTCGGGGCCTTGGGCAGGCCCTCTTGGAGCTCCTGCTTCCTTCTCTGCAGCCTGGGGAGGGGAAGACCTTCCCTACAGGTGGGAGGAGGATTAGAAAGAACACCCAGTAGGGGCGCGCGGCTCAGGGGACTGGCCGCAAGGATATCCAAGTAGGAGGAATATTTGTCATTCACTCTTGAAAATCCCTTGCAGTTGTGAGGACCCCAAACCTGGAAGTAATGGCAAGAAGTAATGAGCTTTATTTCGGATGTGGCCTCCTGAGGCAGGATGCGTGTGTCTGATGTGAGGGACAGTTGGGGAAAGGGGAAAGAGCGCATCAAGAATTTCTGTCTCTCTTCCTTCTCAAATGAGAAAGATTCAGTTTTCATGCTGGGATAAGAACCCCGGTTCTAGCTCAAAGTCTGGCATGGAGAAAAGCTCCTTATGGTTCCAGTTCTAAGAAACAATCGTCAGGGGTTCCAGACCCCGCGAGCTCCCTGTTTCTGGCTATTCGCACAGGTGGGAGCTGGCTACTGTGCAGCGTTCCGTGGCATGGCCACGAATTCCTACTAGATCCCGCGAGGGGCTGCGGACTTCCTTGGGAGGAGTAGCAAGGCTGGTGTGGACTGGTCAGGAGATGATGTGTGCTGGTTTCGCCTCCTTGACTTCCAGGGGTAATTACCAAGGATGTGCACAAATTGGATAAAAAGGCAAGCCACTCTCAGTGTGCAAAAACTCGAATGCAGTGTAAATAAACAAACCATTAGGTTGAGAATGGATGGAACCACAGAGAACAAACAGGGCTCTCTCCTTGGAGACTGGCTGTTAGTGGGAGGTTGGATCCAGCGACTCAGTCGGGCAGTACTGGCCACAGGGGCATGTTCTGGAAATTTGGGAGGATGTCCCAAGGATGGGAGAGGCCTCCTCAGGCACTGAGTGGGTGGAAGCTGGCCTGCCAGGCAACCGGAGAAAACAAAACTGCTTACAATTTCCTGAACCTAGACTCTGACTCCAGTTTTACGTATAAACACTCCAAATATCTTCTGCCAAGGTTTTCATACACCCTGAATTTTCCAGAAACTCAACCACTGGATAAAACAGGGGAAGAACTGT